>NC_058116.1:20655000-20972708 GCF_914725855.1 Thunnus albacares
TGCTAGTATCCAACGCAGTATGAATTCTAATGACGCAGGTGTGCCAGAATGTAAACAAATGGGCTGTAGGCTAAAAATATGGAGGTGTAGATAGTTGTAAGTTTAATATTCAGACATTCAGTGAGGTTCATGCTTGTTTTCAGAATTAGCTGTGCAGTTCAGGATGAAGCTTGACTGATGTTTTACATGTGTATTTTTACCTCATGAACTGATACTCAAGACTGCATGGCATCTTACCAAACTTATAGTAGTATAGATAGTAGACTGGAAACTGATGACCCTCGAAGTGCATGCAAGCTTTCTAATTTTTTTCATAAAAACTTAAAAAAAAAAATCCATCTTCCTTCCATTATGCTCCAGTTTTTGAAAGAACTCTGCAATTCTGGCTCATATATTTACACTGTTAAAACATCCTGTTCTGTTGCCACTATTTATTTCAACCCAGATCATTAACAGTTAGACATATTTTATTTAGACCTAATGCCAATTTAGACTTACTTTAGTTATCTAATTTAGGTAAATATAAAGTAAAGTAAAAAATATTATACTATTTTGTTTGTTGGCAACCAAACTTATGGATATAGTATGTATGAAGAAAATGGCAGTAAAAAAAACAACAGATATAGACACAGATGCAGTCTGACCTACACCCTAGTCTAATCTACTGTATACTGTATGGGAATGTAGCCAGTATAATACATCATAGCAACTTCGCATCAGCAAACAATTTTCATTTACATCTGTGAATAAATGTTGCATTTCTAATGCTGTTCCTGTATGTTGTTATAGCCTTACAAGGAGACCTTTGGTTGGTTGCGTTGTTCAACAGCACTGTTGCACAGTTCAAAGCTTATGGTTTCGACACTGTTTTTCCCAGGGGAAATCTTTTATTGTGTCCTCTTCATTTAAACCATTTCTTACAGCAAAACAGAGAGAGAGAAGGACAGAGAGCCAGGGTTTGTGTGCTTCTTTGCACATTGGTCAGTTTTATGCAGACAATTTCCTTACATCAGCAGTTTTCTCTGCAGGGAAGAGAAAAGGCTTCCTGTTGTAAGTCTGAGGAGACAAGAGGGAGCACAGGTCTCTGGTCTCTCTGTGGGATCCACTCAAGGAGGTTGCTCCAAAGAACAAGAAGGGGAAATCTCAGCCTCTTTTGGAAATCCAGCAGGCAAGAGAAGAGAAAACAGACGGGAGAAAAGAACAATGGCTTTGGTTGGTTTAGAAGTAGGGGTTTCACATCCTTGTCTGTTTGAAATGGTTTGCAGCTGTTTGGGTACACAGGAGGGTCACCGACTGGAAAACAGGTGTTAGAGTCACAGCTTTCTGTAGTTTGTTACGAAAGGGCAGCTCATGACAATGGTGTGTCCTCATACTTCAAATGACAGAATGCAGAACCAACCAACACATATGATTGTTTCAAAATCAATTCATATGACCATGATATGTCACCTATGTGGACCGCCAATGGGTAAAATTTACCTGTGCGCCTGACCACTGCATTTCTAATACTAAAAATGTGTTCTGTCTTTGTATAAAGGCATTGTCTTTGCATATAAACAATAAACGGTAACATGGTGAAACAAAATTGAATGAATAATCAGCTAACTACAACTAAATTTTAAACACAATGAATGTTTGTGAGGAGGCTAAATCATCTTCATTTGAACACTTTGTGTCCCTCAAACACACTTTGAGCAGACATCCAGCGCCTTGACTGTGCATTTTCCACAAACAGCTTTCCTGCTCTTCAGGCACATGGCGTAGGTTTCATTGCTGGTCATTCTCCTCTGCTCTTTTTATGATTTAATTATGACTTCACATAGTTGTCAGATCATACACTCCAACGAATGCCATTGCCTAGCAATTTAGAGTTTAGTTTTAACATAAACATAAATGCATTGCATTTGCTGGTAAATTTTACCCCGTTGTGGTTATAGATGTAAATGCCTGTGTTTTAAATCTGGATTCATCTTCATTATTTTTAAAAATAAAGGGTACTACACAACATTTTTTTATGAAAAGTCAAAGACTGGAGAACATGAATATTTTATTAAAACATAGTTACATACATTTGAAAAACCGCCATGGGGTTCTGGTGTTAAATCTGTTTTAATATGATTTTTGGCCACTTTGGGGAAGCACAACAAGCTGAAATTTTACCTTATAAACTTGTTGTGTTCACAAATATATTTACACATCCAGCATCCAACATTTAGTCATGTTTCTGGCCACCTGACAAATCTTTGACCATAATTCACTCTCTTTTTAGCTCTGTTCTGGTCTCCAACAAAATCCTGAGCGAAATATCTGGCTCTTAACTGCTGGTGCTACTTTATCAGGCAAGTCACTAAATCAATAGGATAGATTTTTAATATAACACATAACCCTATAACGCAAAACCCTATATCAGCTGAACCGTGCTTACAGATTCTACATACAATTGAAGATGATTCTGTATAGATCTGGATTTGCATACCATTCTACACAAGGTATCCCTCCAGAGCATATTTTACTGAGCACTTTCACACTTTCCATCTCATATATCCATTTTTGTTTTTTTCTTTTTGTTGTTTTGTAATGGATTGCCCACATTTGAGCTCATCTCCAACAAAACGGCAGGAATTGAAGTGAGTATTGCAGAACCTCAATCTGCCTTTCTCTCATTTCTAAGCAATCACACAGATGTCTCGATGTCCAGAGCCTGCCATGTTGAAGGCTGAGCAGCCCACACGCACACACGGACACACACACATAGAAACACTCTCAGTGTTCTGATTTGTCTGTCTGATAGCGCTGTCAGTGAGACTGGATGTCAGAGAGAAGGAATCTATTACGGGATCGATTTGGCCATGCAATTAGGTGGCAATGGGAATTTCTCATTTCACTTTTCTCTCTGTAACCCTCGTCTCTGGGGAGCTTTGAAGGAGGGATAAAGTGATATACTGTGATAGCTGGCAGAGGAATAGAAAAGAGGCAGGATTATGGGAGGAGGAGAAGGAAAAGTGTGTGTGTAGTTGTGTTCCTTTGACAGATGTGGAAGCTGTTTATGCTATCTATCGAAGCACATAAAGAGAGAAGTGGTAGATTGGATCATATTTATGTATGAGTGTGTATGAGTATGTGAGCAAGGATGCACACATATTATAGAAGTTATTTACTTTTTTAATTTGGCTGTTATTCATTCCCCTCTTCAAACAGCTCATCCTCTTTCCACTGCTCATCTTTTTTTTTCCTATTTTGGACTTGCTCACTAATTGGCCATCCTGAAAATGTACACTCACTTTCCAATAGGCATCACTGGGAAATAAATAAATTAATTTAAAAAAAAACTTGTGACAGATCCTCAAGTTTAGAGAGGGCCCGAACACTTCTTCCGATTTACATCACAAGCCTTTTGGTACATGTGATGTGCAAATGTCTGTGTGCATTTGTATTTATAGGAAAGCCTACTTACATCATCTGTAATGCACATTCATGTTGTTAGCAACCACTCCAAAGATGAAGCTCAAAGTGCTACCTTCCTCTGCTTCCTCGATAGTGCTAGAATATAAAGTTGTTACACAACTCATTTCCAGAGTTGTGTCAAGAATTGTGGTGGTCTTGGGACATGTTTTCTACTAAGATATGAACACTGACAATCCCTATTAGTGTATGAGTACTGTTTGTTGAGGCAAATATAATTTGTCAACACATGATTCTCAGAGTCAGGATACACTGTTGGTTGCATAATATCTCACTGCCTCCCTAAGTCCCACAGTTATATATACAGTACTGTGCAAACATTTTAGGCACTTTAGATGTTTAGATTCTTACACATTGTGCAGTATACCTTTAGGGAGGTGTGTGATTGGTCCCTAATTTATTCTGCAGCATGACAATGACCCCAAACATACAGCCATAGTCATAAACAACTACCTTCATTGCAAGGAGAACAAGGAGTCCTTTAACAGATGGTATGGCCCCCACAGAGCCCTGATCTCAACATCATCAAGTCAGTCTGGGATTACATGAAGAGACAGAAGCAGCTGAGACACCTAAATCCACTGAAGAACTGTGGCAAGTTGTACAAGATGCTTGGAACAATTGATGTGCCAAGTACCTTGAAAAACTGTGCCAAGGAGAATTGGTGTTGTTTCACGGGCAAAGTGTGTTCACACTACATATTGATTTGATGTATTTGTATTTTATTTTCTCTTTACTGCGCTTTGTATGATGTTAATTGATAAATAAAAACTATTCATGGCATTAGTTTTGAAAGCATCCTCACTTTACTTCTAGTGCCTAAAACCTTTGCACAGAACTATACATATATAAATATAGAAATGTTAAAAATGTGGAAGATGAATGATTTAAACTCTATTGTCACATAAACTTGAATTTGCAAAATACAACGGGTCATTCTATGGAGCCAGCTGTAAACAGATGATCGCATATTGGCCATTTGATTGACGTTAGCGAGCAAGTACAGTGGATACAGAAAAGGAAAAAGAAGAAACATCTGAAACTGTGTGAAAGAGAGTGCAATTCAATTACAAATGGTTGCTTCAAGTCATAGATCTGGCCTTATATATGAGATTAAATCTTAACAGAATTAATTGGTAATTTCAGATTTTAATGTTTTAGATTGTTCTAGTTTTTAATTGTTTTAAAATACTATTTACTTATTTAAGTCCCTTCTATGCACAGATGCTTTTTTAACAGATAATCATGGATGAAAACAGGCCCACATAGTGTATATAGCTAAAGAACATGTTTCAATTGACGGCATTGACAGTCCAAAGATTTACATCCTGATATATAGTACCAAGAAAATTACCAAACTGTCATCAGCAGTGTCAAGCTGAGTGATATTATCTGATTTCTTCTCGTCACTATGTAGTCCTACCTAATGGCACAGAGAGTTTTGTGTCAGGACAGCGCCTGGCAGGACGAAAGAGGCCGGCAGAGAGATTTAATGAAGCTTCCTCTGCTGGCTAATTAAAAATCTTCCTCTCCCCCGCTCTGTCATTAAGCAATGTTTTAACAGGGAGACAGGAGAGAAGATAGCCTGGGAGTTTTCATTTTGTAACTCTCCTGCAGTGTCTGTGTGTGGGTGGAGGATATAGAGTATAGGTAAAGTATGTATATGTGTGTGTGTGTATATATATATATATATATATATATATATATATATATATATATATATATATATATATATATATATATATATATTGACTGTGTATTTCTATGTTTGCATATTTATGTGTTCATAAGTGTTTATATGTTGATGCTACTATGTGCCAAAGGCCTACCCATATTCTGTGTTGATCTAATTACATTGGATCTATGGAGTTGATCCTGAAAACATACACACACACACACTTGCAGCCTAAGTGCTGCTTGAAACAGAAATTAAGCCTTATACTATATTTATTCTTCTCCACACCCTCTATGTGCCTGTGGATAGGCTAATGGGCTGCAGCATCATCCTCTGACATGAGGCATTTTTCTAATATGTTTGAACTGCTGGAGGACTCCACTGGGGTTTAATTGCAAGGGAAGTACACAGATATGTACTTAATTAAATCCCTTTACCAAGCAATGTTGTCTTATGTTTGCATTTTATTTAGAGGTGGAGTTACTGTTAACTATGCTGTGATTTACAGAAGGATTCCTCAGTTCTTTATCATGACATATTTTATATATATCTCTTTTTCTCAGTCTCTGTCTTTTATGTAGCAGAGGCGGTCGTTGGCTCAAGGGAGATTTTTGGCTCGGTGAACTTGTTGGAGAGCTGCACATTCAACAACTTTTAAATGATTTCAATATGCTTATTTTGATATACTGTATGCCTGCTAGAGAGAAAACCTTGCCCTAGAGCCTTGTGACTGTATTAAACTTTATTATGCAGTCTTTGAGCAGCATCATAGCCACATTATGGCAAATACACTAAACTCAGTGAATAGAAAGCAGTTCCCTGCAGTGTGAAGCTAGACATATCATGGTAATAAAGCCTTTGAAAAAGAGACAACCTCATATTTGGCTCTTGAATCACTTCATTTGTGCACTTTCGGCTCCTCAGTCTGAACCTCTTTGTATAACAACTGACATGACAGCTTGGACGATGCTGTAAACAAAATGTATACAAAAGCGTCAGGGTGATGACAGCCTAACAAGCTAAAACATATGTAGCTAAAATGGCCCTGGTTTCACTCCTGCTAGGGATCTTTGTCATATAATCACTTTATCTTTCTCCCCATATTTCCTGCTGCTCTTCAATGTTTTTCAGCAAACAACCATTTATTGCTTATCAAATCTCCCAATCAAATCTTTTAAATATTTTTTGTTGTTGCCTCTGCAACATTTTCCAAAGCGTACAAATTACAAAGTATGATTTCTACTTCAAAATAACAAAAATGTCAAAGTTTAGATGCACTTATCAAGGACTGTTTTGAAAACTCTTTCTCTTTCCTCAAGGGTTTGTGGGAAGGCAGAAAAATGTTTGAGTTTTTTTGTATTTGTTTTTCTTAGTTTCACATAGCTTCTCTCCCTTTGCTTCTGATGATACTACAGTATAATAGTACTTACAAATGAACCAACATTTATTTGTAAGATGACTGAAAGGCACGTTAATGGTCTAACCAAGCCTTAGACGTTTTAGATATGTCTTAAACCAAAGAGGAACTTTAGATTTTCCTACAGGCACAGGGTATTATGAGATCACTGAAAGCTGCTTCACCACTATTCTGCTTTACATTAATGTTGTGTCAACATTATGCCAGTCTTATGTAAGTCTTGTCATTTATATACTGTTATGATGTTGGATATCTATGCTAAACATGGTCAAACTTCCAACACTTGTATGTAGAATTGCTCCCTGCAAGTCAGAAGCCCAGGCTTCAACCTGCTCTGAACGCTTTGTTTGCAACATTTTTTTCTATCTTCCTAACGAGTTGACGTTGGCTCGTTGCGCATGCCCATAAATGGCCGTCCGTACCACAGCCATGGTTGCTAAGGTTGTTGCTAAGGTTGTTCCATGGGTTGTTTACATTGTCTACTCTCATATTTTGGATCGGATTTCAGCTTGAACATGTACAGATGTATTTGAAAAGTTGACATTTTGAGTAAAGAACAAGAAAAAGTAGTGAAATCCTACTTCTTTCATGGTTTGTTGATGTAGCCTCCCAAGTGAAAAAACTTGTTGATGAACACCCTATTGAGCAAACAGAACAAGACACTGAAGCCACACTAACAACATTGTAACACATTGTATGTGGTTGAATGTGACATTAATCCTCCATCTGGAGAGAAAACAAGAAAATCTACCAAAAATTGAATTCACAAAGCCTTCACATGAAAGCAATATCTGTATGACAGACTATGATAGGAACAGCCCCTTATGGTGGATCCATTTAACCATTGGAAGCCACATTGCTGGGACCTACGGTGTCCAGCAGCGACAGTGACAGCTTTAATTTGGTAGCCGGCGGCCAATATGATTAGCGAACTGCAGGAGGCTTTTACAAAGTGGACTTACTGCCTCAGCCGCCCACAGTGTGGGAGGAGCGGAGCACAGGACAAGCAATGAGAAGAGTGTGGAGAACATGTGGCACTGCTCTTAACTGGTATTATTTTTGTATAATTTAAGAAACTGATGTGAGGAACCTTTTTCTAAAGTGCACATACACACACACTCACCTGCACTCACAGTACACACTAACACTGAAGCACAATAAGGTACTCATTACATTGAACAAGGTGTATGAAATGTAGACATGCACAAAATTAACAATTATATTCTACATACGCACACACACACACACACACTGTATACACCTTTATTTCATATGCACGCAGAGGACCAGCCACTGCTTCATTTTCCAGTTGGCAGGGAGTTGATGTGCTCAGATATGATTTATTGATCATGTTGAGCACATTAGTTTACCCACTGTGTTCGGTTAAAAAGCAATAACACATTTTACACCCTCTGTTCCATGCGAATGCAATAACATTAAACTAATTACACAAACTGGGGACAGCGATGTGATTTGTAAAAGCCTGAGCTGTGTGCCGACTTTGAGCCAGCTTTGGAGAGATCGAGAGAATATTGAAAGTAATACACCAAGATATGATTAATTCATACACACCTTATCGCTCTCCATTCACTTATTGAGCCATAGGGCAGAGAAAGTGTTTGTGTTTACATGCCAAAACAGCCTCATCTTTTATTATTGTCACTGAAACTGTCCTCCTTTAAAATCAATTGGTGGGTAATTTTAAAGGGGCCATGTTATGCTTTTTTCTGGTTTTCTGTTATTTATATACTGTTATGATGTCTGATATATATGTTAAAAATGGTCAAACTTTCAAAACGTGGGGTTCACTTATGTAGAAATGCTCCCTGCAATTCGAAAGCCCCGTCTTCAACCTGCTCTGAAATTACAGTTTTTTTCTTCTTCTCTTTTCGCCCATAACTGGCTTTCGTTGTAAAGGTTGTTGCTAAGGTTTTTCCATGTGTTGTTTGCATTGTCTGCTCTCATATTTCAGATCAGATTCTGGCTCAAATGTGTACAGATGTATTTGAGAAGTTGACATTTTGAGTAAAGACCGAGAAAAGCAGTAAAATCCTTCTACTATGGTTTGTTGCATGGTTTGTTCACCCCGAGCAGCAGGAAGTCGGCCATGATGCAGCTTCCAGAAGCTGACCAATCAAAACAGAGTGGGCTCATTCTTAAATCAGAATCAGAATCATCTTCATTGGCCAAGTATGTTTACACATACAAGGAAACTGACTCCAGTTTAGTGGCTCTCAATGTACTCACACAAAATAACAACACAACAGTCTTCAGACACAAGGAAAGACTATATACAGGTGAAACTGCTTCTGTGAACTGTAAACAGAGTACAAATAGTGCAAAGAAGTGAAGAGTGATGATATAAATATTAAATGGGCAAAAAGAAAGAAAGAAAAAAGGTATAGTAGGTACAGTGGGTATTATAGTGTCCCAAGTTTACTGCAAGGTGCCTGAGTTAACTGTTCATAAGTGTGATGGTGAGGAAGAAAAAAATGTTCCTGTGTCTGGTGGTTTTGTTTTACAGTTTTCTGTTGTGCCTATCAGAGGAGAGAAGGTGGAACAGGTTATGTCCAGGGTGTGACGGGTCTGTGGTGATTTCCCTGCCTGTCAGTGGCAATTCTAGAGTCTGTTGGGGCCCTGGGAGCACCTCCAACCAATGTTCATCACCATTATGTTATAAATAATCTGATATCAACAAAAAATGTACAAAATCTAAACATTTTTTCTTATTTCAAATGTTCACATTGGTAGAATTTTCAAAATATAGATATAAAAAACATGAAAAACTTTATAGTTTTCAAAATATAAATATAAAGAACATTAAAACCAGAACAATAACAACCTAAAAAAAATAACTAAATAACTTCAACATTGTCACATTGTGAATAACCTACATCATAAGGCCAGTGCTAATCAACACATGCACTGATTCTACAAATGCTACTTACAGGACTTGACTAGTGCAAATGCTGCCACTATGTCCACATCAAAAGATTTTTGTCAAATGACAAAAATTGCGCTCTACAGAAAAAGAGCCAGTGTTCACATTAGTAGAATGTAATACGTTGGCACTATAGAAATATATAGAACTAAATTTTATTATAACTTCAAATAAAAAATATAAAAATAGTACAACATATATATCTTAAAATTGAATAGTTTTCTTAGGGAACTAAACCCACATTATGAGGCCAATGCTCATCATCATCCTTTAAGCATTGATTCTACAAATGCTGCCTTAGCTAGTGCAAATGCTGCCATTATGTCCTCCAAATCCAAAGACCTTCGCACCTTGTGCTCTATTGAAAGAAGAGCCAGTCCTGAAAGTTTCTCCTGGGACACGGTTGACCTGAGATAGGTTCTGATGAGTTTAAAAGCTGAGAAGCTTCTCTCTCCAGAGGCAACAGTGACCGGAAGAGTTACATAATAGCAGACGAAGGGCAATGCTGAGGTTTCCATAGAGATCCACAAGTTGCTCCTTGTAAATCTAATCAAGCATCTCTCTTGGGGAGGAAGATACATGGTCAGAAAAGGCATGGACAGCAGCTCTGACCTCCAGAACCAAAGTCTTTTGTCGTGTAGTGCTTTCTCCAGTTTCTTACAGTTGTCTGCAAGTTTGCCACTCTGAAAAGTCTTTGACGTATTTTCTTTTGAGGATAGGAAACCATAAAGGACATCTTCCAGTTTCGAAAATCTGTCATTTAAGCTTTTGAGGGCTGTGTCCACTAGGGGCAGAAAAAACTCTCTGGTTTTCATACAGGAACCTCATACAGGAACTGCCAGGTTGTTTTCTGCTGTCTTTTTTCAGGAAATGTCCTGTCAATCTCAAGGTTTTCTGCTATGTCTCTAGCATCAGTTGGAGAGGCAGCAAGTCCACTTTCCCTGAAATTGTTAAGTGTTTCTCTTTTAAGTGTTGCAATATTCTTGCTTGAACCCATTGTCTACATCCCATTATGTTGCTCCCATTATTGTATGATTGTCCACAGCAGTCTGCAATGTTCAGGTTGAGCTTGTCCAACTGCTCCAGAAACATGTCACACAGACCTTTTCCAGTGGTGTCTTTAACATCAACAAATCCTACGAAATGTTCAGAGATAGATGCTCCAACTGATGGCTTGCAGTAGACAGCAGAAAGTTGTTTAGTGTGGCTAATGTCAGGAGTATAGTCCATTATGACAGAAAGGTACTTTGTTTTTTCACCTCTCTGACTATCTCAGTTATTTTATCTCAATTATTTTGTCTCCAATTAGTGTTATGGTTTCCTTTTGAATTTGACTGCTGAGGTAACGCACCTTTATTTCTTTTCTTTGAATCCTCCTCAAATATCTGTTCATGACTGGATCAAATTGTTTGGTTTATCAATTCCACCTGTGATAGGAAATTGCCATTATGTGGGCCATATAGGAAATCTGTATGCCCTCTCAAAGTAGGGTTCCTTTCAGCTAGGTGACATATTATAGCAATCACTCTGTGTATTACACCTCCTCAGTGCTGCACTTCAAAGTGCATCAAATCCTGGTTGATCTGATCCATGACTGTCTTAATTTTGACCCTCATCTGGAGTTCATACCAACTCATTATATTGGTAATGTGTGTCTTTGAATACTCATGTTCCTTTAAGTGACTAGCTAGGTTCTTCCAATTTCTAAATCCCCCTTTGATAAGGGTATTGTCCAATTTACCAAAAAGTTTGTACGCAAATCAGAGGACTGAGTCTGTGTTAACTGAATACAGAAGCCACAAACCATTTAGTAGTTTTCCTTTGCAAATCTATGTGGATTTTTCTTAGAATTCTGGGTGAAAACTATATCTTTGACCTGTACAGGTCCTCTGTTACTATTTTGCACTGTTCAGCATGGCCTTGGACACTTGGCCATTGTGCAGTGTGTGCAGATGTGGTCAAATCTTTTGTAGTGGTGGTGAAACTGCTGCTTGAGGTAGTGGGTGACATGTCGTCCTCATGATGGTCAGGTGTTGCTCTCTCGCTGGAGGTGGACATTGACTGAACTGATATGACAAAAAAAACAAAAAACGAGTATATATTGTCATAAAGAATCTTTAGAGGGCATGGCATATGTTCTCAATTCAAGTGAAACTTACTGAACCACTACTACTAAATTTATTGAATTTACTGACGACTGAACTAAAGCTCAGTTTTACACTGCTGCACACGCAGACCTCAGATGTCTATATGCAGACTCCTCTCTGTCTCGGATGAGGCCGATTTCTGTTGTGTCATCTGCAAATTTCAAAGAGACAGGAGCTAACTGATGGGATGCATAAAGGGTCTGTATGAGATAAATGAGTTTTTTAACTGTAAATCATACAAAGATATTCCAATAAAGCTCCAGATTACAAATATAGACCTGGAAATGTGCATAATAAGCCCCTTTTGAGAATCTGAATCATCAACAACAATAAAGGTGTAAATGCATCAGAATCAAAGAACAAGAGTTTCTTTATAGGTTCAGAATTTCACACCAAAATCCACTCATTTTACTGACAATAACAAGAATTGTGGGAGAAACAGACACACAGATTTCTCTCTCAACAGTAACTACCGCAGACCAGATGGCAGTGTAGCCACATGACATGTTGTGTTTAGTAAGTAAGAAGCCCAACTCACTTTTGATCCACTGAAAAAATCATATTTTGTCTTACTGGGTGCAACTCTGAATTTGTTCACATAGTCTCTTCTATTTAATCTCTACATGTTTCCAGACATACTGGATACCGTACAGGAACATGAGGTTCATTACCATAATTATCCCGGTGGTATGCCTCTCAACATGTTTTGTCCCATTGATACACTTACAGACTTACACCAGTATGGGTGTGCTCCAGTTTTCATCTCTTGAAAACAGACCAAACAGAGGTGCAGTCTGTTGGTCTGATCAAGACAAATAAGGAAGAACTACTATAATAGCCGACCTCACAAGACTATGGAGAGTTTTGACAGGGACTAAAGAAGAGAGCATATTACCCCTGTTACACACTACATTTTTTCAAGTTTTTTTTTCTTTTGCTTGTCTTTGCAATGAATTACGTGGTCCCACAAGGTTAGACATGGTTAAAAGCTATGAGCCAAACACACCTCTCAGTTCATTTGGCACTTCTCTCCTTGTTGTCCCATCTGTAAAATCTGGTGAAGTCTGCTGAACTGCCTTTAGTATTTATGCTTCCTAAAACAGCTTTCCTGAGGACTTGAGATGTGGCTCAATTTTTTTTGTTTCCTCACAAGAGTCACTATTTCTTCTTTGTAACTTAATAGATGGTGTGTGTTTTTTCTATGCATGCTATGATAAAGTGGATGTTAGTATCTATCTTGTTAACATGTTTTCACTATAATTTTTCTTTTATTTAAAGTGTGTTAAATACATCCTGTGTTGGAAATGAAACTCAAAACCAGTAGTTGCAGAAGTCTCCCTGAATCCTCCCTACATGCAATAGAATCAAACTGTCATTTTCTTCACGTATAAACACACGTATAAACTTGGATACACACATACACATGTCCTCACATCTTTTGAAGGCTCTGCATTTTTTGCCACTCCTAGGTCTCATATTAAACCAATCAGTATTAATTTTTCCTCATCATATGCTGTTATCGCTCTATTAGAAAAAATATATTAAACTAAAATTAATAGAATAGCAAAGGATTTCAGGAAATGTAGCATCCATCAGCTTTTTCCCCTCTCTCCCATCAGTGGTAATTGATATTTGAGGCCTCTTTTTGCACCCCGGCCTTCTTTTCTTGAAATGAGCTTTTGGAGCACAGAGAAAACAGCTGAGGCAGTGGAAATGGAATTGGTTGTGTGTCGGTGCATGAGAGAGTGGGATTATCCCAGCGTAATGTCAGCCTTATTAAACACTATTACACTCTATAGATCAGAGAGCTATCTGAAAAGGATATACTGCCTGCTCATCTGTGTGTGGAAGTGTGTGTAAATTTGGATTATACGCCCACAAATGAGAGCATTTTATTAAACATTAGAGTTGATCCAGTGAATGTGGTCCACCTCTAATACAATCCAATATGTTTCAGGATTTATTATTAGAAGTATTAGTAGTAGTGGTAATAGTAATAGACGTAGTAGTAGTTATAGTATCGATAATAAAAAACAACTTCTTTCTATTTACAACGGAGTCATTAATTATTCAGGACTGTTGCATTTATGTTAGATTCTGCCATTACAACGATGCATATGGTTATTCTGTCTCGCTAACAAGCAAAATGATTCAAAATTCACACAGAGACTATCAAACGTACCATAAGGCTGATCATGCTTGGCTGTTCTTTTTTTTCATTTTCTCTTTGATTTTCTAATTGTTAGTATGGAAGGGATGTCACTCGACACTTTGGTGTAAAAGATGTTTTCGTTGGGTGGAGGTGGTCTGTGCCAGCACTACATGCCATCACCCAGAGCCAGATCAAAGTAGCTGTATAGGTGTTTGCTTTTTTAAAGTGTTGTGTCAGCCAGACAGACCAGCTGCTATTCTGCATGTGTCGGTTGTAGTGCCAATACTGGCTGTTTATCAAAATAAAAGGAATGAAAAATAAATGAACAACTGTTGGAAAATAACTGATTAGTATTGATATTAACAAGCACATGATTAGCTGTGACTCACTTGACTCTCTTGGAATAAGAACCACGGGATGATCAGTTTTGTCATTGTTGACTCTGAATGTAATCCTGTAACCCTGACAACATAACTCTTTTTCCCATTTTGATGGAATATTGTTGTCATCCTCACCTCAAACTTTGGTTGATTTAATATTTGGTTAATGCTATAGTGGTTGCACATGTTAGTCTATCCAATGAGGCTCAGCAGCAGAATACTAGGTGAAGAGTAGTGCTTATTTTAACCTAGCTATATAACACAGACATCAGCACTCACAGTCTCAGACATCTCATCGTGCATCATGTTGTTCAGGTGAAATTGAACTGATTTCCCATTGGAGAATCAGCACAGGCAAGAGCTGGCACAACAGACAAAGTGTGTTACATTACATGCCAGGCAGCTGAGCCTGAAGGCAAGTTCAACTCTCAACATTTGGCTCTTACAGCAGCAAGAAAGAAGCTATTATTGAACACACACTGACAAACACAGACACACACATGCCACAATCCTGTTCACCCTGGACTTGAAGTAATATGATTCAGGGTTAGGGTTAGTTAAAAGGTTAAAATCAGCTAAATATTGATTAAAAAACAGTAATAGTACATAATCTGAGCTGTAGTGGAGGCTAAATGCATGTTAAGGTCTAATGTATAGATGTTTTAAAGCATATATCTACATACATAGAAAGTCTAAACACAAGATTAGAACCTCCTATAAAATAATCAACAGAGAAACACAAAATCATCTTTATGTCAAACAAATCATTGATGTGTGTGATTTGGCTGTAAGTTAGCTGCACAGAGAGAGGCTTGCAAATACTTAACCTACCTACATGTGCATGGTCTCCACCCACTCGTACATATTCTTCACTCCACTCACTTCACTCCACCCACACACACTCACACTTGTGCACACACTGTTTTCTCACCGTGAAGCAGCTCTTTTTAGACAAAACAACAAAACTAATCATTCCTTCCACAGGTCTGATTAGAAAACACACACAAAAAAACAAATAAATAAATAAATAATAAAACAACACTTGAACAAAACACTTAATAGAATATTTAATTATGCACCACCATGATGAATACACAATTAAGAGTTTGAATAGTGGAATGCTGTTGAGTTGAGCAGCAGCAGCTTTGATCAACTCACAGAAGTTTTAAAAGAATTCAGTCTCAACAAAGAATTATTACTTACAACTAAGCTAAGAATTATAACTAAAAATGATCACAGAAAAAATCCACCTAGAACAACTAGTAAAAGGCCCAACTAGGATTGAATAATGCATCAGTACACAAATTGAGCTGATATTCATTAACAAACCTGAAAGAATAACTAGATGTTATGATTTCATCACTGGCTTATCAGATCATAACCTAACCCTATGTGTGAGAAAACTGATTAAAAATACATTTAGGACCAGCTAAGACAATGATCCTTCAGTGCATACCCAGAGCTAACCAAGAAGACTTTGTCAGTGAAATTAACAGCTTGAACTGGGATGATGTACTATTCTCTGATGATCTGTACTATGGTTGTGATACTTTTACACACACAATCAACTCTCTGAGGGAAAGATTTAATATGAGGATACAGATAAAAATCTAAAAATAAAAACAATTTACCGTGGTTTAATGAAAAATGGTGAAACTAATGAAATCTAGAGATGCTGCACTAAGGAAGGCAATTAAAACTCGAAGAGATACTGACATGTTGATTTAGAAAGGTTCAAAGAACAAAGTCATCCAAGAGCTAAGAGAAGCTAAATCTCATTTTTATCTCAATATTTTGAATGAGGCAAAAGGCAACAGTAAATTGATCTGGAAAAACATTGATAATCTCACAAGAAGTAACCCAAAATTTTTAAGAGATTTTCAACTGAAAGTACAAGGAAAGTTAATTGAAGATTATCTTGCTGTTGCTTCCATCTCTATTTTTTTTTTCTTGAGTCTGTATATGATCTAGGAAAAAAATACACAAAGGAAACTGGATATTGTTCCTGTTGATGCTACAGGCCAGGTTTTCAAGCTGGTAGAGACTAATGAGTTACAAGTAAACAAAATCATCAGCTTACTTAAAAAGCTCCAAAAGTAGAGATGCTTTCCAGTTTGACAAAATGTTTGTTAAATCAAACAAAGATATTTTAACTCCCCCAGTTGCTCATTTCATTAACTTGTAAAGACAGCTCCTTCCCTGATAACTAGAAATGTGCCATTGTCATTGTTTTAAATCTGGAGACCGCCTTGAAGCCAGTAACTACAGACCAATAAGTACAAGCAATTTTGGTCTACATTGTAAGCAATTTGGCTTTAGAGCAAATCATTCCACTGAAACTGCTACCTTGCACTTAATAGAGCAAATTAAATCAAGGCTCGATGCAGGTGGCTGATGCCATAGTTTTAGATCTGAGTAAAGCATTCAACACAGTCAATCATGATGTTTTAATATTAAAAGCCACAACTCAGTGGAATACCCTACCTGACAATATGAAATCTTAGAAATTCGTTCATATACCACTAATTTGCATTCCCAATTATGTTACTTCGGTTTAGGCAACAAAAACACTTTGGTTAAGGTTAGTAAAAGATCAGGGTTTTGCTTAAATGTTAATAAATATGTTGTGCTTCAAGTCATTGCAGACTTTTTCTGTATATCGAAACCATGATCTTTCCCTAACCTAAGCAAGTGCTGCCAGTGCCAAAAGATGACCATAAAAAGTTTAATAATGCTGTGGTTTCTACTAGCGGATACTGTGCTGCAAGATCGGATATTTTGGTGGGTAAAAAACAACTAGATACTAGGGATGTGCAGAGGGCCCAGTATCTGTATGTATATCTGTATTTGTTGAGGCAGAAAAATTATTTGTGTTTGTATTTGCCGAATCATGTATTTGTTTTCAGGCACACCCCTACTAGATACGTTGTCTTTGAACATTTCACTCATTCGTTCAGTATCAATATTTTTGCAACTTGCCAAATACTTTCCTTAACATTTTCTCATTCTTTTCTCATGTATAGACCAAATGTAATTTAGCCAGCATTACTTTTCTAGAGAAACATATTTGCTGTTGCAGAAAGGACACAGGGTTGACGTCTGTGGTACTATCCACTTCTTAGCCGTCAATTTACATGCTCGGTATATTTCATTATCATCAAACATTAATTTTTGCAAAGTCTGGATACATAAAATACTTCTGTCTCATTTGTTACACACGATCTGATGTGTTAGATGTGAGCAGGTGTGTACATGTTAGAGCATCTTTCTCCTGCACTTTCATTGGTCAGAACTGCCCTATCCCATTACCTCATTGGCTAGGCTGACCAACCTGCCTCTAGCTCATTCATTGGCCCAAATACCTTCAGAAGTTTTCTCATTAATCGCCATGCACATCACATAAACACTTACTTCTACAGCAAAGAAAATGAACAAAACTGTACTCTATATCAAACTTTTATGAGCAGATTTATATGAAATTAACCTTTGTGATCTCAAAGGCAGATTGCAATTAACATTTCCAGCACCTCAGCTCTGTTTACACAAACCCATCCTACTGTCATTTAAAGTGAACTTAATTTATTGTGTCTTTACCATTAATAGATGCCAGTTATCTGTGTAAAATCACAGGTATCAGGTACATGATTCCAGTCTTCTAACATGTCTGGATGCCAAAGGCGAGGACTATGCTTCTCCCAGAGATACCCAGTAGACTCAACAGTGTAATAAAGCAAAGATGCATTCTATTGCCTTTTTGCTCTCGTCATTTTTCACAAAGTGGTTCCTAAATACATACAACACCTACTCACTTACGGTGTGACGGCAAGATTTTCTCACTTCACTATGCTGCATGTGTGAACATCTTTACAGCTGCCTCTCTAGCAATATAGCGGTATACTGTTTTTTTGTTTTTGTTTTGTTTTTTTTTTTACCAGTTATCTGTTATCAGTATTACTTTTATCACCATTGTTTATTTTACCTTTTTATTTTATTTCAAAAAGTGGTCTGTTTTTTTTTATATGCTGGCTATATTCTATATCTGAGGGGTATACCTGTAATAACTATTTTAAAGCCTCTCAGGCCCCGTTTGGGATTTTATTCATGATTTCTTCTGCCACCTCCTTCAGTTTTGTTAACAAATGAGAGGGCTTTTCTCTTCCTCTCATATATGACTGTGAGAGATGCTCAAGAGCCTGCTTGTCTCAGAGGGGGAAAAAACTGGACCATATATTTACAGAGACAAATCTTAATGCATATGCTCATGGTGCACTGCACAGTATTTTCTTACATTTGTAAATATTTTGCTTATTTATACACGTGACTGAATATGAGCCTGTTCACGTAAGTCTGTGAGAAGAAAATGGAGAGAGGGAGAGAGAGCATCACCAAAGGCATTTACATTGACTGATCCATTTTAATTTCACTCCAACTCCATTATGTTGTTGATGTTACTAAAGGGCTGCCATGTCATTATCTCCCTCTTTTGTTTGTGCTGTTTTTGAGAAGACATTGCCGTTGTTTATTTTCCACAAGAAGGCCTTTATGCTAATGCGACCTCTGCTAAAGACGATTTGCTGTCGATTTAACAGCGTGTTAAAACCACAATCAACATCAATCATGCAGAAGTGAGGCTGGGAGTGAGGGAAAAGTTTGGAGCTAAGTCATGCTAATCTTCATAACACCTTACAATAAAATCATTAGGCTTTTGTACACACACACACTGACACACATTCTCTCTTGTTCAAGAGACTTGTGATCTCTGAGTTTTATAATTAAACTGAAAACAGTGGAATAAATATAAATATAAAGAAGCAGTTTTAGAGGCAGTGAATAAATGGTTGAACAAAATCAGTTTTATGATACAGATGTGCCAAAATGTATGAGGGCAGTGCAGCATCTGGATGGTGTCCAGTGTGCACATGCTGGAGTTAGCTTATAGTTCAGCCTCTAAAAAGGCATATAGGATTTAGTTACTTGATAATTAGCTCTAGGTGATGGGTTACAGAGTATTCACAAAATACTTCACCTTCGTCTTGCAGAGATTAACAGCGAACTACAGCACTAACAAATGAGTTGACCAACCAGAATGCACCGCATCACTTTACAAAACTTTAACCAGCTCTGGTCAGGTGTAGAAAATAATTCAGCCCACAGTCGTTTCATTTCAAAAGCCCTGCACTGGTGCTTAAGGGTGACTTCAAAATGCTTCCAAGACCAGTTAACTTCCAGTTATGTCTCACATTGTAGTTCAATGGACAAAGGAAACGAGTGAATGGTTTGGTACACAATTCACTGGAGTAAGAGCCTAAATATAATTGCCCCCCTTCTATTTATAACCGATTCTAAGCAGGCATACTACAGGTCTCTTTGTTGGAGCAAGAGACAGAAGCAACGTAAACATAAATGAGAACAGTTGAAGTAAAGCGAAAGCAAATTGGTAATAATAATGGAGCAGCAGCAACAGCAACATATAGTTCATCTTCTAAAAAGGCATGTAGTCACTTACTAATTAGCGAATTGGTAATAATAATGGAGCAGAAGCAACAGCTGGTGCATTTAATTCTGTTGATATCTGAGCAGTGAAGTTTAAGGCACTATCTTAACAGCAAGGAAATACCATTTGTAGGGGAGCAGATACAAGAAGACAAGGAGAGGAAAGGACACATGCCCTCAAGTGAGGTGAAAAGACTTTTGTTTGTCTGTTGAACATCCCTTGTGCATATGACTGATCTGATTACTGTGACCAGAAACATCTGAACCCACAGCAGTGCTAAATTGTAGTTACTCACCAAACACGCGCTGACTGAGTGACTAGCAACATCTAAAGGTAGTCCCACGAGCCGCCACTAGCCAACAATTAACACAATCAGATTTATGTGATTTACTTTATGTCTTGTGATCTTTTATTAGAGATATCCTTATAGTTGGTCTTGGTGCCGGTCAGGAAATTATGTCATCGGTCTGGCTCAGACTATAAAAACACAGCTTAACATTCAACCCCGAAGCCTTTACCAGCCGGTGTTTTTGTCTGCAATGTAAGATTTAGAGAAGAACTCTGTGCTCTTACAGAGTTAACGGATGTCTTTTGAGAGGTTTACTACTCTGTTAGTTAATTTGGCACAAGACTGTTTCTATGCTGCTATAAACTTTGCTATAAAGGGATCACTGAGGCTGACCTCTAAAAAGTCCATAAAAAGATCTTTGTCTCTGATAATGTCACTGATATATAAGCGATGGTCTCCTCTGAATGAGCCCGTCCAGCACTGTTTTTGATGAAAAGTGCCTCTTACTTATTGTCTAGTTGTTAATTAGCTCTTTCTTCCCTCTCTCAGTTTGTCTCTCTTTGTTCCCCTCTCATCTTTACCTCCCTTAGAAATATCAAAACCAGTTGTCTCAAGACGTTTTACTAAGCTAACATTATAAACTTTTTAAGTGAACTACCAAATCATGGAGGAGAAAACACTTTTGATTATTCTTGTGGTGCCAGGTGTCTCTGTTGTTGCTGTAATTAACATACCTGCAGAGCATGTATGTGGCATTTAATTAGTCTCAAAACCTGTGCACATAAAAACTAGGCACGTGCGTATGATACAAGCACACAGAACAGTATCTACGAGCGGAGAAGCATTTCCGCTCCGCATGCACAAATCCATGAGCACGGGGCTCGCAACTGCTCAACACTCGCTCGTTCGACAACTTGACTCTTGAGATTTTGGAGGTGGGGATGGTACAGACCTGGTCACACTTTGAATACTGACTATGACCTTCGATTGGCTGTTTGGTTTGATGACTGACACAGACAGAAATAGGCAGTTGCATGAGAGAAAGAAGGGAAACATTTATCTTTAAAAACAAAATCATCATTTACCAGACTTACATTTCCTTAATGGATGATAAAGTGGTGGAATCTGACTGTGTATCAGGCTGCAGCTACATTACATTTGAAATATATTTGTTCAGCTTTAATCTGACGGGGACAAAACACAGGAGGCAGCAAACTGAAGATGAAAAATATAGTTAAAGATTTTGAAAATATATAGACATGAGTGTAAGCTCCCAATCTGATCCGGTAATAATATGTTTGGTGATTTGCACTTGAAAAGGCATCGAGGTTGAAATCCAGTAGATTTTACATTTTTAGACATCTGTTTGTATCTTGGCTCAACAGCATTCAGTGATGCTGCTCGATCCTGCTGACTCATAAATATTAACATATAATCTCCAATATTATAGGAGTGATGTTCCATCAGTGCGACCAATCACATCATGAGTGATAGAGATAATTATTCATTGATCTTACGTGTCTAAAGCTTCATACCGATTTTCTAAATTTAAACTGAGATTACACATTATGTTTCAGTGCAGGAGCTGCTCTAACAAACTGACAGCCAGAACGTTATAAAAAAAAAAAAAGGAGCTTTCACTCACAAGAAGGACATGCAGAGGTTGTATTCTGAGCTGAGGGTGAATTCGCACTGTGTAATGTTTGAAGGCAAAAACCAATGTTCAAAGAAATGCCAGATGCGCATAAAAGTGATAACTTTAAATAGTCCTTTTTCATTATTTTATTTCATCTTTATTTAATCAGGCAGTCTCGTTGAGATTAAGATCTCTTTTCCAAGAGAGACCTGAGAACAAAAAACATTCAGAAGACAAGAACACAATCAGCAGACAGAAACAGCACAACTACACAATAAACAAGGAATTAATAAAACCAGTTACAAGGCTCATAAAAAAAAACACCAGATAGTAAAGCTTTAAAATGTCCAAGGGGAATGTAAAACTCATGTTTGAGGGCAGTTTGCAGTTCATTCCATTTCTAAGGTGCAAAGTACCTGAAACCAGTTGTGCCAAGATTAGTGCATACCTGAGGGATTAAGTACTTACTGAATCGTGTACTGTAGTTACTAGATTTAAATGAGAGAAGAGATGAGAGGAAGTTTGGAAGCTTCAACAGTAGAGCATGAGACTCTTAGACAGTCCTTGAGTAACAAACTAATATCCAACCAGGATTATGATTCTGTCATAAAGTAAATCTCTGGTAATTAATGTGCTTTGAGGAAATGAAACAGTGTGTCTGACTCTGCAGGAAGAGACAGAGAGAAACTCAGGATTTATTGAAGAAAACCTACCAGTGAGCAGGTTAGATTCACAGAGTCAGTTACCGCGGTAACTGACCCAGAGTTTAAGTTACCTCTCTTTCTGGAACTGAAAACCTAGTGTTTTCCTCATCTCAGGGTTAACAAACTCAGAGTTTTCACTAAACTCACTTTCTGGAATACACCCCTGGTCTAATGTGGTCAGGATGGAAAAATAGCAGTGAAATTACTCTTTTTTCTGTTTTGATATCATTATTTATGTTTCCCTTTGTTCTCTCAGGCAACTTCCTGTCTTCAACTGTGTCAGTCATTTAACCAAACAGCCAATCAAAGGTCATGGTCAGTATTCAAAGTGTGACCAATCGAAGGGGCAGACTTTCTGTTGCATCCCCGCCTCCAATGTTTCAAAAGTCAACTAGAACAAGCGAGCAAGTGTTGAGCAGTTACGAGCATGTAGGCCGCATTTGTGCATGCACAGCAGGAATGCTACCTCGCAAGGATGCTTTTCCATTCACGGATACTGTTCTGTATGCTCGTATCACGTGCACACCTGTTTTTTTGTGCACAGGTTTTGAGACTAATCAAACACCATACATTTATAAGGCAATTCATGTCACACACAACAACAGAAATCTGGCACACGAAATTTTCAAGAATTATAATAATATAATATAATAAGTAATAATTAAATTAATAAGGATATAATATGTGATTTTTGTCACAATGATTTGAGAAGACACACTGGTTTGACACACCAGACAGACAATATTGCAAATGTGCTCACTTGTAAAGAATACAATTTCCACTGATGTTTTCCACAGCACTAGACAAGTGAAGTGAAATAATGTGTAGTCATTGTGAGATACAAAGGCAACAGAGTAGAGGTCCCAAATGCAGACACGCAGGCAGAGCAGGTTGAATTATAGCCGAGGGAATTAGCTGGAATCAATGAAAAGGCTTGGAGTTTGGCAGCTTGAATACAGTCCAAACAAGCAAACATACCAGATTTAGCTGGGAAAAATCTACTCACACACTGTGGCAAAAAGCAGGAGGGAAAGGGAATAGTGTGGGCAAAAACCGAGAGAACTAGCAGGCAAAACTGACCTCACTGTTCTGTGCTGCTTATATTATTTCACCGTGGATTCAGATTTTAAAGAAGCTTATCAATATTTTTTGAATGACAACTGACTCTCTTAAAAAGGCAGGCCAGAGTTCAACCAGACTGAACTCAAGGCGAACAATGCATGATCAATAATAAACCCCAGGCAAATATGTCTATCCTTACTGAAAGGAATGGTGAGTTAAATTCACACCTCGAGGCAGCAACGCAGAGCGCAGACAAGCAACATGTCTCAACAGGGATATAGATAACAGGCGGAGTTACTGGAACAGGAACAGGGTACTGACAGATTGTACTTATTGTTGTTACAATTCCTTAAAAAAGAGAGACTTTTACGTGGTTAAATAAAGGAAATATGAAAAAAAAATAAAAGGAAGGAGGGACTGAGGAACAGGTGTGCAGGGTGAAGAGAAGGGGAGAAGCAGGGTGATGTGATTTGCAGAACTCAAGAGGGGCAACTGGTGTACAGATGATGAATGGTAGGTAGGTCTGGAATGCACCACGATAAAAAAAAATACATGGCCGAGGGGAAGGAGACAGTCAGTAAGGCAAAGCATTTAACAAAAGAATTGTCTGTTATAGTTGAAGTGGAAGTTGCATTAAGCAGTGATGTTATGATGCTCTAAGTGTCCTTTTAAGTCGCTTACGCTCCTAGCCTGCATGCTGTCGAAGGTAGAGATAATTATCTCTGGTTATCCTTGTTAACAGTATTGTCTTTTAAAATGGGCTGCATTAAAAGAGCTTATTGCCGATGTTACCTGTGATCTTCAATAATGAATCTCCAGCCAGTATCTAATCAAAGCGTGATTCAACACAACCTTCATGCTACAAAGTACCTGTCTAATTAAACTGAAAAAAACAGTACAATACATGAAATTGTGGCAAGCAGGTACACGAAGAAATATCACATAAAATCTTTGCAATTTAAATGGATTCAAAGACAAGGAGAATATCTGAATTCTACAGTTTGTCTGCAAGTGCTAAATCGCAGCTTTTCCTGCGTCTGAGTGGAGAGACTCACTCTGCTCACTTCATCACTGAGTCAAGCTTGCTGTGTTCAAGTTTCAGCCTTTGCTAAATCACTATTAAACATATTGTTCTGCAAAGCCTCCAGACTTTATGATTTCTAAATGCCATGATTGAGGTTAAAATCAGGAAGCAAGTAGAAGAGAGTGAATACATGAAGGTAACAACCATTGGAAAACTGAAAGCAGAAGCTTGTATGAAAAATGGCAGAAATGGTTGTAAATACAGCTGAGGTCATGAAAATGTATCAAGTATTAAAAAGTACTTTTGACTTGAGGTTTAAAGATTAAGATAGTGATTGATGGTGATGAGAATGATGATCCATCACAATCAATAAAGATAAAAGAATTATACAGTTAAAGTATTGTTATTAATAACTCACTGAAGCTCACACCAGCAAGTTTTCTGTCACTAACGGAGCAACACGATTTTCAACCCTTCAGCAGAAATGTGTTGGAGAGGCATACTAATCCTCAAGTACAAATCAGAGACAGAGCTCACTTCAGCTAACGAAGAGAGGGAGGAGGGCTGATGAACAACAGAGTGACAGAGAGAGAAGAGAGAAGCGTTTCTCATTCTGAGTGTTAGAGATTATAGTTCTTGATTACAAACTATTTTAAAGGTAGGTTTCAGAGTGCGACTGCAACTGCTTTCTTAAGAGATGCTGAAGAAGATGTGTGACTTTTGATCATCTATAGGGTTCGTAAGCACAGCATATTGTTAAACTGAAAGCAGGATTGCTGTAAGAATACAGATTAGTCCTGTTGTTTCAACCACAGACGTGAGCTCAATTTACTGTTTCTGGCTTGTATCATTTTACTGTACCTCAGTGATATTGTCATATTTCTTTGTTTTGTTTTGTTTTTTGTTTTTGGCACCGGCTACAGCTACGGCTATGGTGTATTATTATGCATAGAGAAAGAAAGGGGACCAAACACTACTCCTCTGCTAATATGCATATGAGTGGACAAGATGTGTCAGCACAGAGAGGAAGCAATAAAGCGTCTAATTATATTACTTTATAGTTTTCATAGATGGGACACAGAGGAGGGTAAATATTTCTGTGGAATAAAACTGAAAAAGTGCACATCTTCCATTTTTCCATATGCAATAAGTTTCAAGCTGCATCTCGCCACCATCTCTGCAATGATCTCTCATCCTTTGCATCGCCTCCTCACCACGCTGCCTTTGATTTCAAGAGCTGAACTATTCTGCAACATTTGTTGATGTGGTTCTGCAAGTAAATGCTGCAGAATTGTGCTCCTCTTGGAATTGTTCTTCTTCGCTGACCACCGGGAGAGGAACCCACCATCATCGGCTATACACCGCAAAGAACTTCACTCATGCACAGAAATCTGCATACATATATACCAGGTCAGATTCAACAATTCTCGTTAGGATATTTGAAAATGAATTAAGACCTTCAAGGGATACTAAAAGCAATAGTTTGACATTTTGGGAAATACTCTCAAATCCTTTATTGCCAGGAGTGAGAAGACAGATACCACTCTCATGTCTATACGATAAAAATGGAGATACAGCCAGCAGCCAATTAGCTTAGCTCAGCAGAAAGACTGGAATCAGATGGAAACATCTTGTCTGCTGTGTCCAAAGGTAACAACAGCTGCCTACCAGCAGTTGTAAAACTCACTATTTAGCACGTTACATCTTGTAAGAGTAAAAAGGACAAGTGATTTTTGGATAGTTTGGTACAGTTTTTACAGACTGTTGTGTAAACCCCTCTCACAACAAATTTATGGTGAAATACCTGAAAAATTAATAATAACAGAATTATAAATATTTTTGCTAGCTTTCTTGAGAAAGGACTTTCCATCATGTCATCAGGTATAAACAGCTTTTTTTTTTTCAAAATTTTTAAAATCTAACTCAACAGAGAAGGGTAGAAATTCTAGCAGATGGTCATACAGTGTATACAGTTCAGAGACAGACAGGTCTACTCCCCATACATGATCTGCCTGCCAGTTGCTACTGTGTTGTTCAGGTCTAGTGAGTACAAAGTAGCAGGCCTCACCATCCAATCTGCTGCCTCTGGGTCTCAGGGCCCGGCTCTGGGCTCTGCACCCAGGGCTTGAAGATGTTCTGGATGACTTCCAGATCTCATTAACCTTGGGCTGAAGGCCTAGAATTAGACCAAGGCCCCGAAGGCTGATGGGTTGGGAAACTATTCTCTCGTCCCCTCCTCAACTCTACTTGCTTCTGAGGAGTACAGTAGGGCTGGCCCCTAAACGTCGATTATTCGAACCATCAGTAGTGAGGCCCCGGAGTCGAATCTCATTTTGTCAGTCAAATAACTCACAGCACCCATGCAGGAGAGATACTCCGTGGTGTGCTTGGATTTTCTTACTGAACTATGACCAGGATTTTATTCCTCTCACTATGTGGAAATCTGATATTTTCACATCACAGATAATGAATGACAAAGGCATTTAAAGTTAATGAGTCTCAGAGGTAAAAAATGAGACTCATGTTTTATGTTTTATGTTTGAGGTTAATGTGGGATGGCTGCTTTGCAGGTGCGCTGAACTGCAGGCTACTGGGTCGAGGCCATAAATAATATATGTCTTATAATTGAAGGTGAGGTTGAGAGAAAAATATTAGCAATAATACTGATACTATTTATAAAAACAAAAAAAAGTTTCAGTAAGAAAAAAACAGTAACTACAAGCACCTGACAAATTAAAATATAGATGTTCCCTCACCCTCGGGAAAGTTGAATATTCGGTAAAAATGTGCAACTCGGGTGAATCAGGTACAGTTCTACAGTATATAAACATCCCAATCCTCACACATTGCTTCTTTCAGGTGTCATGTGACACCTTACAATGAGATTTTTTTCTACAACGCTTTTGTTTTTATGAGCATATTTTCAAAGGAGTACAAATAACTGGCTGATGCGTTATGATATATGCATATCATGTTATAAGAATTAGTAAAAGTCTTCATGATACATCATGATGTGTTATGTATATTATTTGAGACATAGCTGTATCTTATAACTATAAGGCATTACAAGTATGATTGTATTTTACAAGATCAATTATTACAATCATTGATAATCGCTGTGCTGTTTTGCATGAAAGGTTATCGAGTAATTCATTAAGAGTATGGTTTGGACTTGCTTTTTTATACAGATATAGACAGGAAGTCAGGTTTAACGGCTATTCTAACTCAGTGACATTCATACTTCAATATCAATTTTCTGTGATTTATGATGCATTATTGTACGTGATGTCTGCTGAGTCATTATTCCAACTCAGCAGCTGTGGTTCTGTTTCCTCTGTGCTGCCTCACGTTCAATTTAAATGTCCGTCATGGGCTCTGGTGTCAGGATCAACAAACAGCAAGATGGTCATATCATACCTCTGACAGACAAACATACAGTACATCATGTTCTCTCGATATCAATATAGCCTCACTACACTTGATGCAGACAGGAGCTCTCTAGTTATTAACAGGAGGCATCATGATGTTCATAACACCTTTTAATGTTTATTTTCTAGATGAGAGAATAATAAGTGAATATAAGCAACTTTATGAATTGATTTTTTACTATCTTGTAATTATACTTATAATACTTAGTAGTATAATGTAATAATAAACTGTGGTATAATGATTTATAACATTATATACTCATATATTTATAATTCATGCTTATTCGTACAGCAGTTCTTAACCCTCTGGAGTCCACATTCTTTTGGGTTATTTTTTGACAACTTTCAAAACATTAATTTTCTCTTTGTTTAGCACCTTTTTAATTGTTGTTACCTGACATGCAAGGTATTAATTTTTTCAGCTGTAAAACTTATTACTTATCACCTTTTGTCAATTTAACAAAGTATAAAGCTTCCAGGAACTCACATTTCAAGAAAAATGACACAAATTTTGAGTGATGATGACTAAAAATATGATTACTGAAAGTTCAAGGTTGTAAAAAATAAAGAATTGTTTCTTTATTCATAGTCACAAATATAGTAGAAAAAATGTAGTAAATAAAACTTTAATACATTCTTTAGTAAAGTGATTTTATCGCAACTTGTTTTTGTGCCTTCTTTATTGAAACGCTGTAAGTCACTGAAAATATTAATAATTCACAGTTTTAAAACGTTCTTTCAAAAAAGTGTTTTATGGTCTACAGACATAAATGAGACACTGTGTGAAAGCCACACATCAGCACTTTCATCTGGTTTTCTCGGCTTGTCTCCACATCATATAAATAAAGTTACGTTTCTATAAATAAAACATGCTCACTATATTCACGCTGAATAGACAGATTCCACATTTAGGACATAATGCTTATGAAGCTTCATAAAAACTTTGTTTAATGCATTATGCAAGTTCTTCTCAAACTTTTATTTTTTTTACATGTTGAGAAACTTCTATGACACTTCAACTCATGAAACAGTTACAAAAGTGCACACATACTTGATGCAGACATGTAGTCTTACCCTGTTGACCCCGTCTATGTTTTGGCTCTCAATCACCAGACCATTAGCAGTCTAACATGCAAGCTCTTTTCAATACCAAGTCTTTTTCATCTGTATGGATCAGAGGTCATATTCATAATAAGGGTTTATTGTATAACTACTCCAATTTTACTTTTAGCTTTATGAATACAGTACATATGAATGCTTGCATACTTGTATATACAGTGGTATTTGATTTGCATTTTTCCAGTCAAAATGGCCTCAGGCCTCATTCATATGATAAACTGTCTGGTTCGGTTCATTGTACTGCTTGTCACTGCTGTCCAGAGGTGTGTGTGTGTGTGCATACCAGCATCTGTGTGCTAACCTCCTTGCCACCATGTGCGTGTCCATCCTCGGGTGATGCATGGTCAGCCATAGTACAGCGCCACTGTGGCCTTGGAGCAGAGCCTGACCAGACAGATTGAGGCAGAACGCTGCTGCGAGGTTCGAAAAGGCACATCCCCTCAGTTCAGTGAAGGTCGGACAGAAGCATCATTAGGTTGACAGAGTCTAAAACAGGGTCTAGAGGGGTGGGGGTGGTTGACTGACTGGTTTTTGACTCAAGGACACACCGGTACCAGAGGTTAATGACGAAGGCAGCCTTGGTACGCCATAGGGGATGCCACTTATCATACTAATACAGATAGCCTCTGTGTGTGTGTGTGTGTGTTTGTGTGCTTGGCGTGTGTGTGTGTCAGTTTTTGAAGCCAATATCATTTTGAATATTAGGAGACTGAAGTCATAAATACTTGATATTCATCATCTATAAATTTGAACTTTTTAAATATCCTTTATTTTTGACACTAATAGTCTCTATTAAATAGCTAAGCTAAAACATAAACATAAACAATGCTAAAAAAAAAGTTTACGTCCACTCATAACACACGTGCGTGTGTGCATGTGTGAGTGTGCTAACCTTTGCCTCTGTCCTAATTGTCCTCATTTTATCGAAGTAGTCGTGGTTTTAAGCGATTCCTTGTCCTTCCTACAGCTCCATTTATCACAGGCGGCAATTGAGTCACACAAAAGCACTCAGTGCTTCAAGGTGAATCCCTTCAAATGGCTCAGCTTGTGTTACCTTGTTAAATCGATGCACCTGGTGACAACCAGCAGCAGTGGAAATCTCACCAGGCAGGAGAGTTTTGCACGTCTCTGTGACATGGGGGTACTTTGGGGGTTGAGAAAATGCTATTAAAAGGCTGTCTCTAATGGTCAGAATCTTTTCAACTCTTATCTTGCTTATATAGTCAGTTTTCTTTGTTTTTTAATAAGGAGAGTGTTTACTTCGTTCTGTTTGTGGTTGAGTTTATTCATGTTTTACACTCAAGCATGATTTAAACCCACATAGTGGCAGTCACTTCAATAGTGAAACATTAATTTACATGAAGTATTTCACCCATAATGTCTTGTATTTGTAGTTTTGTTTGGTTATGGTTTTTGTTTATTTTTTGTGACGTTCCTAACTCAGTGTTACTGAGTGAACTCACTCTGAAGAATCTTAATGACACCGATGACAGGAGCTGTTTGAATTCTGTAACTGTTAAGAAAGAGGAGCTTCAGTGCCTCCTTTCCTATGTGCTTAAGCCTACAAAAGGAGATACCAGTATTACACTTTTTTAACTTTCTTTTTACTGCAGTAGAAAACTCACAGTGCAGGCATTTCCAAGCCAACTTTTTAATTCATTCTCTGAATTTTAATACAGAAACTTGGGTTTGATAGCAATACATGTGTTTTGTGTGAATACGGAACCAGCAGCAAACCTCTTCATTACACGCTTTCATACACAAGGTTTCTGGAATAAGTTCAACAGTTAGTGCTGGATTAGAACAAACAGACTCATTTTGGCAACATTTTTCATGCACCAAACTGAGGTGTTTAAAACCCCTCTCTCTGTTAGGAATGTGTATAGTGAGTTACAGCTGCTTTTGTCGAATTTTTTTATTAAATTATAAATACTAAATATATAAATTAGTTCTCAGAGACTGAGTAGAATAGTTAGACATGTTTACTTCTAACTTTTAAGCCTTATTTATGTTTAAAATGTATTTTGACTAGATATTATTTACTCTGCTTCAATATCAGAATGATAAATATTATAACTAACTGAAATTTTGAAGGTTCTGATGAAGTTTTACAAAATGTTTCTGAAATTTAAGTTTAGTGAAATTATTTTGGCACGATGGTCTTTTCCTAACTTTTCATCTCATCCTCATGATGTTTTGAAGCTGAAGTATGAAAACCAAAAAAACTGCATTAAAATTCTCTTCTAAAACATGCTAATACAAACCAAGTTCAGCAGGTCTGTGATGGGTGTTACAGGTGATATATTTGGATGTTTTCTTTCAAAGACCCTTTCTGTGATCACATCTCTCTAAGTTATAATTATTCATTGAGAGTTACACACCTGCCATCAAAGGTGTGACTCAGTATCCTCAGGGTTAAAAAAATATGTGTGGATTTATGCATTGCAAGTTTTTGGATTCATTGTCAGGTATTTAATTCTGATAAATACCTGATACGGTTAGCATTACTATATCAGGTATTAAATTCAGGATGATTATTAACAGACAACCTTCAGCTCCAGTGGTTTGGCTTGGTTCTCATATCCTGTCATATTGTCTTTCTGTCACCCCCAGCATGCCACCCAGGATTCTACAAAGCATTTGCTGGAAACATCAAGTGTTCGAAGTGCCCTCCGCACAGTTTCAGCTATGGAGAAGGAGCTGCGATCTGCCGCTGTGAGAAGGGCTTCTTCAGGGCTGAGAAAGATCCTCCAACTATGGCTTGCACACGTGAGTATACCACTTACTAATTACCTATTACTTATTACACACATACCCACATAAAGAAGATGTACAGGGCTTTTAGTCATACATTTTGATTTCATCAGAGTCAGGAGAGAACTTTGAACCTCACCGCCATTTATGCGTCTACTTTGGTTGAACCCAAACACCTGTTCCTGATCGGCTGAAAGAGAGTAATGACTAATGATGAAGATAAGGAATAATGTTAAGGAGATAGAGGTAATCGTATTGTATTTTTGGCTGATTAAACATTGTTTACTGTGAATTCACATTAAAAATTTCTATATTTGTGTATGTCTGAGACCTTGGAAGGGTTATTACTTTCTCTATAGAGCTGGTGGATTACTCCAGTGGTCTCTCAGACTTATCTGGTGTGAAACTGTACATTAGAGAGTCTCTGGATGAATTACATGGCTTTTGTTCAGCTGCCTCGTCTTCATCGATGATTCACTGGCTGTCATTACGACTTCATATTTGCATTAAATTACAGTTTAACCGGACTAATTCTCCTTTAATTAAAAAGCCATTTAGCTGTCACTGAGATAGACGGGGGCCATGTCTGAGAACTCTCCAGGGTGGAAGAGTGTATTTGTCTTTTACAGCAAGACCAAACCAAGTCAGTGGGGCTGTTGCAAGTTTACAGTGCAAGAAGCACTACTTTCAGAGGAAATCGTCACAGTGATTTCATCTCTAAATTTAGCGTCAAATAATGCAACAATTTGCCTCTGCTAACAGAAATCCTGAAAGGAAAATTATACCTGCATCCAGTCTGTTGCTAATGGAGAGCTATAAGAGCAGTTAACTCCTAACTTAACTGTTCGGGTAGCAGTCCTGCCCACCTATCTTTCCATTAACCTTAAAAGCAAAGTGCTGATCAAACATGTTTACGTATGAAAAATTACAAAATTACAAAAAAAAACTTGAATGTGAATATTTTCTGGTTTCTTTTGTCTTCCATGACAGTAAACCTGAATATCTTTGGGTTGTAGAGTTGGTCGACATTTAAGATGTCACATTGGTCAGTGATCAACATATTTTATCATTTTCTGACATGTTATAGACCAAGCAACTAATTGCCTGATCAAGAAAATAATTGTTAGATGCAGCCCTAGACATTCCCAGGGTGATAGCATCCATGAACTAACAATATTTAATTTTAGTGGCTTGTTTGAGGGCTCTTCAAAAGCTGTTGTTAGTTGTTGAACAATATCTTCCAGTCACCAGAGCATCCTTAATTTCCAAGGCCACTTTTGCACCCAGTAGAGACAAACACGGAGCAGAAAAGCTCGGGATGTATGACAACCCAGCAGACTAAGATGAGTAAACTACCACATCTATTTCCACAAGCTGTAAACTCTTTTTGGAACATGCATAATTCATTTTAATCAGAAGCTCAGAAGCCAAAGCATAAACTATTTGCTTGACATCTAAGTAAAAGAAAGAAATGGAGATTAAAGACAGGGGGCCTGAGCAGAAGACAAAGGAAGGGTGCAAGAAAGAGAGGATGTCACAGGAGGACAGATAAAGGGGGAGAGAAAGTGTAAAGACTGGATGGAGTAGACAGTGAGAGAAAGGAAGGAGGGTGCTGATACCAATCTCCCCCTAGAGGAGAATGGAAGCTGATTGATGGCAGCGGGGTTACTCTGCAGGAGGGAAGGTAGGTGGATTCTCCTCGATGGATAGAATAGAGGAGATGAGATGATGGCCGATAGAGGCAGAAAGAGATAAAGAGAGAGAGAGAATTGACATCCGCTGACAGTAGTGGAGTAGGGATGGGAGGAGCTTTCCTGTCTGCTCAGGTTTTTAGTAAAGGTAGGAAGGGAGAGGGATGGAGGGATGGTGAAGGAGAGGGAAACATCCCATTGTCTAGGCAGACAGTGAGCTTCGCAGGACAGGAGTGTTCAAATCCCTCCGGCCTTTTAACTCCACCCTGTTGACAGCTGGCTGCCTGCTACTTACCCTGACACACAAACACACACATCCACAGACCGCAAAAACACCTCACAGTGAAGTGAAATGTGAGGGAGGTGAAGGATGTTTACTGCACAGCAGAGCAATGCATGATGAAGAGTTATGTGGTTCAGAAGTAATACATGATTTTTATTTAATTTTATACAGTAATATACCTGTATTATGTAAAGTTGCATTTTTTTTTGATAGATTAACCAATTGTGACTATTTGTGTGAAGCACTTCAGCCGCAGTGTGCCTCAAGAGTCAATTTCTTAGTAAATATGTTTCCCCCAGTCCTTGATCACATAATAGCAAGGTTTATAAGGTTCCTTCTCTCCTGCGTAGTATTATTGGCAGTTTGTTTACTCTAAAAAAATGATGCCTCGATGAAACAACTGTAAGTAGAGGTTGTCTCATAATGTTCTTCAGCTCAACCAGGATATTTTTTTTTTATATGTTTAGTTGTGGGTTTTTTTTTTGTTTGTTTTCTATTTGTTTCCACCCTCCTTTTATCAGTTAGGAATTATTTCAATTATCTCTGCCCCTGACCTAGAAATTCTAATCAACCTTCTTTTCAACCCATTTCGACTGTTACTATATTTGGAACCTCCCTGCACATATTAAAAATGCACTGATCATCTGTAGTAAATTCACAAAGCAGCTGCTAGGTTTTTAACTGGAACTATAGACTAATCTGCCAGCTGATTTGTGCTCTCTTGTAACACTGCAATTATTGTGGTGGCAGATTTAAACTGATCATATATAGCAAAAATGCTTCGATTCATCACAATCGGCCCCCTATGACTCTGACGGTGTATCTGAGTGTGGAAGTCACTTGGACACAAAACATGTGACATTTGTTATAACACAGACTTTGAAAAAAAAACAAACATTACCATATGTAGTCATTAACCAACATTACACTAGCTTATGATTATACTTCAACCAGCCTGCAATCTATGACATGTAAAAGTGAAATTGTGATATTTGGATCCCAATTTGCGTCAATAAGAACACTCCTCAGCGTTATAGCTCAGTCAAACCTGAACACACAGACATAATACATATCTTCTTTGATTAAGCGTAACTCTCACTTTTTGCGTTATAAATGTCTCTAATGTCCCAATCACAGGTAAATTCTCATAAATCCGCTTTGAAGTCAGTTCAAACTAAGATGCTTCTCATAACTGCATATCTTGCCTTATAATCATCATGTTTTGAGATTTCTTCTGTGTCAAAGTAATACAGTGATAGTTGTCTGTACATCCATGGTGACGGTGCAAACGTCAACTGGTAATAGTTAATTCATCATGACTTTTCATGGTGCATGGCATGCCTGGTTCATTCTAACAAGAGCATGATGTTATCAACAACTTAACTCTCTGTTCCTACTGTAAGTCATGACCAACAACCACACATGACTATGCGTTTCCCCCAAGCTGTGGGATGATCAAACTCCCCACAGTTAATTATCTATCTATCTTTTATCTATTCATAAAATTTCTCTTCTTCTGACAGGCCCTCCATCTCCTCCTCGTAACTTGATGTTTAACCTTAACGAATCCTTTCTGACGCTGGAGTGGTCTCCTCCCAGCGACACCGGGGGCCGCCGAGACCTCACTTACAACATCCAGTGCAAACGCTGTGGCCCGGAGCCCAGCCAGTGCCAGCTTTGTGAGGAGGACCTTCGTTTCCTGCCACGACCATTAGGCCTGACCAACGCCACTGTCACCGTGATGGACTTCTCAGCACACGCCAACTACACTTTTGAGATTGAGTCGCTCAACGGTGTGTCAGATATGAGCTCCTTCCCTCGGCAGGTAGCCATCATCACTGTCAGTACTGATCAGGGCGGTGAGTATGTATTATTTAAATTTAATTGCGTAATGTTAAGAGTCACTTCTATGTTGTTCCACTTTTGCAACACTGTTTAGAAACATGGACACTTGATCCATCTATAGTACATCCAATACACAGTACAAGTCCATTGTGTTATGTAAGAAATTGTACAAAAATATCTTCTTTTCAGTTTAGTGAGGAGAAGAAGGTTCAATTTCTTACCACCCGTACTGCTATATAATTTTTTTTATGGTTATACATTCATGAAACACATCTTTCTTTGCATGTTTGTTACTCTCCATAGAAGAGACAAGAGCAGCTATTCAATAAGGAAACCTGAAACCTGAGATCACAGTCTAATAAGATATTGATTAAGTGATGAATTAATTGATTATGATTCATTTAGATAATTAATTAGTTGTAGTAGCTCTATATGTTATGGTTTGGTGTCAACATGTCAATGTATGCCTCCTCTGTAGATATGAAAGAGATAAGTCTGTTGCAGTATTAATACAACAGAATCTCACTTGATATTTTTCCACAATTCAACCTTGTACTTGTATTCCAAGACAGGATTTAGTTATTGTCCTAAATAAATGGCCACAACAAGCCAATTAGCATGTCTTTTACTGTTATTTTGAATTAAAATCATTCAAAATATTTGATATTATCAAATTAAATAAATTTAAAGAATGAAGAATTTAAAGTGGCCCTGTGCTGTCTGAATTCTTTGAAATTTGAAGTTTGCATACTTCTTTCAAAGCATGATTTTTAGTGTTGTCCTCTCTCCTCTCTCGTCGCCTTTGTTGCAGTTGGTAGAGAAAGACGGGCTTAGAGTTAATGCAGAAAGAAATTACAGTAAACTTTCCTCAAGCATTTGTAGTTTTGCATCCTAAATCACTTCTGTAAATGATGGCAGGAGGCCAGGCAGAGGTTGTCTCTAGCTACCTGCTTGCTCCAAATAAGGTTTTTATGCTGAAAGGCCCATATTTCCTCTGAGACACGGTATGGTGTGTAGAGTGCTTATGCTTTTAATTTGTGATTTGCAAACACTGTGTTTTCTGTTTTCTCCCTCCTCCCTTTCCTCTCCTCCCTTGACTATTCTCTCTCCTGTTTTCTTTCTGTCAGTTGTTTGTCCTCCCTCTCTCTCCCTCTCTCTCTCTCGCTCTCTCTCTCTATCTCTCTGTCTCTCTCTCTCTCTCTCTCTCTCTCTCTGTCCTGTTTCACGTTTCCAAACATGTTTGTTCTTTCTTCCTTCTTTGTTCTCTCCTCCCTTCGCTCACTCCTCCCTCCCTCCATCTGTCTGTTGTTATGGGAGTCTGGGAAAAATACATTTTGTCATACAGCCACAACACATTAAATGCATTATTCTGTGTCACTGGGGACAGCTCTAGCCTTTAAAGGTAACTCAATGTTTAAACCCAGCCTTTTTATTTCATTAGGATGCCCAGTTTAGCATAAAGCTGTGGCAGGTCCCTAAGCTATACACAAGACTCATTTCATCACTAATATACCCAGCTACTGCTATTTAAAATGCTCAAGGGACGAGTCAGATTCTTTGCCCCCATTCAGTCGTAAGCACACTGATTATGACTATCAGATGGACAGAAACTAGAGTCTGGTCTGTGTCATTTCTGTGTAATTTTATGGACATTTTGAAGGTTTTATGATTGCATAGCTGGTTGTATAAAGGCTATAATCTTACAGTGCACGATCCAGCCCATGTGTTGATGATCATCATTTATATTTCTAAGTATTTGTGAATATTTCACATTGAACTCTCTGCATTTCGTGACAGGTGGCTTGTTATTACTGCTGGCAAAAAAATGAATGACCAAAGCTGTTCTTTTTTTTTTGTTTTGTTTTAGTTCAGCACATACTGGGTCTACACTGATACATAGTGCTTTCAGCTTGGCACTCTGAGTCAAAACTTATAAACCTTTCACCTTCTCCTGCCTACTCAGCTTTTGTATGTAACCAAGCTAACTCCCATCGATTGAGATGGACCATTTACAACCTTAAACAGAGGTACAACAGCTCTCTGACAAAGTGCAGCTTACTTTAAGCAGTGCAAGTGGTGACTCACACATTTTCTCCTCAGGGCTTGCCATAGCTGAACAAGCCCTGATTTACTGAGGTCATTCAGTACAACTGAACACCCGTAAGCTCAACTTAACTCACTTCACATGCCGAAGAATACAGAGGATATTGCTTATCGCTTGCCAGATTTCTGATGTGCAGTGCCAGACAGTCATTTTCTCTCAGCCTGTGAATGCTATTCCTGGATGCCAAAGTTTTGCAACCAATTTCTTATTTCTGCTACTCTCATGATACAGCCTGTGTAACTGTTGGTGATTTTTTTTTTGTTTGTTTTGTTTTAATAGAACAAACAATACACATGTTGATTTACGTCTAATCAATACGAGTATAACCTGCTAGAATGACCTATACCATGTGGTCTAAATGGGGCATGAGAACTAGCCATAATTTGACTACTGTCTTGTTATATACAGTAGTACTGCAGCAAATACAGCACAATCACAAAGATTGCTTTCTGATGAGCGTCTTGTACTGAATCAAAAAATAAAAACTTCATTATAGTTTTTATTGCAAGTGTATAAGTAATGTTACCCATTGCCAGATTTTATTTTTTTGTTTTTGTTGTTTGTTTTCTAAAGAAATAGTGCACATTGATCAGTATCACAGCCAGTAAGTGCCAATTAGCCAAATGGCCAATTATTAACTGTGTCCCTGGACCAGATGTTGAATTAACCAAGTCACAGATGGAGATTGTTTACATTATGTAAAAGTTTTTAGGAAACATAGCTAAAACTTTGAACAATAGCTGTGCTATACAATATTTCTATCTAAATTAGGTTTTTAAAATATTATTGACCCTCAGGCTTCTAGTTTCATGATGGTGTGCTGTAATGGTACAGTGGTTTAACTGTGATAAGCCTAATCTTATATAACAAATCTTATAATACACAACTTTTTCCTACACTCTTTCAGCTAGAGAAGGACATTTACCACCTTTGTGTCTGACCTCTTCTATTTTAGGGAAGTTGGCTCGTCGATGCACAGTAGGATTCCACCACTTGCTGGGAAATGGGCCAGACCAATATAGAGACTGTGGTTTACAATACAGTGATACATATTATTTCTATTATGGTTAAAGAACTAATACAGACCACTATATATCACCTATGTGGCTGCATTTCCACCACAGCTTATACAGTCACAGCTACTATACTTTCCTCAATAAATGCACAGCATAGATGTTACATTTATCTTGCCTGTAGATATATACACCTTCAGTATGTCATCTTTTTAAATATCAGAACATGTATTTTGTCTAGTTTTCCATAAAATGTTACAGTCCTGCAAACACTGACTGTAGCACCACCTACAACTTGGCATTGAAAGAGGGATCAGGTCCATCTGACAGGCTTGCTGATTCAATGAAGAATGTCTTTATCGGCAATTTAAAACTGCAGTGTTTTGTTAAAAGTGTGCATAGGGTCAGGAAATTGACTCAACTCACAAATAGCCATGCTGCCCTTTTAATGAAAAGAAGAACTTTCTTGCTGCAGTGATGAGTTTTTTTCTGTAGTGATATGCATACATACAAATATTTTTCCACATATGGTTCCCCAGACACATCCACCTAAACCTCTGTGATGGGCTTGTTTGGAAAGGTGCGCAGAAAACTCTAAGACCATTAGCATAGCGGTGCCATCAGCAGAAATGAGACAGGCATGTGAATTTCTATGTGTTGTGAGGAATATCGAGAGTCTCCTGTAATAATGTGCACCAGTCACAGATAAATTAGGCTTAGTCATTAAAATGCAGATGGCCCTTTTGGTAAATGCTTTGTGACAGTGAGGTCAGTATATGAATTGTTGTCCCTATGATGGGCTGTTGTGCCAACACACACATTTTAGTCCTATACACATGCATGAGTAGCATAGAGAAACTATATAGGCCTGTGATAATTTCCTGTCAGGCATAACCTTTTTCAATATTTTGTGATTCATACAGTGAAGCTCATCTGATTTATGCACAATCATCAATCTCTATAACACACACACATGCACCGAGACTGTGTGAAGAATTATAAAGCATAAGGATTAACAGCAGGGGAGTGTCTTGCCTGGGGTAAATCCCCTCATATTTGGAGAAAGAGCAAAAGAGACGGGGGAAATTATGTGTGCATTTGCGGTTCTTGAAGTCAGCACTGGGAGCGTGATACTGCCGTGATTTGGCTGACTTATTAGTTTATTGTCAGCTTTAGGACAGAAAAGTTCATACCTGGAAAAAAACACATCTCCTCATCCTCTCCGATGTTAAAGTTCCTATGGCTTTTGGCTATACAGTCAGCTGGTCTGTGCTGTAGGAAGAAATTTGAGTCACCACCAACATAGTAGTTTCCTAAATGGATCCAAAAACCTTTAGTCCCTGCAGCTATCTGCATACTCACTAAACAAGCAGCACTCTTCCAAACAGCAGACACTGCAGTTTACTTGCCCGAGTGCTGCCCTGCTTGGGGGAACCCTATGTGCCTTCCCAAAGTGGGTGACTGGGTCAGGAGAAAGAGGCAGGAGCCAGACACAGCTGGAGGACAAGTGACAGCTGGATGAGGATGTGGAAGGTTAAGTGAAGGGAGTAGAAGTGAAATGAGGGAGTGAGCGCGAGAGGTAAATGGAGAGGGAGAGAGAGAAATAGACCTGTAGGAAATAAATGAACAAGGAGAGAGAGAGAAAGATGTTATGAATGTGCAGAGCAGGAGAAGAGCGGGACAGAGACAAATGAAGTGACAGAGAGAAAGAAGAAGGTGAAAGAAGATAGAAAATGAGAGGCAAAGTATGAGAAGATGATTGAGTGAGGAGAGGATCGAAAGAGCAAAGAAAGGGGTGGCAGAATGAAAAAGAGGGTAAATTAGCTGACAAGAAATGTGGGCAGAGGATAAAGAGAGTGCAGGGAAAGAGATGCAGACAGAGACACATCTGTGCATTTCTTTGTGTGTGTGTGTGTGTGTCTGCACTGTAAAAACTTGAAATTGTTCACATTCATGTGATTTTTCATAAAGCTAAAAGAAATTGCGAAGTGGTCATCCCAGCTATTGTAATTTATTTGCATCAACTAACTTTATTTATTATCTTGTGAAAAGTTGGGCTCCTGAAAATGCATCCATTACAAAAACATAAGTACATCAATTAGACACAAGATGCAGGTTGGCAACTACTTTTAGCTTACTCATTTTGTCTTCTTAGTTACGAGAGTTAACAACTCAACAGACTAGAAATGTAGAACTTTTAGTTTGTGCATCTCAAAGAGTAAAAATAACGACAACATTTTCAGTCTCAAAAGAGATGTTCGTTGTACCGCAGACAGTGTTTACAGTGCTTCGCTAGCTTGTTGTGCCACATATCACAACCTCTTTGTGCTGAAGTTCTTTGAGAAATTCGGGGCAAAGGAACAAGTCACCCAGTGAAGACGTGTGGCTCATTAATGTGTTTTTAAAAGTTTTTGGACAAATGCGGAGGTCTATGAGATTTGCTGACAATAAGAAAAATATAGAAAATCGCCTTATCCTTTAAGTTGTGTAAGTTTTGGACTCAAAACTCAGAAATGTATATAAGTAAGTTGCCTTGAAAGTTTGAGTTTCCTCAGCTTTTTTTGCCAGTATGTGTGTGTGTGTGTGTGTGCCCGCGTGTGTGTGGTTATATTTTGTTTATTTGAAAATGAATGTACATATATAGCATATGGAAAGGGGAATTCAGAAGTAATAGCGTGGTTTCATAATGCAAACTTAGAAATAAGTTTTGAGAGGGGGTGGACAGGTGGATGACTGCAGAAAAGAGGCAGAGGAGGAGGAGGAGGAGGAGGAGGATGAGGAAATGGCCTAGAAACAGGAGAGTTGCTTTAATCACAGGAAGCAGCTGGGTAATTGTGTACGTCACTGAAAGCAATCAGACTCAGTTCGGGTTCTCAGTTGCAGCGACACATCAGAACAGCAACTTGAGACTCTAATCAGACAGTCTTTTGTAGATGAAAAGCCAGTGGGTAAAACTAACAATCTTGGATCTGCATGTTCATAAGGAATGTTGTGGGAGGAGCTGGCTGGTGGAGTGCTGCTCACTGACTCATCATTGACTACAAGTGTCCAGATCATTTACATTTGTTTCGCTCACCTGAAGGCAGATGTGGCCATCCACCAAATCAAAGATGATTAGAGTATGCTTATCTGCTTGTAAACACACTGCACCATGGATGAATTCGGGGTTGAAGGTATATCGTATTTACTGGCTTGTGTAGACTGTAATTATCACAGGAAAACTGGATGAAAGAACACAATGCTCAGAACCAAAATGCTGCCAAATGGTTTCCTATTCTAATTCTCACTGCGGGCATCAGCAAAGAAAATACATTTCACGTTTCTAACCTCCATATAACTTGTGTCTGTCTTGTGTCTGTCTCACATGTTGCTCTAGATAATCTTATATTACTGTAACCATTAGTATCTTCATCATCTGTCATCTATCATCTCCAGTAAACGGTGAAAAACACACGGATATGCCAACACCATGCATAATCAGAGGCTTCATCAAAATCTAAATTGATTTGAGAATGTGCTTACCTCGCATGCAAACTAACTACATCATGCACACAAAGTTAATGGTGTGCAGAATAGGGTGTAGTAATGACAGATTAATAAAAATGATGATCTTATGGTAAACCTGAAGATGTTGTATGCAGAATATTCAGCAGTGTTACCCAGCCAGTACAGCAAACCAGTGCAGCTGCACTTTGTGGCTCAAGGTATCATATTTTTTTATCAGTATTGTGTTGTATTTCAGGGGATAGTAGTGATATTGTCAAAATATCATTTAGTGTCATGGCAACATCTTCCATTATGGATCACTGTTGGATGACCTAATGCTTCTCCCCAATTTTCAAGTTCTTGAGAAATGTTCAATTCTCTCTGAAAATTTCTCTCTGGAGAGTCAATCAGAGACACTAATTTTTAATAGGTTGTTGCTTGTTGGCGGATGGATGGATAGATGGATAAATGGATAAATGAATGGATGGTACAGACCAACTATATTTTCATTGAATTAAATTGTGCTATATTGGGACAGGTATCGTTATCAGGATATGAAATTACTTGTATCGGGATATGAAATTTTGGTCATATCGCCCAGCCCTACGTCGATTAATCCAAAAACACGTAAATCCAAGCAGAGAAGTTAGGCAGTACTTTAGTTAATCTAAAGTCAGTTTGATGGAAGATATTCCAACTCAGGGAGTGATCAAAACACAGACAGAAAAACATTTTAAAAAAAACATAAAAAGCTCAAGCAAAATGCAGGAAGGCCACGTCAATTACACGAGCAGTGAAGTTCACAGTCAGTTGTCTATTTAGCAAAGCACCTCCCAAAACCACAGTTAGAAAAGTTAGCATTTCACATTAATTAGCATAAAAATGCAGTACCACAAATTCAACAAAATAATCAAAAGGTACAATCAAACCTGGAGAATTAAAAACAAAATTGAATACAAACACCATCAAACCATTAGTGTAATAAACTCTAAAACTAAAAAAACAGTCTTTCAGTTGTAGATTTTTTGAATGCTTTTGAATGCTTTAAGCATTAAAATGTGGTACTGACTCAGCTGACCTGATACTGAAGGGAAATTTGTTCTACAGCGCTGGAGCTAAAACAGTAAAAGCACAATCCGCCATCTGTCTTGTGTGGGTCTTTTAACAGCCTTTGGTTTGCACACCTGAAGATATGAAATATTTGATGGAGCCAAACCAGGGACTACTTTACTTTAAAAGTAGCCAAAATAATCTTAAAATGAATGGGAAACCAATGCAGCCAGGACTACAGACATATTGTGAGCTGTGAAGGCATGTCTCCCATATTCCTCATGTTTGTGATGAATACTGTATGTTATTTCCCTCCATTTCACAAACCAACTGGGGCAAGTGATGGTGCTTAGAAATATCGACACTGACAGTCCTGCCTGCAGTTCTGTCTCCTTTCATGTTACATGTCAGACTTCTTGGTTATTAGAAATAGTAGAAACTGTTACACAAACTTCTATTGATTGAGCTGTATATAGCTAAAATATAAATAAGCAATTTAGACTTAGTGTGCAGTGTTCAGTTGCTCCATAAAGATCATGTCCAGTGGCAAGCATTGCTTAAAAAATGTATTTAGAGAAAGTAATGATATTGTAACATCTGGAAACATCTGCCTGCACAACAAAACCTTGATCATTGCCACCATTAACATCAGCCAAATTATAACTTATATTTTTCTTGACCTATAATTACTACAAGTCAAAATGATTAACTCCTCACTTACATGAATATTAGCTGTTTTTCCCTTTAGGCTTATTGCTGTTTTACTATCATTTCTGTAAAACATGAATGAGCTGAGTGATAAATCTGATCTATGTCTCTCGATTCCAATTAGGCTCACCTTTTTTTTTTGCACTTTTTTGCTTCTCATTTCTTTGACATATAAAAATTCACACACATTTCAAGATGTGCTGACATATTGAGAAAGAGAGACAAGTACAAATTGAACACACTGCATCAGAAAAGACTGAAGTGTTTCTCGGTTTAAGAGCCATGTCACCGATAAAGCACTGGCGTGTTGACACGTTAAATAAATTCTTGGTGAATTTAGACAATATCAGGAAAAGCATTTTATTCAACTGAACTCTGAAGCTGCTTTTCATCAATTTGTTCACATTTATCTATGCGATATTGACAGCTTTAGTTTAATGTACCTATGACATGGCGCATGTGTTGGTTCTGTGGGTCTCATAGGAGAATGTTGTCGTATTATAGCATACAAATGGTCAGATCCAAAGGTGTAAGTCCTGGTAGAGAATACTGTTATTTAAATAAATAAATATTGTTATTGGCTGTTAAAAGCCCATAACTGTCTAACCTTAATAGCATCATGTACACAAAATTGTCTAAATCAGTTTCTATTAAAAAGAAAACCTCTGGTCCAACTTGATCTGCAATGGCCCTCTGCCATGCCCTAAGCCAGCACCAGCACAATTATGCAGCAGGGGCTATATAGTAAATGAATAGTGTGTAACTCCTGGCCTTCTAAGCCACTGTACCCCTCCCAGGCAGGCAGCCCTCTCCCGGCATTGCGCCACGCTCTAACTAACTATGACAAATTAGCCCCACACTTAATTACTAGCCTGGGAAAATCAGAATGATGTTTATTGGGCGCGGCATCATAAAGCGGTGTGTCCGTGCCCCGAGACCAAAGTGCCATGCCAGAGAAACACTAATAATAACAACAGCCATACAAATTGGCTGAGTGGAATGACCCGGGGCCCCGAGGCGCCGGTCGGGGGTTGGGATGAGGGGGAAGGTGACTTTCTGTGGATGAATCAATACTGTTCTCTGCTGTGCTTCTGTGCTGAGCTCCAGCTACAATTGTAGATCTGCCTGAGAGAGCAGAAATCCACTTTCTGTGTGTGTGTGTGTGTGTGTGTGTGTCAGCAGGGCGATCCTTACACCATTATGGGTTAATAGAAAAAAAGTAGGCGCTGATGAAAAATGCTGAATATATGACATTACAGAACAAGTTTTTTTCTCCCTTGACATACAGTTATATGGGCACGTGTATCATGGGGGTCCTCTGTCTGATAAAGATTAAGTATGTATGTGTATGTGTGTGTGTGTGTGTGTGTGACCGCAGCTGAGCTGGTGGCACTGGCCTTGTGGAGAGAGCGGTCGTAAATAGGGCCTCCATGCTTGCTGGCTTATTAACACTTGATTTATCTGCCTCTCTATAAGGAATGCTCGCCCTTGGCACCCAAGCCTAGATATCGCCCCCAGGGAGCCCCAATTACCCAGTGCCATGTTCGTATGTGAAGGTGTGTCAAGGGAATATTTCGTGTCGTGTCATAGATATCATGTGTGCGCATGTGCCTTATGTTGTATACATGAATGTAACTATTGAGTACCAGGGTCATCTTCATCATCACTCTCTCTCTCTCACGCACTCGTACACACACTCTTTATGCTTCCTGTGGAGGGAGATACAAGGGGGAACAATAGGATGGGATAAATTTATTCGACAGCTCTCTGCCTCTACAGTGATTTATCAGAGTATTTATCCTGGTGATGTGCCTTTATCTGTCTCTTTTTCTCTTTCTTTCTGTCTCTCCCTCTCCCTCATCTTTCTTTCCCTCCCATACTTGTACAATAAGTCCGTGTTGGAGCTTGAATTGTGTGTTCATCATTATAGGCACTGACACTACATTCCATTAAATTTTACTGTGGTGAGACAGCTGCATGGCATTGATTTACTGTATTAAGGCTAAAGTTTAAAGGCCTTATCTCATTTTATTCATAATGTTTGGCTTCCTTCCCTTATTTCCAAGACATGTTATCCTGTTTCCTCTATAATCCCATCAGTTAAATGTCATGCTGATCAACTGTGGGGTTTTTTGTTTGTTTTATCTCTCCCTGTCTGATCTTTGTGTCTTGTGAAAAAAGTTCAGCTATATTTCATATATTTTGCACTGAATGCTGACTATTTAATGCATCTTTTTTATCACCATCCAGCCATCATTACATTGTAGATAATGATAAATGCAGTAAAGTAAGAGGGAAATGAGTAATGAATCCTGATAAAGCCTTACGCATAGAAAATAAAGGTTTCTAAGGTGATACTTGAGGAAAGACATTTATCGTTACATTCATGTTGACATTCATGTATTTTTTCCTCAGGATGGTTATATAATTATTGCACAATATTCCCTATTTAATACCTACAATAAAATGTAAATTTGCGATACATTTTATTTTTCATTAAAAGATTATTGTAATTGGTTTGTGAATTATATTGACATAATACTCAGACTGACTGTACAACAGTGCTGACTAAAGTAGTTCTACAAATCTCCCTTCTACATTCATTAAAGCTATATAATGGTTTATATTTTAATAATGTTTAAATCATGTCCTGGTCTAATGTTGCCTGGGAATATGTTCCGCTTAATATACATGTCAATGAATTAAAGTGTTACTGAAGAGCAGAATATGAATAATTTTGCAAAGTTTCAATCACTCCTCTTTTACATGACATATGACATGGTTGTCTTCATTCATCTTAATATTCAGTGTGTAATCCTGTTAGTGATGCATCCAAATGAGAATATTTTACTGAATTAAAACAAATGTTTTGTTTTCAAGAGGCAGTTCAGGCGTAGGTTTTGACAATAAACAACATGAATCTATTTCAGAATCTATTTTGATTAGTACACAACACATTTGATTTCTTGAGGTCGCACTTGGTGCCACATTGCACCTTCTTACCATCCGCAAACAAAAAACAGCATGTGCATACTCCCGGCTTCATACTGGGTCTGCAATACAGTGCTTACGATGATCAGTGAAGTGAAGTGCAAGATGAAAGACTCACATTACACCATGAAAGTGTTACCTGAGGGGAAATGAGTCTATCAACACTTTGCAGCGTGAAAGGCCTTGGCAGTTTATCAAAAAGTGTTGTTTTCAAAAAGTTTGACTTTTTCCGAAAAACTTCCTGTGAATCCCATCTAATAAGCATTTGTGAGGGTGGTTTAACTCAAAAACATTCAACTGAAGTGAGAAGGTGGTTGGAAAATCAGATAAAGAGGATGGATTAAAAATATCTCAAAGCTGAGAGCAAAACCTGTAATAATGTGATCCCAGTTCATGCAGATTTTTTTTCAGGTACAATCTAAGTGTTTACCTTTCTGTGCTCCTGTTGCTCCTGGGGGGCAACACTAGTACGTATGTGCAGAGTTTGACACAAGAAGGCTGTTTTCACACCTGCTGAAGGAGGAACGTTTCTCTGTGCTCACTTTAAATCTGAGTTTGAGGCGTGTATCTATGAGCATGATTTGTAACATCACAACAATTTTGAAGCCAATCGTGGTCCAGTATGAAACTTAGACAAGTTTCCAGTGCACATACACTGAGGATGGACTTCACAGTGATGTAGGAAACATCTTGTGCCCAGCAGTTTAACTTTTGAAATGAAAAATGTTTTCATATTCATAGATTCTGGATTTTTTAATTAAGGAGAAGGGATAGATATCATTTTAATGACTTTTAAGTATTTTTAATGTAGAAAAACCATATCAGACAAATTATTAGCCAAACCAGAGTATTTTTATATATATAGTCTTCAACTATATCTGGAGGGGATCTTTCAGTTCCTTTCATTTCAGTTCATATTTGTTCAACTCAGTTAAGCGGTGCAGTATAAGGAAGAATTATTTCTCAAAACAGTTCAACAGTCCAGTGTGCAATCATGATTGTGTGCAAGTTTAATTAGAATATATAAGAATCGGGGTTTTTCCAACATAGAGGATTTTTTGTTGTTTAATAGCAATTTATCGAAAATCTGTTGAACAAGAAGAACATAAATTTGAGTACAACATCTTTGACTTCCAGCAGTCGACTCCCCACATCCACTGTGTGACTCATCCACAGCTGCTGTATTTTACACATACGGTTCTCCAGACATTGTCCAGAGTTCATATGCGAAAATGGCTAGAGACACCTAGCAGAAGACAGCCTTCTGGGCTTCAGGGCAAATGTATTGAAAGTGTCTGATGCGCACGTTTTGAAGTACATGTATTGTTTTAAATGGCCAAACACATTATGAAGTGTGTCAAACTGCCTTGACGCCTCTACTCCGACCTTGTTTTGATTTTGGAGCATCATATGACGACCCAGCAACCAACGCTGCACAAGCGACCTGAGAGTACTAGCGAGCAACAGAGAGAGAGACAGCAGGGTGGTGGTTGAGCGAAGAGAAGGAGCAGAAAGCCAGTGAATGAGAGAAATAAAACGTCATTTTCTGATTGTTTCATGGTGGTTATAAAGCACAAATAAACACTCAACAGATGATTTACTGTGGAAACAGGCATTCTTAGTTTCATTTTGCTCCTCCGCATTTCTCCTTTTCATAGATTTCTGTCAAATAAGGTAACTAGGGTTAAGGTAAATAAGGTAAGGACAGATCATGCTTACTGTCATGCATTGTCACCCACCAAAGGCCCATCCTGAGCCAGGAAAAACCCTGAGAATATGGCTCTCATATCACTCTCCCTTTCTCAGCAGTTCAAAACACTGTGTTAATGTGTTTGTCTTGTTAGTTATGTCTTGACAGCCTTTTGGGAAATGGTGGAGATGGAAATTTCCTCTGCTCTAGATTGCATTGCTTTCTGCATTCTGAGCCTACCTGGTCTCAGTGGACAGTGGGAAGCTGTGCACTGATCACTTTGCGGCATGTAGACTTGAAATGCTCATACCTGTATCAGAGTCCCCAACACTCTTTGCTCACCTAATTAATGCTCATTATATATTAACACTAAGAGTGAAAATTTTAGTTCTTATTTATTAATTTCAATTTGTAGTTCTTAGTCCATTTAAATAATTCTAAGTTGTTAGTATGCTAAGATAATGTGTTGGAAGGTTTATTTAGTTAGTGGAGAGCACAGGTAGCTGTGGTAATGGTAAAGGTGAGCAGAATCGCCAGTCAGCAGTTCTGTTCAGACAATCACAGTTTGGAAATGACAACCGGATTAGGAGATTCAGTCTGTTGTTTGACTGCAGATCAGAGTGACATGGACACAGTGTGTGTGAACAAGTAAACAGAGCCTTTTCCACTGATCTTGATATAGATGAGAACAACTTAACAGTGGTAAATGTACACAACAAATATGGCAGCAGATGTGGCTCCAAAATGCTTAGAAGACATAAACATTAAAAATGCATGACTAATGAGACTAAACTGTACTAACTAACTTTACTAACTGTTAAGTAAAACTAACAGAAATCAAATTACTAAAATTTGACTAAACTAATATTCATTATTGTCATAATGATAAAAAACCAAAATCAAAACCAGGTGCCGAAATTAAAACTGTTGTTCAGTATAGCAACCCCCTAACACCAATGATATGGTTTCTCTGTGGTCTTTTGGAGTTCCCATCTATTCAATCCCATTTGAGTGACTTCAACACCCAGGGGTGTTTGATCGCATCACACACACACCAGCAATTCCCCTCACTAACACCCTCACAGTCCTCATGTCTCCATCCTCACACTTATTCCTTTCACACTGATCCTGGTGCGGAATACCAAGCAGATCAGAGCAGGCTTCAGCTGTATTACTGGAAATAATCAAGTGTTTGCTGTTGTTGTTGTGCGCCCATTTTCATCTCTACATGAAGAACTCAGAGGATATTTTTTCCACTGTAGGCAACATTGTGTGTGTACAGTATGTGTTGTAGACTTGTCTTCTTGTTGAAGTGTTGATTAGAAAACTAGTCATACTAGATCAGAGAGCTTTGTTTTTAGATGAAATGCAACTGAACATGACTTATGGGTAGATAAATATTTTATTTGTCATTGTGTGTAAGTGTGGCTGTGTGTTTGTAGATGTTTAAAGATGTGTTTGTCTTTGTCATGTACAATGCATCACATATAATGTGTTTTTTGACAGCATTATTAGCACTTTAGTTTCTTACTGTCTTAGACTTGGGTGTGCAATGAAAACATTTTGGGAGTTTTTTATTTTTTTAATACAAACAAAGTAAATGTTAAGCATAAGTGGCAACTACAACAGCTTAAGGCTGAAGCCAATGCAGAAGTAATTTATAGTGCAATGCCACCGATCACTGTTGGATGCTTGCGCCAAAAGATCTCTGGCTCCAACTGACTCCCATTCAAAAAGCGTCAACTTCTCTCTAGAAGTACTAAATCAATCATTTTTTTCCACAAGTCATTATGGCCTCTAATAAGTGTACTGGTGGTCATTTTTGAAATTATTTCTCCGTTAATAAGATTTGAAGACTTACAGTAGCTTTGATGTCTCTCCATGTGGGCATTGATTGACAGCTATGATTGACAGTTGGCTTACCTGCTGCTCTCCTCAGCTCTGGGACTCGCACTGAGTCGGACTATTGTCAGATTATTTTGGTAAGTTTAATGTTACTTGACTACAATACCTGCCCTGTTAGCAAAATGTAGGTAAAGTAGCTAACGTTAGCCCAAATGTGCACTGCTCAATGTTCCCAGTAAGCTAGCATTAGCTTCAGTCTGAGGTAGCTGGGCGTGTTTCCAGAGCGTGAAATACAACACCCCACACTCCTTGGAAGGTCCTGGCTCCAAATGGAAACGATAGTGCCAATGGCTCCAATGCAAACCAATGGGTGACGTCACACCTCGTAACATCCATCTTTATATACAGTCTATGGTTAAGCATCAAAGTTCATTCTTGACCTTGGAAATTGTAATTTCACAAAACATTCCCAACTAAAGGTCCACTAACTTTTTCTGGAAGTGTCAAGCATTAATTTGCTTACCTGCTGCAGGGATATCATGGTGACTCAATGATATAAAGACATACTATATAACCACAACACCCATGATTCCATTCCAGTTCGAGACATTTTTTGCATGTCATCCATATATCTGCGTATATGTATTCATGTATTCTTGTATATACATAACATTCCCATGACATGTACTTACAGGACATGCATATACAGCTCATTGCATGTATATACTTATCAGGCAGCTGAGTTGAATCTTCCTGGATAACGTCAATTGTTCTTTGATGTACTTGGTATTATTAGAAGCCATGGATGTACATGTGAAAAACCCACACATACTGCACCCACCCGCCCTGCTTTTCACTAGGTGGAAAATAATGAGACATAGCCTATATTTTATGGAATATTTAAACCTGGAGGAGAAAAGATCAAATCATAGGAGATTCAAGACCACTCATTGTATGCAATGTGTCCTACTAATGCTATTCCAATGACATGACAAAGACATGGCATGGTAATGACATGACAATGCTTCCTCAAACTCCTCATTACTGAGGATAGTGGACGGATGTGGCTACGGCTTGCTCTCTGTGCAAACTAAATAAGCTTAATTTCTGGATGGATGTTCTGCGCTGAGGGGTAAATGGACCAGTCTGCAGAGGAAACCACTTTACCAAATATATGCAGCGTATTTTGAGCTTTACTTATTGATAATGCTGCACTTACAGTATCTGCAATAGATTCACACTAGCATGGCACATGACGGTTAAACTGGGACAAACACTGACAGAAGTGACTCACCACTCACTCACTGGCTGCCAGAAAACCAAAGGATCTGTCTTGCTTTGGAGAAAAAAGTAAAAGCTGTGCTGCTTTGAAGGCATTCGCCCTCAGTGCACCCTTGCCCTTTGACAGGACCTCTTTTCCTCTTCTTCTCTTGGGTTCTGTCTATCTACTGTATAACTACAGTATATTTTTCTGCCCCCCAGCCTGTAATCATGGCAGCAACCTTTGAAGTGGGACACAAACAGATGAAAGAGAAAGTAACGACTGATAGAATAAGAATAAAGGAAGACTTTTTTTCAGAAAAAGTGGAGAGAGCGGAGGCAAGACAAGATAAGATGACACTTTTTATCCCTTTTGTGCTGCAGGATAAAAGTCAATTTAGCATAGAAATGTTACCAGGACATTAAATTGTTACTTTGACTTTGGTGTATTTTGAAAGATGATGGGATTCTTTGTCAGTAGTTGTATGTATATTATTCAGTCAAACACTTTTAAACTATGTGACACTCTTGCAGATACAATGTTCTCATGTTTTCCCATATCGCAAACCTATAACCAGACAGAATGATGTTATAGTTATTTCAGCAAAACCCTGGGAATCCTGGATCATTACCAATGTTTTTTTTAATTATTTTCTACCACAGTATGTGCAAATGGAAACTACTTAAGCTTTAAGGAACTATCTTTAAAGACATTATAGTACCACGGCACATAATTTTGTTTTTTTTGTTCTGTGTTGTTTCATTCACATGCTTGGTCTCCACAGGTACTCTGAAATGCTAGTATAATGTCATTCCCTTCATAGTGATTCTCATTAAACCACTAATCAAGCCTTTATGCTCTGTATCCTTCACAGCTTGTGAAACGTGACTACTTACAGGTTGTTTCAGCTCCGAATTAACAACTGCGTTTGTCTACTTAATGGCTGACGGGAAAAATAGAGAGCGCCGTAGGAGAAGCTCTCTTTGAGAATGAGATTGGAATTTTAACTATTTCTATTCCGCATAATATAAAGTTACACAAAGTGTTTTGCTTCGCCATTATATTAGCTTGATTCTAACTAAAAGAACAGAGTCTTGTTCTTCTGTTCTGCAGCACGCAGATTTGGTGGGCCTGAGCTCTAAGTGGCTATGCGTACAGTATGCTCAACATAAATTTGTGTTTGGTTTTGCACATTTTATAAAGCAGACCAACTTTAAAGCTAACCTTTCACTTTGCCTTGGGTGATGCTTTGGGGAAAAGGTTGGTGCTTGTGGCCCTGTGTGTGTGACAGTAGGCTCTTTTAGTGTGTGCATAACTCCTGACTTTTAATAGAGTGAGGTCCTCAGGGAAAGGAGACCCACACATACACACATGCGATAGCCTCACACTTTCTTCAACTCTCTTCAAGAGACTTTATACACAGAAACTGATCTGTCCGTCATGAACCCATCAATTTAAGTCTGCACAAAGATCCTTTGGTTCAGTTGTGTTTATTAGTTTTAATAAAAAAGTATGATTTTAAAGAACAAAAGACAGGCAAGAAAGCCAAAGATGAAACAGTAAAAAGTAAAACTGGTGCTTGACCTTACCCATAATTACCTATTGATTTAATTGGCATTTAAATCTTTCACAATCCATGTCATGCACGAATGAGCTCATGTAGCAGAAAGTCATTTTGTTTCTTTCTTCTTTACTTTTGCATGCATTGCTGTGGCATTTAGAAATACATAAAACTTGATATACTGCGTGTCTAGTTGACTGTATTTGTGATGGTGAGACATCTCATCCTCTAGCATTTTATAAAAGTTACATTCTATAAGCAGTGCTCCTATAATATATAATATATAGAAATGAACGCAGTTGACTGAGGAGTGCTCCAGAGAGTTCAGACCTAATTAATTATCACTGCAGAACAAAAGCGATAATTAATAAGGTCTGGATGTCATCGTCACAAAATACAGCATGGCCCCAAACAGAGTTTGAACTTGTTATTCCTAAAATAACATTTTTAGCAGTAAGAAAGCTGTGTTTTGTGCATTAGGTTGTTAGATTGCTGATAGACGGTAGCTGTAAAATTGTAGCAGTTATTTGTATCATCGTTTAGCTACAAAACAGCTGATCCAAACATCCGGTGTTGCCAGTGTTAAAACCCTAGGAAAATAGGTTACATATTACTTCCTCTCCAAAAATTTAAATAAATCAACCTGAAACCCAAATACAAGCGGGCTGGTCCACCTTTCACAACAGCTTATGGAGATAAACTCACAGTTTTGTCCGCGGCAGTTGAATAATGCTGTATTCGTAAAAAATTAGCATGATTGAGTGCACTTGTCAGGGGAGACCGCTCTATGTATTAGGAGACTGAAATGCTGTGTTTGCAAATGTGCAAATAGCACTCTACACATAAACACACACACATGCAGACACACACATGCATAACAAACGCACAACAGAACGAGGGCTGTGTGAAAAACCCTGCACCTGTAATGGTGTGATAATGCTGAGTAAGACACACACACACACACACACACACACACAAAGACACATAATGACTATAGCTCCATCAAACTGGCGTGGGCTGTAGAGTAGTGACCTAAATGGTTTGGGATTGCAGCATCATTGGTGATTACCATTGAAAGTCTAGTGATATATAGCACCTATAAACAGACTATAGGGGAACAAATTCACATTGGAGCACAGAGCTATATGAAGCTCTGCAGTCTGAGACAAATACTGTTTATCCATCATTAAGAGACACCACTACACACTGGGCACAGAAAACAACATCATCAACTCTTAAAGTAAAGCAATTCAACTTTGAAGTAACTAAATCACCATTGCAAGAATTGCTACAATTGTGGTTTTATATTAGGTTGCTAAATGTGCAGTTGGCATATGTCCACAGCAAGTGGCAACTACACTAACAGCCACTAGATGCTGGTTCCAGTTGACTCCCATTCAAAAAGCCTCAACTTCTTTCTAGAAATACTAAGTCAATCATATTTTTCAACAAGTCATTATGGTCTCACCTGCTAAATTTGAGCCCTGTAATAAGTGTGCTGGTGGTCATTTTGTAAATTATTGCTCTGTTAATAAGATTTGAAGACTTATAGAAGGCTTTGATGTCTTCTGTGTGGGCGTTGATTGACAGCTGTGATTGACAGGTTGCTCACCTGCTGCTCTCCCCGACTCCGCGGGATGTCTTTCCACAGTGTGAAAGGCAACACCCCGCACTCCTTATGTGGAAGGTCCTGGCTCCGAATGGAGAGGATGGTGCCGATTTCAAACCCAAACACAGTTGAGTTGGCCTCTTAATCTCAGTTAATGATCTCATATCGCTTTGAAAACTCATAAAATAAAGAGCTGATTTCAAGAACACTTTGCAGTAAATGGTGATGGAGGAATGTAACTTAGTACATTAACTCTATACTTAAACACAATTTTGAGGTACTTGTTCTTTATTTCCCATTTTATGCTGCTTTATACTTCTACTTTACTACATTTTGTATGTAAATATTTTACTTTTCACTCCACTACTTTTATTTGAAAGTTTTTGTTACTAGTGACTTTGAAGATTCAGATTATTTATACAAATATAATAAATTGATAATAAAATCTAATGAACCAGAAGAGTGTATTCAGAAGAGTACAGATCTCCACCAGGTGTGTCTGGGGGCCTCCTTCTCCCTTCCCAAACAAAGAAGAGTTGAATATCATTCAATTGTCCCTCCTGGCTCCCTTACAGTCAAGATGGTAGTGAAGCTAACAAAAACAGGGATTTATTTATCTCATGTCATGCCTAACTTTAGTGGATCATAAGATATTGGGTATGGAATTAATCTGCAGATACGTCGGTTCAAGATGAGACCAAACTTTTCTATGAATGTCAGTTTTTTAGCCATGACAACAAAAGTGCAACACACTTGTTTTATAGCCTAGCTGATTGCCGGAAATACCTTTTGCTGCAGTTGTTGATCACTACCGGCCGGATAAGAGGAGTGAGGAGTCAGCAGTCAATGGCCATATAAAACATGTCATAAAACAGCTTTCACCGTGTGAATCACTGCAACCATGAGAGGTCTTTGAGCATACAGTCACAAATGTGCACAAAAAATATTAGGCTGATGGGTCCAGTAGTATGTGAGATTAGCTGCGGACAGACACACACACAGACACATGCACACACACGGACACACACGACCAAACACATGATCTCCTCCAGGCTTTCTCCTGGCGGAGATAATTATGATGTATTTTTTATAAATTAAGCTACCCAGCAGTATATAAAGTAGTTACAATTAGCTGTACCTTTACCAGCTGTGACATAAGTGATGCTCACACATTAATGCATGAATAATTATAATCCAGTAATATAATATATTCTGAAATGGGCCATTCTGAATAATGAGAATTTCTACTTTACTTTTTTTGCCTAAAGTCACAGAAATTCACTACCAATATCACATGTTTAAGTATAACTGCAAGTTCATTACTGTATGAAGTGTATCAAATAATTATTTCCAGGCTACAAATTAATGATAAACGTATGCACACAAGTTATCAAAGATTTTTTTCCTCATACATTCCAAGTTGTGTAGAATAAACTGTGTAGGAGATATATTTTGAAGAAAGGAGTGCTCAGTTTAAGATGAGTTCTTCTGACAACAATACTTCCAATATAAGGGCTTCTGACCTTCAGAATAGAAGCAGGCAATCTTACAGAAATAACCAATCCCATCGCTGGTTTAGAAGTGACATTGAATGTAACATTGTAAAATTGTCCAGTCAGCAGTCAGTTGTAATGGAGGCTGATGCTGAAGGACTTTAGAAACTAAAGTACGAAATGGAACAGATTAACAGCGGAGCCAGAAAGTGGAGCAATAACACAACTTCTGTTGTGTTGTATTGATGTTCATACCTGCATCATACCCACAGATGAACAGTGTGGGAATTGTACCCCGTTTTCCACAGTCCAAAATTTTAGTGGTCAAAAAGCTGTAGAACAAGTTCAGATAAACTTAAGTCATCGTATTCAATGCTTGATTTCTTTTGCAGCCAATGACCGGCTTATGTTTACAACCCATCATCATCAGACACTGAATATCTTCCCCGTGGATTAGCTGCTAGGCCAGAACATCTTCACTTTTTGCTTGTTGATGGAGTTTTTACCTTCAGTCCAATTTTCAGCAAGTGAAACACCTGCTCAGTTGGACTGTAGTGGTGTGTGTGTTAAAAGTTGGCTATGAGTCTTCCACTGCTCACCCACTATGAATGTGGACACCCTTAAAGCTCAAATTCGGCACTTAAAATTCATGCTTGTTGTTTCAATTCAGATACACTGCGCTGGAGTACAAAGCCAAACTGTAAAAAAAACACATCACATCCCAATGTATTCTAACTACATTGTACTTTGGTCTTGTTTATACAACACAAAATCAATTCTGGAAACAGAAGCACGGTGTGTGGGACAGTTGGAAGAAAGCTCAGAGATATTTTGATGAATCTCCACTGGCAGATGTTGAAAAGTCAGTAGTGAAAAGAAATAAAAAAAAAAACACAGAAGAAAGGGACAGAAACTCATCTAAGTTGGTTTTGGTTTGTACTTCTGTAAAGTGCGATAACATCCATAGACCTGTGTGGGGGTACACACGTTCTATTTCCTGTGTGTTTATTTCCATTTAGACAACTTATGCATTATTGATTATCACACTGTTAACACATTAGAGCCTGTTGATGGTCGGCTGTCTTCTCACGGAGAAAGCACATCACTTAGTTTTTGTATGTGTGTGTGGACGTTAAATGCCCATCTATTCACTATTGTGTTTGTGTGTATGCGCGTGTGTGTGTGTGTGTACAACGGTACCACAGATGGATGACACACATAACTCACACGCACATGCTTCGCTGGCAGTAAATCCCCACAGACTACACAGTCCTGTTACCAGAAGATTTTTCTGTCAAAGTGTCCTTGAGTAAGACAGTCAACCTCTGCCTGGTTACTCGTCATAAGTCAGATAAGAACATTAGCAGAAAGATTATGTGAATATTGTTGTACAGAGCTGCATATAGCCAGTGTAGAAGGAAGGTAATGAGTTATTGTGTCAGACTGTTGGCAAGCAACTGAATCTCCCCCTCAAGTTTTTCCAGGCAAGACAGCAGTTTTCTTCATCAATTTACACCTTGGTTGTATATTTCTCTACAGGCATAACCGTTTGAAAACACTGCAACAGTAATTAGTTATCACATCACACGCAGCTGCAGATCAATTGTTTGTTGGTTTACTGGTATTCTCAGCCTTTTGTTATTGATTATGTGTCAAATTCCAGCATTATATTATTGATTTATCTAATTACATTGAAGATGGTCTAACACAATCATGCGGTTATGACTTGTTAAAGTAGGTACTTAAACAATATATTGTAATGGTGGGTAAGCAATGACCACCAATGTTGTTTGGGAAACATACAAAGAAAAATGGACTTGACTGACTTGAGTCTTTAAAGTGATTCCCGTTTTTGTTTTCTCAGTTCTTAGATCTTGTCAAACCAACCTGGCAAAGTTTCACCCTAAATGAGCTTACATGAAGAACTGTACAACTCTGAAATGAAATGTGTCCAAGCCAGCTGTCTTGGAATATCTTTGGGGTTTTGTCCATCAGTAGCCAAGGGACAGAGAAATGTGTTGAAGGGGTTGATGGATGGAAAAAAAATTTGACGTTTGAGAAAAAAGAGGCAGAATGAGTAAAGGACAGAGTGAGGATGACAGTCCCTTGTGTGACTAGAATCCAGAGAGAAATGAAAGAATGGAGACACAGAGAACATGGCTATGAAGAACAGAGCTGGTCCTCCATTGACTTTTTAAGGTGTTCATATCCAGTATTTTATGCCAATGATATGATAGAAACAGCTTTTGGAATAATTTATTTTTCCTTGACACTTTTCTTTTTTGTTATTCTGTAATATATATATATATATATATATATATATATATATATATATATATATATATATATATATTATAGCACAATAGAAAGCCCCTATACCAAGGACCCTCCAGTTGTATTTAGAAATCATCAATGTTATACAGGTGAAATTTGACAGTTGCTAACTTTACTCACTTACCAACTAGTCGTCCATTCAAGTAATGTACTGAATGCACATTTGCTATGTAAGCATCGAATTGATTGACACATTGTGACACATTGTGTCACAAACCACAGTGTGTGTGCATGTGCTTCACATAATGAGACCATGGGAATCTTGAATCCCAGACGGTGTGCAGACTGTGTAAATAACATCTATTATTTAACAAAAGTACTGTATCAGCCCAGGAAATTAGACTAACCCTAGCAGAGACAACAAAGTGCCTCCGTCCCCTAACACACACATGCACACACACACAGATCCAAACAATTTCTCTTTCTTGCATCCTATTATTGTTATGACTGTATATTAGCCAATGCAACAAGCCAATTTCATTAATGTTTCATCTTATAAGAAGAGAATGTTTGGGCATGCAGTGATGGAAAAAGTGGGGAGTATATGGGTGAGGAATAGAAACAATGGGAGGATGTCAGGTAAAGAGATATAGACAAAACAGGGAGAGAGAAAGAGAGAGTGATTTGGAATCAGTGGTGCGTAGCGTCTACCAGCCCATGTTGTCATTGACAGGAAGTGAAGGGTACATGCCTTCCTCAAACCAGCTTATCCTGCTGACCTCATGGGGGACAGTGTGTGTATGTGTATGTATGTATGTGTTACAGAGGAACGAGAGAGAGAGAGAGAGAGGGCCTGGCTTCGTGGTCTCTCCCTCCCTTCAGGCCTGAAATGAATGATGCTCCCAGTGGCTTGGTTTCACCCCAGTGAGCACACACACACTGAGCTAAAGGCAAAGCTGTGGGACCAGATATGTGTGTGTGTGTGTGTGTGTGTGTGTGTGTGTGTGTGTGTGTGTGTGTGTGTGTGTGACATGGGATTCAGCCTTCTATTTACAGCTACATATAGTGCATGATGTCTCTCAAACTCCCCATTTCTTAGTCATACCAGTACTCAGAGAAGGATGCATACTAAATACACTTTGTGCATGTGTCTGTAGCTATATGTGTCTTTATGTATGCATGAGCTTGAATAGAGCAAAAAAGCATTGTAGAGCATTGGGGCTTTACCAAGGTTTCTTTTTTTAGTCCAAAATCAAATGTTTTTTCTGCTTATATTCTCAGAATCATGAAGATATACAGTAAGTTGGACACTATGTTGTAAAAACAGTGTTTCCCAACCGTTTTCCTTAAGGGGCCTCTATTTTACCATTGAGTAAGCTGACAACCCCTGATAAACTGACATATTTCATATTATATTCAGAACTCAATACCTGCAGGAAGTTTGTGTAAAACCAGTAATTTGTATGAAATTCTGAACAGATTATTTTCTTTTAATATTGAATCAGAGTGAATCAGAGATAAATAATCTTTTTTTGTTTGTAATATCATTTTTTATTATTATTTCTAACTACAATATATACTTAATAGGCTTCTCTCTCTTCTTCCTGATGCTTGGCCATTGCTCTATTAGCTCTTTTGCTGGTTTGCCGTTAGCTCTGAGTGGTTTGTGTTCACGTCTACACTGTGTCATCATCCTTACAAGATTTTTAAGTTTATATCTTAAATAACTATATAAACTTTAAAAATAACAATTACATTTGTTGTTTTCTTCACAAAAAAACAATGAAATGCTATATGCATAAAAAAAAACGTTTTTTCACATCCCTGAAAATCAAGAGGGAACCAGTGCTGTAAAACATGCATTTGGATGCATTTGTTTAAACATAATTCAAATGTAAGTCTAGAGTCATAAACTGATTCTTGTACTGATTAATTCAACAACACCTCTGATTCTGATGCAGTTATTCTCAGAATGAAGCCGCCCTCCTGTGATGTTTGAAAATTGGTTAGTTGGTATTTTCTCCCAGGGATCAATATTGTTCATTATAGACTACAATAGACTTTCCTCACAAACCTTTTTTAATAATAACAATAACTAATTAAAGGATTTTAACTCATTTGGCACAGGCTTGAATGAAACCTTGTTAAAATGCCACATTTCCATCCAATTAGGTTAGACATCAAGTATAATCTTGATCAGTTACACAATAGAATGTAATAAAACACAGTTGAAACATATCTATTATATCAGAAGTGTCTGGACCTGACTGGACTAGATTAAATATTTAATAAAAGGACAAAATTAGAATAATATATCTATCTAATCATGGCGTGTATACAGAGACATTTTTCATCTCTGTTATTTTGGGAGCACTCAAGGACATTTTCAATACTCTGATAAGAACTCTTTTATAAGCTATAACTCATTACACACAAACACACACAGATGCATAAATAAGCTCTACATTATAAGTTATTCTATTACTATACATTCATTCGCTCTTTTCTATGATAACAATGTGTTTTACTCAAAAAGAACTCACTCCACAAACATGCAACTCAAAAAGTAGGAAGGCAGGTTTAGAAGATAGGATGTAGGACTAGGATGAAGAACTTTGCAGGTAGAGGATGCACAACGCACAACCTCAGCACAGAGGTTGTGATACTTAGGATGCAGGTCACAAGATTCAGGATGGTAATTACACCACAGTGTTACCTCCTGGAGGTTATTGGCAGTAATAATCAATTCCTGTGAGCTGAAATTGATTTCTATTTGTCACAGGAGAGTTCAAAGTAATTGTCATATTTTAACTAGACAGTAATTATACTTACAATGACTCCTAAATGAATTGTATTCCAGGAATCCTTGTAGCTCTTGTACTTATGTTGTCATTTCGTCTTATCGGTCACTCATGGAGGTGGACGGGACACTATCAGTCAGAAAGCAATAAGCAACCCTCTTAACCACATTGTGTGATTTTCAATGCAAAATTTGCTCTCATCACTTTCCCAGAAGACTGTGGGGGGTCGGCTCAGTGGCAGCACCATTAAATTACTAACTCCCTGCAGACTTTTTCACCTCTTAGATCCCCTTCAATCAAAGGACAAAGTTCTGAAGCCAGTGTTTTGCCACAGTCTTTGCCTGTTTTGTCCTTACACAGATACATTTTCAACCATACTGAGAAAGCCTTTTGTCTGGTTACATTTTTGGATGTACCGCCTGAACACCCCTGACGAGAGCTTATTCTTATCTCTGCATCGCTGACATGGCTAGCACATGAACCTAAAACACTACATCTACAGTAGAATAAAAATGTAAAGCAACAACCAACACCAAAAAGGGAAAACTGTGCACACATGCAAAAAGGTTTTGTCCAGGTGTTGGATTAAACAGGAAATATTTAAAGCAAACTAAAACTCTATTCACAGTTTAATAATCCTATAATACCTTTAATTATTTGTTGGATCTATTCCAGACCTGCAACCTCTATTATGGATCAGAATATTGCAGCAGCCAATTATTATGGGATTATTTTGCAATAAACCAACAGCTATACAATTAATTTTGACAGACACCCAGGAAGACAGAAACTGGTAGAAGTCTCATTTGTCCTTGAACAACTTCACAGATTTAGGACAAGGACACAGTAAACAGGACATACAGTACAGCAGGTTACAGGCTGATGTTACATTCTGCACAATGCAGAACATAAGACCCAAAGCATCCAATGCAGGATGCAGAAATTAGGATTCAAAAATGGAGGATGATGAACACAGGATGTTGACAAGGCCTCGTATTGTGTGTTAAAGGACCTACACATTAGGTAAAATATACCTTAAAGATTATAGGGGAGGATAGTACCATAAGTACCAAGCACGCACTCACAGATGTGTATTGTTCTTTTCTCTGGTGACTTGTATGTGCATTTATTTATAAGCTACTGTATTTTTCATGAACTGTACCTGTGTGTATTAACTAATTACATTTTCTCTTTTCATATAGTTATCCATGCTAGAAGGCAAATCAAACCTCTGTGGTTACCTGTGCGTGTTTGGGGACTTAGCCGCGATATTGTGCCTTGAAGATTAGCTTTTCTTCCCTTGATGTTTAAATATGAGAATTAAAGCACAGCTTATTGATCTGGGAGTTTGTGCTGGAGTGTGTGTTGCACCACTGCATTCACTTTTACTTTACTTCATCATGTACTTTTGTGCCCTAGTGAGGTGTTGCAGAGCTAGGACACAGTCTTGCATCATATTCTAAAATATATAGATGCACATCCTATTGTACATGTCTGTGTGTATATACAAACATACTTTAAAGCATGCAGTACAGAGATGCACACAAGATGAATAACAGTTTATTTCAGATACTTGAGCTGAGTGAATGTCCTCCTTTCCTCTTTGGTGGTCAGTCATTGCACACACATTCTTAGAGAGAGAATGAAAGCAATGATGTGGAGTCAAGAAATGTGATATAGATGCAGTGAGAAAGGAAGAAAAAAGAAAGTCTTTGTGTGTGTGTGTGTGTGTGTGTGTGTGTGTGTGTGTATGTATGTGTGTGTGTACTTGTATGGCTATCACTATGAGAACCAGTTTGAGTTTTAGACCTGGGAAGTGAGGACATTTTGGCCAGCCCTCTCTTTCTGACACACCTTCATAGGGCTGCTTGAGGGTTCAGTCTTGGTTTTAGGGTCAAGGTTAGAATTGGGTTTAGGTTCAGTTTAGGGTAAGGGTTGGGGTTAGGTATTTAGTTGTGATGGATAAGGTCAGGGTTAGGGCCTAGGGAATGCATTGCGTCAATGAATGTCCCCGCTAAGATAGCCATACCAACCGTGTGTGTGTGTGTGTGTGTGTGTGCATGAATGTGTGCATCACTATGACAGCTTTCGGGGCAGCACTTCTTGGCCAGCTGATTCTCTCCCATCTGAGATCCTGAGTGAGGATTATAAAACCAATCAGCAGACGGTGATTGCTGCAGCCAGTCTGTGATTGGATCACAACCCAGCCTCTGCCGTCAGCGCTGCGAAGAGAAAGAACGAAAGAACAGAACAGAAGAACGAGACGCAGGCAAAGGAAGAAAGGAGGAGATGAGGAAAGATATATATAAAGAGAGCCGTCAGAGAGAGACAAGTAGTGAGTAGAAGAGAAACAGAGATGACCAGATAGAGAGGGAACATAAGATCAAGCTCTTCAGTATTTCTCATCAACTTTCATTCTCCTAGTTATATTTATGACCACCAGCGCACACAACAGATTTATGTACGTTCTTGCTGTGTTTGTGTGGCTCTCCTCAGGGTGCCTGGTTTCTCACAGTCCAAAAACAATGTAGATCAGGTGAACTGATGACAGTAAATTACCCCCAGGTGTGAATTCAACCATGTTGTTGTCTGTGGCTGCATCCAGGGGTTAAATTGGGATTTGTGAGGAGGGGGAGCCCTTGTCCAATGAAGGGCTGGGTATGGGTGTGGTGTTTTTCACAGACCACACAGTGGAAAATTTTCATAGGGATTATTTCATCAGTAGAAAGAAGTTTCAATGAAGACTGTACACACGGTGTTCTGTGGATGTGGATTCTCAAGAGCAACAATGACACTTCCTGGAAAGAGATGTTGCTGCTGAATTTTCTACAGTAAATGTCTTTTTTTTATGCTGAACCGAAATCTTAAGTCCATTCACCTCCATTGTATTGGATGAAATCTCAGAGACAGATATCTCAAATTGAATCTAAATGACCAGATACCACTGGGGAGAACCGAGAACATTTTCATTTTTATTTTATTTCATTTATTTATTTGTAATATATATATATATATATATATATATATATATATATGTAGCATTCCAACAGATCTCTATTCTCTGCTCTACTCCATCGACTGGTCGATAGAGCAGTCACCCAAGACTGCAAGACCAGGCAGACCAACCTGTGTTCCGCCTGGATTGACTACAAGAAAGCCTACGACTACATGGATACTGGAATGCTTGGAAATGTACAACATCAACAGGACACTAAGAGCCTTCATCAAGAACTCAATGGGACTGTGGAAAACAACTCTGGAGGCAAACTCAAAGCCAATTGCACAAGTTACCATCAAGTGCGGCATATACCAAGGTGATGCACTATCCTCACTGCTGTTCTGCATAGGCCTGAACCCCCTCAGCCAGATCTTCTCAAAGATTGGCTATGGATACCGGTTACGAAGTGGAACAACCATCAGTCACCTCCTCTACATGGATGACATCAAACTGTATGCCAGGAATGAGTGAGACATCGACTCACTGATCCACATCACCAGGATCTACAGCAACGGCATCAGAATGTCATTCAGACTACATAAGTGTGGTCGGAGAGGAAAGATGATCAGAACCGAGGGGATTGAACTACCAGAAGGCAGCATTGCAGATGTTCAAGACAGCTACAAATACCTTGGGATCCCGCATGCAAATGGGAACCGTGAGGAGGCCGCAAGGAAGTCAGCCACAGCCAAATACCTACACAGAATAAGGCAGGTCCTGAAAAGTCGGCTGAATGGGAAGAACAAGATACGAGCCACTGATATCAAGACAAGGAAGCTCCTCACAATGCATGGAGGGTTTCATCCCAAGTCCAGCACCCTGAGACTGTACACTAAGCGGAACGAGGGAGGCTGAGGACTGGTGAGCATCAGAGCCACTGTCCAGGATGAAACAACCAAGATTCAGGAATACATCAGGAAGATGCCCCCCAAAGAATGAGCTGCGAAGTGAATATCTCAGGCAGCAGAAACCCGTTGATGCAGAGGAGGAGGAGGAACCATCATGGAGGGATCATGGCAGATACTAATCATGACAGCACAAGAACAGGCACTTAGTACAAGATCAATAGAGGCGGGGATCTACCACACCAGACAGGACCCCAGGTGCAGGCTGTGCAAAGATGCTCCTGAGACAGTTCAGCACATAATAGCAGAGTGTAAGATGCAGGCAGGAAAAGCGTACATGGAATGCCATAACCAAGTGGCTGGTATAGTGTACAGGAACATCTGCACTGAGTATGGGCTGGAAGTCCCAAGGTCAGAATGGAAGACACCTCCTAAGCTGGTTGAGAATGACCAAGCCAAGATCCTGTGGGACTTCCAGATCCAGACTGACATTGTGTTGAACGACAAACAACAGAAGAAGGCAGTGGTGATAGACGTAGCAATCCCAAGCGACAGCAACATCAGGAAGAAGGAACACGAGAAGCTTGAAAAATACCAAGGGCTGAAAGAGGAGCTAGAAAAGATGTGGGGAGTAAAGGCAACAGTGGTACCAGTGGTAATCGGAGCACTGGGGGCTGTGACCCACAAACTGGGAGAGTGGCTCCAGCAGATTCCAGGTACAACATCTGAGGTCCCTGTCCAGAAGAGTGCAGTCCTAGGAACAGCTAAGATACTGTGCAGAACCCTCAAACTCCCAGGCCTCTGGTAGAAGACCCGAGCTGGAGGAAGACACACCACCACCACCACCCGCCGCTGGAATCGACGTTGCAGTTATGTGGCATGCTCAAACACCATTTGGCTACTAGGGCGCTCCAACACAATTAAGTTCAAAAAATGTCATCAGTGTCCACCATTTTATTTCAGTTTTTTAATTCTGAGTGTAAATATATCCACAATATAATGCCCTCAAACATTCCACAATGAGACGAAAAAAATAGTAGTCTTCCACACATTAATAATTTAGTAATATTACCATGATGACCCCCCACAGTCTTCTGGGAAACTGGAGAGCAAAAGTTAACTTTAAAAACTACATCTCTTTGATCTACTGGAACAGTATTACATTCTTCAGCCATGTCATAATAGCAAGATGTGCTCTGTCACAGAAGGGGAGCAAATTATGTATATAATATGATGAAAACCAAAGAGAGAGGGGAAGTTGTTCAGAGTTTTGTTTCACTCCAACATTCCTATTCTTACTTTTATTTAATAGACAGGAGTCTCGATGCTTTATGTCTCCATTAAATGCTTGCAATGAGATACCTGTACAAAGTTTTTATTGTGAAGCAGCTGTGGAAGTGTTGATGTGGCCACTGTGATAAACCACCAACTGCTAAATCCCTGTTCAATCTAGATTTGTATATTTCCCAGCACCTTTTGTTCAGTTTTAATAGGTTTCGGGTTAAGCAGGTCAAACTCAGCAAATGTCAAATATCCGAAAAACTTTATCAAGATAAACTAAAAGTTATACTGTGCAGTTACTGTTATATTAAAAAACACTTGCTCCATGCCCACACCAAGGACTTTAATCACAGTTGCTCCTGACGCAGTGTAGCACACACAAGTTCAACAATAGTGAATGTCATGCTGTGATTGGGATAATTATCACTCTGGACAATTGAGCAGCAATTTACATGAGGTATGTTCTCACAGTGGGAGGAAGGAACATGAACTCCTGTAGTGACACTGACAAATGGGTGTAGAGGCTCATGCTCTGATGTTTTATGTGCAGACAGACAAATATGGGAGTCTGAAAGCTTACACATAATCAATACTTTAGAATTAAAGCTGTTAGGATTCACTAGACAACCACTTAATAAATAGGCAATCAAACAAACTACATCCATTATGCATCTTATAAGCGGTGGTTAACTTTATATTGGCACAATTTATTAGTGCTACAGGAGTAAAAATAACAAGCACTGCAACTGCTAATGGCCTCAAGTATGTTTGTAAGTGTATAACACTATGAGTGTGTGTGTGCCTATGTGTAATAGGCTACTTTCGGGGACAAATTTCAGACTAAAGACCAGTTAATTGGGGGACCAATTTGGAAAAAAAAAAAAGATTTTTGGGTCAGTGGTTAAAGTTAGGGTTAGGCACGTAGTAGTCTCCAGCAAATTAATATAAGTCTATGTGATGTCCCCAAAAGTGACCTAAGTAAATGTGTGTGAATTTATGCATCTGTGGTGTAAGCAGGTGTTTGCTCACTGTACTTGTTGGCAGGTTTGTTTAGCTGGCTTCCCATGGGGCCTCATGTGACCTGTGGCATCTGTTGCCCCCCGCCCATTTTCTGCCCTTCAGCACCCTCTTTTATCTGTGCCCATGACCTGCTGCTACCTCACACATACACGTATGCACACACAACCATACATACCGCAAGCTAAGATTAGTTTAGTTTTAAGCAGTGAAAAACAACAGATGTGGAGTCAAACAATTAGAATACAAGAGGTGATTGTTATGTTTCACAGGTCCCATGAATACAGAGTGTTCTCAACAATTTGGCATATCTGCTTTCTGCGTTTAGGTAAAAAGGGGGAGGGAGATAATGATATAGTATCAAGGTTGTTGTAGATTGGATGAACTGAGAGTTGGTCCCACTCTTGTCAGGGAAAAGAGAAAGAGAGAGGTGATAAGGGCTAGAAGAAGGGAAGTTGAGGTGATAGGGGGTGAATCAGCACAGCTGGGCCCAGAAGGAAGATCTATACCTATGCTGGCCTTGTATCTTTTTATTTGTATTCAGGTTAGAGCATACAAATATCTACCTGATTAATATGGGTAACATCAGATAGGGTGGGTTAGAGACAAAGTCATGCAGTTAACACAAACTTTAGGGACATGCATAAAGAAGTGTGAACTTGTTACTTACTGATGTGCTTTGGTGCAATGTGAAATTGAACTAAATTTTTCCCTCTTTTGTCAAGACAGTGCAGGTCCTCGCGCTAGCAACAGAAATAATTCAAAAAGGGCGAATTTGTTCATAGATAGAGTACACATTTGTTTGAGGAGTTTTCTACACAGGATAAATGTCATTTTTTAGGATTAACCACCCACACTGATCTAGTGTCTGTTTACTTTTCCTCAATGAGCGGTTCTGCATGTATTGAAGTTACAGAAGGGCTGCAACAAAGAAAAATATAAGCCAGATTCACCCAGCATTATTTTGCAGTGAGGGGAAAATGACAAAAGGAGATCATCATACCTATCAGTAAAATCAACTAATAAATGGAGATTTCCTTCAATTAAAAAGCTACAGCCATGCTAAGGGCTCTATGAGGCTGTATTTAAGCACATCGGTACAAAACGAAATGCTAACGTCAGCATGCTAACATGTGACACATTTGTGACAATGACAATGATAACAGACAAGCTGTTATGCCAGGGCAAGAGCCAAAACACTAATCACTCCATGGATGTTAACAGTTGTGGCATCCCTGCTTCATAGAGTTGCTATGTGAATAGTCTAGACTAGATATCAAATCGTATGTTACGATCTCTGACACTACAAAATCTGCTCAATCAGACATCCAGCATCTGGATGTTGGAAAGACCTCCATGCCTTTTTGCTCTAAATTTTGAAGGCCATCATAGAGTTTCTGTAGTGTTGTGTGTGGCCATACATATCTTTAGCTCCTCTGAGCCCTCCAGGCATACAGTGAGTCACCTATTCACCAGTCAGCGTTAAGAATAGCTATTCCCCAGGATTGCTATTCAGCAGTGTTCAGAGCAGGTGGGGAGTTTGAAGGAAAATAGATTAGCTATTTCTACTCACAAAATGATTTATGCCCAGACTTTTATCAGGAAGCTTCTTTCCCCCCCTGCAAAGATCATTTCCCCTGACTTCACCTCACAACGGGAACTATTTTAAGCATTGGCTCATTAATACAGAGTGATTGGTTTCATTGTTCTGCAATCCTGATGGATGTTCTCTGAAGTTTTCTCTCTCTCAACTCCCACCTCAATCCCCTCTTCAATCTTCGGGTTGAATTTCCTCCCAAGAATGCAGCCCCATTGTCTTCTGAAAGTTAGATAAATCAGCTGCCGATGCCTTTTGTCGCTTCAGTTCATTTAAATGAAATTGCATTAGCCTCACTCCATCAAACCATTCATAATGACAGCCGTTCTAACTTAAATCTCCATAGACCTTTATACAATTTAACAACCACTGAAGACACACTCAGCTTAAGGTCTTATAGTTTATACTCCATCTCCACAGTGTATTGAAATATATCCAGAGTGAGACATCAAATACATTGACAAGCCTTCTTTTGTAAGGCTTACTCTGCCTTTTTTGTGAGACACATGTACATGACTTGTACATGACACTCATTCATTTGTTTGTACATCCTTATATTAGATTAGGAAATCTGCAAGTGGGAGCACTATTGGCCTTTTGATTCAGCAAATGTGTCTCCTGGAGCATTACTTTGTTAATAATGATTGGTCAAACCATCTTCTATTTGTCAAATATTGGTTTCTCCCATATTTATTATTTATTTATAGCTATGTGTAAATTGTAAATACATTAAATTGTTGTGTGCTCAAATTAACATGTCCTGAAATCAGTCCTGCAAACATGCAACTATGACCTTTAACACATTTTTAAGTTGTAAGTGGTCGGTCCAAACAGACACTGCATCTGCATTATTCTTCAACATTTCAGTGTCACCTTGTGCATTATGAGTGCTTCAGCTTTAATCATCATATTCAAGCAATCCTTCATGACCTGTTAATGCAGCATTATATCAAATATGTGGCTACTTTAACTCCAGAATAATTGACTTTGACAGCAGGGTTGTGTGTAGATGGCCCTGCCAGAAATTAGCTCTGTAGGAAAGAGTGCATTGCCACTTTGCCTGCTGTGTGTTCTGCTGCAGTAAGTGTGCTCTGGGTGCTATAGCAGGGTTGACTATTTATACTGTACCTCCACTGCAGTGGCACTCCACCCCTCTCCCTATGTACTCCTATGCACTCCTATTCGGAGGGAAGAGGAGAGGAGAGGAGAACGTGTCTATGAACAACCAGTGTCGTTTTGGGCTGTAACTTTTTTTTTTTAATGCTAACCAACAGCAGATATGTTAGATTCAATTTGAACACGAACCATGTAGCTGAATCCTGAACTTTGCTGTGGAATTGACATTGTTCGGTTCATTTGAGGCACTTCTGCTGCCTCACTTCCATGACAATGTTACTTCAAACAGTCAGACAACTGCTCAACCTTTATCCACAATTTTTTCCATTTATGGTATCAAAACCTAAATTCTTCCACACATTACTTTTCTGATGGTTTGAATGTCATGATTATCTGCGGCTGACTAATTTTCACCATTTTGCACTAGCAAAGACAACAACAATGACCAGCTTTACCAATAAGTCATGTTATTGAATGGGTCGGATGGACAGTGCATCTTTGGAACACACCCTGCTGCAGTACAAAGAACAGCCTGTTGCATTTGAGAATTGTGAATTTAACAGATTACTACAGGTAGAATATTTAATTTCTCACCACATTCGAATGGTAGTGTGAATTTCCAATAAAAAAGGACAACCTTACAATGATGTGTAATCAAACAAGCTCCCTCTTACCAAGAAAGGCCACAAGTTGCCCTAAATATTATATTACAAATTTGATTTATCTAGGAAAAATACGAGATGTGATGATGAACAAATGTGTGTCTTATCTTCATTGTGGTTTTTATCCCCATAACCAGTAACATTATGTGTATGGACATCTGTGTCGTTCCATATCTGTGTCACTTGCTGATACTGAATGCTTGGTTTAAACCATAATGAAGCTTTTAAGTAGCAGCATGAGAAGTGGACAGGGTGTTAACGACAGGGACCGGCAGGGAAATCAGCTGTCAGCGGCCAGATATTTCCGTTCTTCTCATTAATTACTTTTGGGGAAAGAGAGGTGGAGGCCAAATGAGTATTGATTGTGGTGGGCCAGTATAGGGCCGGGTTCACCGGCCTTTCCCACACATCATTGCTTCTCCACATCCCCATTAAGTGGGAACAAGAGGGATCAGTGGCAAGCTGGGACCCTATTAAAGACAGGACCTCAGAGTGTCAGACAGGCTAGCAAGCAGACAAAACTCCTCTATGTGACAGTAGACAACACTTACAGGCTGTTTGCAAGTCAAAGACCATCCAAAGTCAAACTTTGTCACTTTTGGTTTCTTTGATTTGTTTCATCCTCTTTTTGTGTTACTTTCCCTGCTTCTATTTTATAACTCTGCACTCTCTTACTACACCTGAAAGCCACAAACAGAGGAAAATGGCTCAGAACTCACAAAAAGGTCTCTTTCCTTGGCTCCACCTCCTCGATTCCTGCTTTTGTTGCTTGACTGATGATTTTAATTACCTGTTAACTCCCTGTACTCAGCAGATACACATGATAAATGGTGTGGGTGGCTGTTGTAGCTACCATCTGGATGGGGCAAAGGAGTCTAAGGAGCTTTTCTCTACTGTCACACTAAAGACAGCCACCACAGCGGGGGGGACTGCAGGTGTACCGAGGGAGAACAAGAAACCGTCCCAGTTTAGATCCAGTTGACAGCTATTTAGTGTCAAAGGGGTCACATCCATTTTTCCTCTGTGAGACTGCAGGCAGCGACAATATGCGTCTGGAAAAAGAAGCCCATATCACCGCAGTAGGGAGAGAGATTGCTGTATACTATTGGCCGGCGAATTGCAGCACTTTATATGGAGATTGTAGTGAAGGAGATAGAAGGAAGAAATGTGAAGCTACTGTAGGTACACAGTGGAATGGATTCAGAAGCAGGCATTATTGTATGTACTCATGCACAGGCACTAAGCAATGACCTGCATGGTCTTTGTAGACCTAATCAGAAGCTCCCAAAAGTTCTCAAAGAAAAGTTGTTACAAAAGTGGAAATGTTGCAGAAATGGATAGAAACCCAGTACAGGAAATGGTTAGTCACCAATATGAAAGCTACTGTTAACATGGGATGTGTCCAAAATCATTCCCTATTTGCTGCCTAGTGCACTATATTTATTTTTTTATTCGAGTGCCAAAATTCTCGGTGTGAAATCTATGCACTGCATTTGTAATACACTGTCAGTTTTGTGCTATGCAATGATTTATCTTTGGTAGATGTTAAAATTACAGTCATGCAACACTACACTCGACAGTGATGACACAAAAGGAAATAGTCAATGAGTGAGCAGGAGAGTGGTTGGACACATAGATGGTAAATATTATTGTCCTGGAACATCCACAGAATTTGACATAAGTCTGGAGTTTAAGTGCTTGGAGGGACATAAAAGCGTATGAATTAGATGTCTGCAATACAACATGGTGGAATAAGGGAAATATCTGAATTCAAAGGCAGCACAGTGGGTCAATCAGTCAACATCTTAGAGGTCAATCTAGTCCTGTTTTTACAGAGTTGTTGTTAAAGAAACCTTTTATTGTAGCAATACTTGCTAAAGTGCTTGAATGACATGGCAAATTAGAGGACGAGTCCTCCTTTAATTACAATCTCATTATAAAACCATGTAACCATTTCTTGATGAACAACAGTTTATCTGTCTACTCAGTGCGGGGGCTTCTCCACTGGTTGCCTGGCAACTTAATGGTGATGGCGAGATTACTACATCTGGCCAATAAACAGTTACAGCAGATAACTCCTCATTAAACTTCAAATTGTTGTTTTTGCCTGTCTGTTGTGGTAAACAAGATATAACATGATAATTATTGACTTTAAAAGGTGCTTTACTTTGGACAGAGCTGTTTCCTTCTGCTTCCAGTATTAATGCTAAGCTAAGATAAATGCCTTCTGGCTCTAGAGCTCCATACTTAATGCAAAGACATGAGAATGGAATTGATCTTCTCATGTACTGTAAAGGCTCATCTAGGAGGTATTTTTCAGTCATCCAAATCATATCATTTTACGAAACAGATTTGCTTCTATTTTAAGTAATACAGCTGTCCAGACAGGCAGCGTAGCGACTTGTGTTTCACTCACACTATACATACATAAGAGCATTATTACACTCCTCTGTTTTGCATGCATAACTACATTAATTGTGTCTTGGGGTCGAAGTGATGCCAAAATGCGGATGACGAACATTCAATAGTGTGCATACATTGAAAGTCCAACAGGCACATACAGTATATATAGCAGGTAGATCCAATTCTCATGTGGATAACACAGAGGTCAGTGCTCATTAGGCATCCGTTTCAATTAAACTGTGCTTGAATGAGTAGATCAGTCACTTATTTGAGTTGGATTTTAACTCTCTATCATTAGACTGAGGCCCAACAGTTTATTTGACCGTTGTCAGGTCTCTGTGGCATCTGTGTTTATGCTTGGAAGTTCATTGCAGAGAGCAGATGACCCACAGTGCAATGGGAATGACCTCCAGCATTAATGAAGGGTAATGATCATAGTCCCCAAAGCATGTCTATTCAGTTTTGTCTTGTGGTTTGTAAAAGTAACACACACACAAAACCACACAAACACACACACACACACACACACACACAGAGTCATTAGAGATTCAACAAATGTGACATTGCTCCAACTGATTACTTAAGGTCCCAGTGGCAACACTGGAGATGACTTCAAGTCATTCATTCATTGCTTTAGTTCCCTGAAGCAACTATGAAGTGCTTCTGAAGCACGCCACGTACATGACATTGGCAGGCAGCGCTTGGAATTGAGTTGAATGGTATTGAATTCAGCTAATTTGAATTGAATCAAAGCAAATTCAGGTGAATTAAATATTTGTATGTTTGTGCAGCATGTGCACAGATGCATGTGTTTGTTCTAGTAAATCTTTTCACCCATGAAGATGCATTCTGAAAGACTAATTTGGGACGGCCGCAAGACAAACATAACCAGACACCTAGAAAAGAGACAGACATATCAATATGACTGTTTTAAATAAGAGTACCTATATTGTGTATGTGCATTTCTCTCTCACTCTTTCTCTCTATCAGCAGTGAATCAGTGGAGTGTTAGGACATCGTTTAAGCTCTCGCACAGCATCAATACTGGCTCTATTGATTTTTTTAAACAGTTAATGGAAGCCTTAAGGGCAGGAAAGCTAATTAAAATCATATGCAGGTCAAGCTCATTTAAAGACTCCCCATTAGTTTATGTTGAGCTTAACCACGCCTGACTGGAAAATCTATCCATCGGGCATCGTAATTGACTGGTGTTTCTAATGGCTTTCCAATGTTCCTGCATCTCAGTGAAAGGGAGCAAGTTCCTCTGGCAGATTTCATGCTGCAGCTCTAATAACCTCCATGCAGAATCATTAAAGATGGTTGCTGTGTGTCCTGTGTCCTCAAAGTATCCTGTCAGTGCCTGGAGACAGCAAGGTGTTTCATATTCCTACCTTTGGAGATAAACAATATACACCTGCTGTTCAACAAAGAGGCAGACTTAAAACACCGTCATGTGTTTTTGAGCCTGTCTCAGTGGAAGTGGAATTATTGTCACTTAAGTATATAGATATGACTGCATTTGTTGTATAGATAAATATGGTCATGACTGGGCTCTGGTAGGAAAGTTTTTTAAGGATGATGCTGTAGGAACAGTGATAACTAACAACAACATAATCACATGTGATCCAAAATGTCAGCTCAGGTTTAGGGCTTGTCATACTCAACTGTTATCGCATAAACTGCATCATATCCTTTACAGTACATTCGATCTGGACAACACTGACTGACTGGTATACATTTTCAATAAGAGATCAATACTGATAGATAAATCATATGCAGGTCAAGCTCATTTAAAGACTCCCCATTAGTTTATGTTGAGCTTAACCACGCCCAGTGTAAACCCATTTCATACTCCTCCTCTCTATTGTGCCAAATAACCCAGAATTAATAGATATAGAAGTTACATTAATCAGAGAAGAATTAAACTTGAATATAACTCTGATAGCATGATCAGGTGACTAAACTCAAATGAAAGCATTGTATGTAAGGATCTCTTCTCAGTATCTGTCAGATAACAACATAGACTGCTGCAGTTGAAAGCTATATTTTACATATATTTTTTGTTAGATTTAGTGGAAATGGCTCAATTATAGCAACTGTGTCTTTTATATGATTGCTCTGGGAAGGAATTTCTGAAAGTTGTGTCATGATGAGTTCTGCCTTGATGTGCAAGCAGAGCTGCCATATTTTTCCTGGCTATTATTTCTGCCAGCCACACAGTGGTCCTGCCTCTCCAACAAACATTGTTTTTTTTCACATGTCAGCTCTCCGCTGTTTGTGTGTGCACACGTCTTGTGTGCATGTGCTTCCTGGCTAATGTGTGTTTGTTTGCACAACTTGTGTGAGTGTGCATTCTGCGGTGCCTTGCAGTGGGAGGCTGATTTGAATCTGTGAGTCAGAGGGAGATCGTATTTAGGCTGTGTTTATTGTTCTCTATCAGGGGCCAATATGCTAACAGCAGATGCCAACCATCTTGCTGTGTCTTAGTTTGATGCCTCTACTGCATGACTTTAGCCGCAAACCACACTGCCCTGCCACCACTTTTACACCCAGCTGGCATAAGCAGCGTAGAAAACCCTGCAACACTGCAAAAGTCAACGTAGTGGTTCATTATACAGAGTTAGATCAGATAAAATCCCCCTGAGATGAATTTTCTCTGCCACTGAGGACAAACTGAGCAGAGGATATGAACACACTCGGAGTAAAATTGTCATCTGAGAGGTTATATGTAATAATGACACCTAATAAGATGTCAGCAGCTTTCGCATTGTGTTGCTGAATGAGTGAGGGTTTATTTTCTACTCCACCTGCTCCATACTTTCTTTTTAAGATTGAAAAAAAAAAATGCACATACACATACTCACATAAACCCAAACATACACACACACGCGCCATGCCCTTTGAGCTTGCTGATTATTATGTTAATATTATTAGCTGTTTTCACTCACGCATGATATTATGTTGTTCTATTTTCGCTAACATTTCAGACAACCTACCCAATTTTAAATGGCTATTAAGATGATGGTTATTAAGGAGAAGCCAAGCATTAAAATGTATTTAATGTAAAAGTGACTCGTGGTGTATACTAGTTTCAGCACAGTACACCTAACCCCTCCAGCCCTGTTTCCTCGGTCATCAAGTTTTGCCGTCGCCAGTGGATTCAGCTACTATAGGGACCAGAGTTGATGGCTGTGCGATTAACTGCATGTTTTAGTCATTTGTAATCACAGTCATCATTAAGCATCACATGTATTTAGTTTTACTTCTACAAACAATGCATACTGTCCACGTTTTGGAATAGAATAATATAGAATCAACTACAATCACAATTTCAGCTGAGATCTTTTGAAATTTGTTCTTTTCCTATGAGAACCACAACACTTTGGGAGAAACTTTTCTTTTTGCATACCCATGCCTTTAACCTCCTTGTAGCTTAACCTTTATTCACAGAGTTTCTGTCTTTCTATTATTTGTATGATTGACAGAGGCCCAGAATATAAAGCCACCTTTGCCCTTTGAGTGAGGTGGTGGTTGCCTTTTGACAACCACCACTTCACTCACAGCAGTTTGGACACTTCTCCTGTATGACTCTCTGCTCCCTAATTAATTTCTGTCCACACTAAGTGATGTGAGGTTTTTGGAAATGTGCTTGGTAAGGAAGGAGCAGAGGACAAAGAGTTTAAACCATGTATGAGGACACTGAGCAATAAAGCCGCCTGATGGGGAGTGAATGGAATGAAAAAGGCCCGTGGTGAGGAAAAGAGAGAAGCAAGAAAGAGAGGGATAAAGGGAACAGAGGTGGTCACTTTCAGCTCCTACGATCAGATTAGTAGCAGTGGGTCTCTCAGCATCTGGTTAACAAGCTCAAAGCCCTACAGTCTAAAGCTCTCATCTCATCTCGCCCCTGACCCCAAACCACACGACTCTAGCTCTTATCCAGAACCCCCAAACCCTAAACCCCCATCCTTGAACCCCAGGCTTTCAGCCCCTAATACCCAGACTCAGTCTAAGTGAATCCTTAAAACAACTTCCCCACATGAACTCGAACTAGAGTCAGTGTCATTGTTTCACTTTGAATACACATGAGAAAAGCAGGCCTACATTTCATATCAGTGTAATGAGTCAGCTCTGTAATATTAGATGGTATGACATATAATAATGACTCTCAGGGCAGTTACATCTGCTGACCTCTCTTGGGAGCTCAGTGTAATTATTTACCCAGCGGAAATTCACAGAGCAAAGCTAATGCAATTCTTCCCGAGAAAAGAAGATGTAGCTTCCACAACTTATTTTCAATTAAAACGAAATGATCTTATGGGAGAAGGGAATAGCCGTGTGAATGTTTGTCCCTGTGAATTTAAATGACTAGAGCCTATTTTGAAATATAGTAACTGAATTTGAGCATGGATGTGTGATAATTACTGCTGACAAGGTAGACAGGTGTTAATCCACAGTACTGTGTGTGTTTCATGTGTGTATGCACATACACACGCATTATCAACCAATGTATTTCCTGTTTATTACAGTATATAGCCTCATTTTATACTGGCTGCACCACAGAAAAAAAAAAGTCCTCACTCTGTATGCAGTGTACGTTCTTATCAAACTGACTGGGGTCATCTGGTCCTCCCTAGATCAACATGACTCTCTAGCATTGCTAGCACGTCTATGAGGCTGTGTTTAGACACAGCAGTGCTTTGAGCTAAATGTCAGCATTTTATCATGCTCATAATGACAACGATAACATGCTGAAGTTCGCCATCGTAGTTTAGAATGCTAGCATGCTGACATTTTGTTGATTAGCACAAAGTACAACTGGGCAGATGGGAAATTCATATCTGGTCATAAACCAAAGTACTGGACACATACAAATTATGTCCAGATAATGGCACTTGATGAAATTCAGGGCATCAGTAGAGTTATTACAATGTATTATTTGATGACATAAACATCTGTATCAAATGAAGAAACACCTCAACCCCATCAAATTTATGCTAGTGCTGGTAGCATTGGAACTCTTGACTAGTTGAAGAAGGAGGGTCACACACAGACTTGTGCTTTTCATCAGCTTCTTTATTTAAACAGCATTGTACTGAATCAAAGCCCAATGTTTCCACTTAAGCCGAAGCCTTCATCAAGGGCCAAACAGGAATCCTTGATTGAAAACCGCTTTTTATACATTTCCATAAACATCTGTGCCAAATTTCATGACAAACAATCCAATAGGAGATTGACTCGAAACTAGAAATGCCAACGTGCTGGCGGCACTAGATGAAAAATTGGGATCAATCTTTAGGATTCATCCTGTTGGGAACGTGAATGACTACACAACATTTTATGGTAGTCAAGGATCACATGAAACACACACTTCTGGCAGAACAAGGACAGACACTTACAGTATCTATCCTGATGGGTGGTGCCAAATATACTCCCACCCACACCTGCACCAAAGACTATATTTATAATGTTAGGCAACAAACAAGCATACAAACTTGCAGAGAGGCAGGAGCACTTTCACAGTTATGCAACACTGATTTTATTCGTTAAGCTGACATTTCAGTGCCTTCTTCAGAACAGAACTATATTTATAATACCAAATGTATATTTAGCGCCACCCAAAAACAATCTTTGGTATTTTACTGTTATTAAATCTTTCTTTAAAGTCTCTGTGGATGAGCAGTGTAAAGTGTAGACTGATTAGAGGTCATGGTGCAGTCACATGAAATAGTTAACTTGTGAAGTGAATCCTGACTTGATCAGAATCTGATTTGATTTTACAGCTGATGTACAGTGCTTTCCACACACACAAGGCCATGTGTGACCTAAACGTGTTTAGTGTGCCAACCTGTGTTGTAAAAACATTAACCCTTAAACATGGTATTTAATTCTCACATACAGAAACTCCAAACATGACTGGGGTCATTAAATTAATGTGACTAGAGTCAAGACATTGAAGATGATGTCTGTGTATTGTGTTTTCAAACCAGGTCCATCTCTGGTGGGGTCTCTGAAGAAGGACTGGGCCTCTCCCAACAGCATTGCTCTCTCCTGGCAGCAACCCGAACAGACAGCACTACCCATCCTGGACTACGAGATCAAATATTATGAGAAGGTACAGTACAGTGACTTCTGCTAAGTCCAGGTCCAGTCTAAAATTATTGGGCAGTACCCAGGTAAGACAGATGGCCCTTTCATGTTAATTACTTGTAATGCAATACAATAATATCATTCTTGTTTAAACAAGGACTGGGAAAACAGCATGAGCAGGTGGAGATGGGCAAAGCTTCAATAATGGCCAATCACATGAGCTCCTCTCTTTTCATGGGTCTCAGGATACTGTATATAGCAGACATTTACATTTACATCTGTTCATTTGCCAGACACTTTTGTCCAAAGTGATGTACAAATAATGTACAAATGAGGTATATATATATATATATATATATATATATATACACATATATAATGAGGTACTACAGCAGATCAAGGAGAAGCCATCAAGAATAAGTGCTTTGACATTCAGTTCCATGTTCCACCTGAATTAAGTGCCAAATGGCTTGCAGGTACATGAAGTAACATATAAGTGCCTTGCAGAAAATCTTCTTTTATAATGTTATAATAATATGTTATAATATATTTTAAACTTAACAAACAATTAAGTTATGCTTTCTCTGCATTATTATGTGCACAACATAAGTTTAAAAGACAACGATAGATGCAGTAAATACAGTAACTGGTAATACAGTAAAATGCATTGCCATAAAAAATATATATAATGCCTTTAGTTTTTGTTCACTAACGCATTTCTTATGAACTCTCCTTCACTAGTGGAAGGTGGCTAGAAGGTAGTTCTTGTCACTGGTTGTGCAATCAGCAGCTGCCTTAGTGAATGAGACAGTAAATGCACAGGTATACAATGCTAATGTGCACTGCACCTGTCATGTAGGTAAATCTGGTCATCAGAGAGTTAGTTTTTGGTCAAAACCTGTGCTGATTGTTTTTATCATCCTCCACTGTCCCCCACAGGAACATGAGCAGTTGAGCTACTCGTCAACACGCACCAAGGCTCCCAGTGTGATCATCTCAGGTTTAAATCCAGCGACCTGGTACGTCTTCAGTGTACGCACCCGCACACCGGCTGGATACAGCTCCTACTCCCCTAAATATGAATATGAAACTACAGGAGACTGTAAGTATTTGAGGTCATCTGTAACACTTGTTTTGGGGAAGCAATACATCTGTTTGTGTGTGTGTGTGTGTGTTTGTGTGTGTGTACTGTATAGTATGTGTGTATTTGTGCTTCTGCTGGTGTTTTCTCAGGAAAATGACAAGATAAGGAAAATTCTCAGAAGCATGTTACTAGTTCGCACCCATGCTACAGACAAGAATAGGATTAGGACTATGGTTTGGAGTTCAGATCACAAGTAGCATTAGGTCCATGTTAGGCTAAAGGCTCCTATTGACTGAGTGGCAAGAACAATCACGTACATTCATGTCATATTCTGATTGGTTTGTTTGTAGACATTACATTGGGAGAATTTGGTCTTAAATTTCTGACACTGTCAGAATTTTGATGCAGGCTGTCTTTGGTCGCCAAAGCTCCAAATTGGTCGTTGGTGGATGTTTCTCATGGAGCAACCACTATTTTGGATTGACACTCAAAGATTTCCCCACATTTCTCTCACTATTGTCAGTTTTTTGCCTCAGACAGTCCAAAATTGCAAAGTAAAGGTTCCTTAAAGGGTGAATTGAAGTTTACAATTTCACAATGCCTGCGTTCATGCATGGCAGCGAGTAACTGAATTTTGAAGATGATACACAGATATCATGTCAAGGCGATACCAGTAAATAAAATATCTTAATGTTAGGTTGGGATGAAGCTGGTGAAAAGGGTCAGTCTTCCATTATTAGAGATCTAGCAATTTCAAAATCCATTAAAAAAAACTGATGGGCTGTATCAAAGCCAGTTAAGAACTTTCTTTTTTTGTTAGTCAAACACTTCAGAGGAATGTAATTATTAAATAACAATTATACTACAGAAAGGCAACATTACTTCTCAAGGAGTTTCAGGTCTGAAAGACATTATCATTCATACATTATACCACGAAAACAAAATGAGTTCCACCTCCCACGTGTGATTCAGTGCTACTCAGCCCTCAAAGGGAAACATTCTGTCAGTACATGAATACTGACACCTCGCTGTAAAGGTATATGTAATAATGCAGACATTTGTTACAGGTCTTTTTGTGCTACATGAGAATTTCTCAAACACAGACTAACTAACTACTTTACTTTACTTTGGAGTTATGTCTAAGGAAATTGATCAATAAAATTGCCCAAATCTTAATAAAATATCTCCTATATTTCTTGTGTATATATGCTCGTCTTCAAGACATTACAGTTAGAAGAAATTGAAATTGAAATTTATTTCAGTCAGCAATCAGGTGAGTGAAAAAAGCCATCATCAATGAAGCTCCAATACTATGATTCACCATGGCAACGGTAAATAAAAGGCAGCTATGTGGCTTCCAGCATAATTTATTATCTATTATCACTCCAAATTACCAAAGATTAATTTGACTGAAATTCAGTGTTAGTTTATTAGATTCAAACCAACTCATTTTCAATTCCTTTCCCACTGTATGCAAAAGTCTTACCACAACAAAATAAATGTGTATCATCTGCAAACAATATAATTTTTAATATTTTGGAAACTTCCTTTCATTTATGTACAAAATAAACAATAATAGGCCTAACACTGAGCCTTGGGGAACCCCACAAGTAACCTTACATAGTTGCGATTGTGCTCCAAGCAGCAGTTCAGTGTCAGATGAAGTTCAGGTAGCCTGGGGCAGCACTCGGGGCAGCCTGCATCAAGGGCACAATAGCAAATAATTAAACTGGATGTGAGCCCAAAAACAACAGCATCTACAGGAGGATTCCAGCAACTAACTATTTGCTAAGAAGATTTTTTTTTCATTTAATTGAAACAATTAAATTTAAAACATAGTAATCTATGTATTATGTATAAGAACAAAAAGAGGAAACATAGTGCAAGGGAATGAATTTATAACACCACACAAATAAACATTTTAAAAAAGGATAAGGCATGAATCTCTTTACATTAAATAGAAATAAAATAAAATATAGAGTGGGAAAGCAATTTTTTTTTTAAAAAAATTAACAAATTTAGATTCAAGTTATTTTTGTCAATGATTTTATGTTTCAAAAATTATTTGGATCTTTGCCACTTTCTTGTTTTGCAGCTTGCAGCTAAATATCATTAAGAAAGAGTAAAGTTGGGTTTATTTTTTACATTTCATTTATTTACATGGAATAAAAATTGAATAAAATGGAATAAAAAACAGTTGAATTAAAAAGATAACATTCTCGTACATCAAATTGTTTTCAAAATAAATTAAATGTCATTAACATATAGCATGACCATTTGATCAATTTTCATAGATAGAAAGTTTTGCAAGAAAAATTTTGGTACACATACAATAAAAATAAGTGAAATTTCTTTTATTGTTTGTTATTCTTGTTTAGAGCACAGAAATCACAGGAATAATGAATATTCAGTTTAAACCTTCCCAGAGCGTATTTACAGGATATATTCTATGTAAAATTTAAATGAAACAGCTTTCATTTTATTGTTAATATAATATTTGTCCGATATTCTCTGTGCCTTTTTTCTTTCCCTCTTTTTTCTTGTTGGAGATTAGAAGCCTGATTTCATTGTGAAAAGATGCTAAAATGCATCCAGGCGTCTTTTTTTTTTTCACGTCTGCAGCTGCAATTGTGATGCAATTGCCCCCCCTACAGTATGTATTTCATATAGGTTGTGTTCATGAAGGACATAAAAAAAAATAAATGTCAGGATATCCGTTGCAATTGCAATTGAAAAATTTAATACAATCACCAAGGGAGTCTGACAATACAGCCTTGATGTTCAGTGTATTTTGAATCAATGTTTTTGTGTGTGTGTGTGTGTATGCTTGAGCTTTATTGCAAGTCTACTCATAAAATACAAAAGGTCCAGCTGCCCTTTTATGTTGGGTCAGGTATTGTTGAGGGGTGATTTGGCTTCACACTGGCCCTCTCCCTTCCAAAGCTGCAGAGCTTTGCTTTATCTGCGGATCAGATGGTGCTTGGCCAAGCCTTTGTACTGCCTGGCCTTTTATCTGAAAGAGAAAGCAGATTTGGCCCCTGTCGCTCTCTTCCTCTCTGTCTGTCTGCCTGTCAGTCACCGTCTCATGCACTTGTTTTTCCATCAGTCTTTGTATTTGTCTGTCACTTCTGCCTCTCCCTCTCTCTCTCTCTCTCCTGTTTCTTTATCTCTCCTCTGTCGTCCGTTTCCTCATCCCTCACCTTGCATTCTTCATTCTGTCCTCCACCCTTCTCTCTCTCCCTTTCCACACATACACACACACCTCATTACAGCAGCATCAGTCCAACACATCTGCTTAGTTAGTGATGTGAAGAGTGTGTGAAGCTGACGGCCGGGAGAATTGTCTTGTGTGATCTGGCTCCCGCCACTTTCACTCTGTCTGAGTGGTCTGTAATTACTTTTATCCAGCCAAACACACACACACACACATGCACACACGCACACATTCTTGACACACACACCGACACATACTGTACTGTATAAACTCACTGTTGAGCCTCACTCACTGGGCTAGCAACCACGCACCCTGATCTCCAATTCATATTCATTAAGCATGAAATATTATAGAAATAAGTTTGGTAATAGCAATCATCTTTCAATTATCTGGGATTCGTTAGCCTTGTGACAAGACACAGAAAAGGGAAAATCATGAATATCAAATGGGACCAATTTAACCAAATGATCATGAACTAAATCACAATTTCATGAATGAATAATATTAATTAAACAGCAGCAGGCATATGAATCATTCCAGTAAGAAAGCTGATGGAGGGTTTTTTGCATTACAAAGAGCTGATCAAACATCTCTCCGTAATATCTGCCTATCATGAGAGCGTACATGGTCTGTGTATGTATGGTGCATTGATGGAGAGGAATATTTAAGATGATGTTGAATGAATATCATTCTTTTTTCTTTCTTCCCGCTTCATCCTGCCCACCACCTCATTTCCCTCTTTCATTTCTCCTCACACTTTTTTATCATCTTTACCTGCTCTTCACATTCAACTCCTCATATTTATCCTCTTCCCATTTCCATATTCTTCTTCTGTCCTACTTTTTTCTGCTGTCCTTCTTCTTCATCTCCCTCCTTCCTCCATTCCTTTCCTCCCTCCTCTTTTCCTCCTTTTCCACACCATATTTCTCCATATCTTCCTAAATTTCACCACCGCCAGCATCAGACATGGCTTCTGACCAAGGCCAGGTGTTGGTCATCGTCACAGCAGCAGTGGGTGGCTTTACTCTCCTCGTCATCCTCACCCTCTTCCTCCTCATCACTGGAAGGTAAGATGACTTGACTACCCTTTGTGTAGTTATTAACATTAATGTCACATATGGTTATCGTGCAAAGTTATGTTGAATGTTTGCTGTGAAAACTTCATGTTCTTTCTTGCACCTACTGTATGAGCTTCATACTCTTTGGCCTTCAGGGCATTGGTAGAACCTCACACTACAAAAGACTGTATTACATTTTGCTTCAGCAATCGCCTTTGGGCAAGGAAGTGATGGCAAAGATATCTTGAGAAAGTGTAGGCTGTAGGATATTTGCACTGGTCTCTTAATTGTATCAGTGTGACCTCATGTATAGTATGATAGAAGAGGAACACAGTGAAAACATGCACCGAAATATTCAGAGAAGCCATGAAAGGCAAAGCAAAAGTCTGCCCTCACCCTGAAGACACACACACCTACACACACACACACACACACACACACACACACATACACACACAAACACACACACTGGCTGTGCGTGTGTGTGTGTGTGTGTGTGTAGGTGTATGTGTGTATGTGTGTGTGTGTGTGTAGGTGTGTGATTCTGCAAGACAGAAATTCGCAACATGGGGGCAAAAAAAAAATTAGACTTTCTTTTAGAAATATGAGTTGTTAGTTGAGCAGGTTTAGAATATAAAATATTTTGCCATTTTACCCTGAACTGGCTGAATAAAGAATTTATGAAATTGCTCATAACACTGACAGAAAAAATAAACCACAAATTCAAGGACCTTTTCACATATTACACATTGTTTTTATATTTTTGTTTATTTTTCCATAGTTACTTAGAGGGCTCATTTTGAAATGTGGAGAATAATAGAACTATGTAGCACTCCTTTTAAAGCAATTGCATTCAAGACCATATAAAACAATAATAAAGGAGTTCATATCAGTTAATTCAAAAATTAAGTGTTCACATATGGTAAGCTAACTACTGTGAACTACTGTACTGTAAATCACCGACTACACAAGATGGAAATGGAACCATTAAAGAAATTATTGTGTTGTGACTGGTCCCCATTATTGTGAATAAATTAAATCCAATCAGTAACAGATCAGCCTCTCTGAACTGGTCTACACTGCTGCTGCTTCAAATGTTTCTCCTTTGGTGCAATCATTTGTAAAACACAATGTTATGAAAATATTGTGTCACATCACACTTAGGTTTCTGTAAGGACATTTTGAAGATTGAATTTGGGTCTACTGCTGTAATTTTGGCGCCAGAAAACCTAAATTGACATAACTAAGGGATTTATTTAGCCTTAGTGGGAGATGAGTTGTACAAGCAAGTGGCAACCCGACAGCTGAGTGTGATACACTAGACAAAATATGATCTTGTATTTTAACAAGATTAGAGACATTGACTCAGTCACATCAATACAGACAGACAGACACATTCACAAAGTCTTTTGTACCTCGTTTCTCACACATCTCACCAGAAGCCGGGCGTGTTATTTATCAGGCATTCCTGTCTGTTTTGAAGCATCGTTTGCCTGCTGACTGAGGTATACTCCACATATGAACAGTGAACTCAGACTCATTTGAGGGAGAATTGCACAAAACCAGGAATATATATAACAAGCATGGTTAATTGCACACTCTGCATTTATAACGGTTCACATTGCTTGCAAGGGTCAGATTTGCATAAAAATTCTCTGCCTCTGAAAACATGCAGAAAACCCAGGTGTATTTAAATGGAAAGTTGCAGTGGAGAGGAGGAACTCAAATTAACCATTTATCCTACAGAAAACGTCCATACTGACATTCATAGATGTCAGTGAGGATGTTTTCAAAACCTGCCTTAATTAGTCCAGTTGAATCAGACTCTACTTTGTTTTCCCCCTTGGTATGATTCATTTGGACAGTTCTGAACATAGTAATTGTACTCGGATGTGGACCAAAACTACCATAACCAGACCCTTTGAGGAAGCAGTCCAGTCCCAAACAAATTCTGGAGCGGTTCCTTTGTGGTGGCAAACTCTGCAAGTTTGAGCTAAACGGCTCCCATAGCCAGGTATGCTTTGCCAGCTGAGGTACAGATGAGCAAAATCAATGGCTGCTTGCAACTTGCCAGGGAATTAATCGAGGTCTGACCTGCACTAGTGCAACAAAATACATTGCATTTGGCCAGAAGATCTTCTTCAAAACCTTTGTACTGTGCTTATGCTCTTGTTTCTGCCCTAAACACTTCTGACCAGTGAGGAATAAACATTCTCACGTGGCTTTCAGTGATGCATTTTGGTTCACTTGAAGAAACCAGAGCAAACAAACTATAGGTTTGAAAACATCTTAAGAGTGATAGAAAAGATGATGATAAAACTTTATGCAAGGAAAAACCTCCCATTAACAGAAAGTGTTGTTAAAATATGGATCCATCTACCATTTACTGGAAATATTCAAGAATATATTCCAAAAATATCTTTGTCAAAAATTAGGAGGAATCTCATCAAAACTACACCAAAAGTATTTAAAAGTTTAGTTTAGTAGTTTAGACCAGGTTGAAGCTGGTCGGAGCGATGCTGGAATTACATGAGGTCTCCAGACTTCCTGCCTTACTCCTCTGTATGTCAAGGATTGCATCTTTAAGTTCTCCCAAAGTAAGAGGCTCAGCCAATTTTCCGGAATCAGCCTCCGTTAAATGCGGTAAGTCCAACTCACTGAGAAAAGCCTCATATTTAGTTTTATCAAAGGTTACTTCTGATCGATATAGATCAGAATAAAAGGATCTGAAAGTATCATTAATCCTTTTAGGCTCAGTTGTTATCTGCTCCTGCTGGGTTCTGATAGATGGGATATCAGCAAATTGCTCATTGGCACGGATTTTCATAGCCAGTAAGTGGTCTAGAGCCATGGAAGTAATAGTGTTGTCTCGTCCTGTGCAAAAATTGGGAGCGCTATCTAGGAATAGAATTGATTTATTTTTTAACTACCTTCAGCCATAGATATAACTGTTCAGTCTAATTAGACTGAAGTGAGACATTCAGGGAAGTATGTAGATTTTTTAATTTCAATTCCAGTTTTGAGAGGTAAATTAGATGAAAACAGAGTGGTATAGCTCCTAATAAATCCCTTAACTGAGTCTCACAATATTCTGGGATCTTCAACAGAGTCTACATCAGTCAACAAAAAATTCTGTGAGAGTCTCTTTAAATTGCATACAGTAGTCATCATTTTTCAGCAATGGTGTGTTGAATTGCCATCTAGGGGCACAAGAGTAGAGTTTGCTAAGTGAAGTGATGAAAAAGACGCCTTTATGGTCGGAGAGAGCTATGGGCAGCAAAGAAACATCAATGCTATCAAAAAGATGGGGGGAGGCAAATAAGTCGTCCATTCTAGAAAAGGTTTTATGTCTCAAGGAGAAGAAGGAAAAATCTTTCAAAGAGGGGTTAATCAGGTGCCACAGGTCAACTAGTCCTGCGTCGTGAGCCCATGTCCACAAACCTGTTAAACGTTGCCATCTTGAGGGTCGTCTGGATGATTCGATGAAGGTGTCACTGCTGGTGAAGATGGCTCAACCACCAGTTCATCATTCGTGGCACCACCAAAATGACTAGAAGAAGGGCAGTGATCCAGAAACTGCTCCGCATATTCCGGTGAGGCAAAGAGGTAAACAGCATGTCCAGATTTAATCTTGAGAGTGGCAGGGTAGAGCAGGAAAGCACCAGTGCCCTTTTCACGTGCAGAAGCTATTGCGCATTTGAATACTCTGAAGCTTTTAGTTGTGTAATCACTGAAATCAGCGGCAGATTGAAGCACTCGGTTGCCAACAGAAGGGTGGTGTTTCCTCACCTCACGGGGGATAGCTTACCGTGTGAAGAAATGTAAGCAGCAAAATATGAAAGCCCGGGGTCGTTCTCCTTCTTTCAGGGGGGCCACCATTGTAGATCCTGTGGGCGTGCTCAATCTCGGGTCGCAGGTGCTTCAAGAACCATAAGGGGATCATTCATTCCAGGAACATAATTGGAGCATCCTTCTCCATGTTCTCCGGGAAACTGTGAACCTAAATGTTGCACCTTCTATTACGGTCCTCCAAATCTGCTATTTTTCATTCAAAACGCAACAGTTTTTCTTGCATGGTGGAGAGGACGGTGCAATCTTACTTAGTGCTACTTTTCAGGGTAGCCAACTCCCCTTCAGCTGAAATAATCCTCATGGTCACAGATGCTAGCTCTGCCTGCATGACATCAAGCTTGTTAATAGTTGCTGGAACATACAAACATATCTCCTGAATAAATTGTCTGAAATTATTAACCATAACCATTAGCAGCATTATTGCGCTTTAGTTCAGGGAGCTATTATCAGCTATTGTGATCATGATTTCAACTGACTGCTGATAGCTTGTTGCTGGCTGGCTACTGTGTTAGCCATTAAATGCTGGACAACTACAGTAGTTCACCAACTAGCCCTGCAATTAGTCCCTATATCACAATTTTTCCATCACCACCTATGGTCTTAAACGCCTAAAAGAGGAAATATCCCTCTGCATTATTTTGGAGTAACTACTCTTATATGCATTAAATATATGTGGATGTCCTGGTTTCAGAAAGAGTGAGGATATTGCAAAAATCTAAAAATATAGTAGACAGTTATTCACAAGTGGATTTGAACTTCAGCCTAAATAAACATTTACATTGTTACACACTACATCACTGCATAATCATTTTCTTTCTGAACTTGGTGATACTGTAACAAGTGATGTTATTTAAATGCTCTCATTGCAGAATGAGAATAATACAATCCCAAGTGGTGATTGCTTAAGGCACAAATTTAATGAACACAGTACAAACCTGCATTTTCATAAATATGGCCCTTTAGTCTTTCTGGAGCCAGGATCTAGAGCCCAATTTCAATAAGCAAGCAGTGCACTTCAAAGGTATAGGATTGGTTTATTTAACAGATAAGGTGCACCACTTCAGTGTGGAGGCCTTTACAGTTGGAATGATTCTGATGTCAGTGGATTTCATGTCTGTCATCTTTTTTAAAAAACCGCTAGAAGCAGCAGATTTACAGTATTTTTCTTATTTCTATGCTGTGATCCCAGTGTGTGTAGGAGGGTGTGTTTCTGTTTTATTTATTAAAAACACACACATATGCCAGGTGCAAGAGCAAAAGCAAAGCCCTTTAGGCTTTTTGTGTTCTTGCACTAGAAGGACCTTTTTTACCTGAATCCAGCTAAAAGCAGTAGTAGCGGTAGTTTGAGTGTTTTTAGACTTTATCGCAATCTGTTATATCTGTAATCCTTCTGCCCTGTGTAGGAGGGACTTTGACTCTCTTTCTGTTTTAAAAAAGCTCCAAATGTACTTGTGCTGCCTTAGAAAGATGAGAGCTTTCAGTCATACAGCGCTCATAAATGCAAGGTTGTACAACACAAATGAGGATAAAAGAGGACCTTCTGTACAAGGAGTTTGTCCCAGCTGCTCTAAAAAGCGTCCTAAATTTACATCCACTGTAAGTTTGCATCTGTTCCTGTTGAATTTGAAGTGAAAATATATACAGTTGCCACAAATGCTCAGATATGGTCTAGCTGAAGAGTTTTTTCTGTGTGTGTACTCATTATCCTTGAATTGTCTGTCTGTCTCTGCAACTCTTGCATCCGTTTCTTCACATTTTCTTCAATCCTTCCTTTCTTCTGTCCCCTCTGTAGCCTCTTCAGCAGTGAGATCTCCCGTTGTGAAGTAACTGTGAGGGATGTTAGGGCAAGAGAGGAGTAGTTTGAATTACAGTGATGCTTTGATTAGGGCTCTGGGCAAGGTTGTTTTACTGAGGTGTGTGTGTGTGTGTGTGTGGGTGGGTGTGACGTGCTCATGCATATGTGTGTTTGAATACGTATTGTAACAATGCTCAGCACGCCAGAGAGCAATGGACGAAGCCAAGGTCTTTGTGTGTGATAACTGTCTTGTGTGTGTCAGTGTCTGTGTGTGCAGCCTCTTTTCAACATGAAAGCCACTGAGACAGAGGGATAGGCGGATAAAGGGGATCAGAGGATGGGACTGGAAAAGACTGATAAAGGCACATGCCACCATTTCTTTAATGAACAGCTTGACCCCATCAGCAGAGGTCAACAGTAGCTTTCCAAATCCCCTTCTTCTCTTCTCTGCCAGTGTTACCCGCCATGTTATCTGCTCTGTCTATCAGTGTCCAGGATCCCACAGACTTCACTTAGCCAAAGCCCAATCTGGCAACCTGCGGCTCGTAGCGGCTCTGACACCTGCTCTAATCTGGCAACCTGGATTATGTTAAATCTTCAAAGAGAGGGAGGCTCACATGTGATCACCTGAACCAACACACACTCGTGCAAGCGAGTGTTTACACATACTTTCTCTACTAGTATGGTGTGGGCATTTTCACTCCTTGGTCAACTTGTCTGAAGTAGTTGCTTTGTGTCCCGAATCATCCTATCATTTAGTCATTTCATTTGTTCATACAGCACTTCCTACTAGTCTGTGGAGGTTGCTTTTGTTTGGTTAGACCAGTTACTGAGACAGCATCCTTTCCACACTTCATACTCCCGATAAAGGAAATGTATTCTTTAAGAAAATTTGAGAAAACCCATGCACAGCAATATGTGGATGCTGATCAAATGTAAGTAATGCAAAAGGAGCAAAGGGCATCCAGCACTTCTAACTTCAAACATTAAAAAACATTAAACAGGTCACATTCATGACCAAACTGTATCTCCAGCTTAAGTTTATGTGGCCAACTTGCTGGCAGTTAACGGTGTACTACACATGCAGTAGACACAAAGTAACATTATGAATCAATAGAAGTAGTGTTTGTGGCCAGCTCACAAATGTAAGTCCATTACTCTCATTTTTGCTCTGTTTTGGTATCCAATAAAATATCTGCATCGCATCTAATATAATTACATTTTCTGGATACTTGGCTGGAAGTGTACAGTACAGTGCATTTATCAGAACTATATAACTATATGCCACATCTTACACAAAGTCATTTGACTCAAGTAGTTTCAACTTGTAGCACATTTTTTCCCTATTTTGCCCCTTAGTTGTTGTTTATTAAGTTCATTTGGGGCTGTAATGATCTTGTGGTAGTGACATCCTTGTCTCCTGCTGAATATACTTAATTTTTAAAGATGTCTGTGTACAACTTTGATTGTTTCTACACTATATATCCTTCAGTTCCATGAGCAGAAGGGAGATAGCATCCTTAATCTGGACTTCAGTGGTGTGGATGTGCTGAGCTGGGTGAAAGATGGACTTGTCTGGAGCAGTGACAGTGAGAGGACTCTTCTCTGAAGAGATCTCTGATGATCTCTGTTGGAGGATGGGGTCAAGCAAAACCACAAAATACTTTGGTGTCTTAGTTGATTTTGTTCCCTCTTGTGGAGTGGGTAAAAAGAGGAAAACAGCAAGAAACTACAATAATCATCAGACCATTGAACTGCCTCCCAAAGTTATCAGTCTTTACTCATGCCGATTGCTGATCCAGAAAAATGCTTCACATTCAGCATGTGAGCTGATAGGAATTAAGTCACAACCTAAAGTCGTCATTTGGGCACTATGGGACTGAATGAAATAGGCAGCAGAATTCTATCTAATAAATGATGAAATATGATAAAAATTTATTAGGTGATCTAGTAGTGGAAGTGAGTGTCCCCTGCACTCAAGGTCATTAATTAAGCCCTCTACTGCAAAATAAGTTTTAAAATCCATCAGTGATGCAGCCTGTGAGAGAACTTGGAGCACCTTTCTTCCTTCATATTATTTTCAATCTCACCACTGTTTTCCAGAAGTGATAATGCGACCTCTCAGACCCCAAGTAGCAGGTAATGTAAATCCATTTGTAACACTTCATTACTGAACATTTATGTAACAAAGAGCTATTTCTGATGACATAAAGCCATTACTTTAATAGATGAAGCCAGAAATGTGACCCACATTTGGCCAATTGGTAGAAGAGGTTTTAATTAAAAGAGTACCTCAACAATTTACACTTCTATAACATTATGGACAGTTGTTGCTTTATTAACTGTCAAAATTGATGCAGCAGAACCAAATCTTTCACTATTCTTTTTCCTTGTCAAGACTTGGCACCTACCTTTACCCACAATGCAACCTGAACACCGACAGTCCAGTTGAAGATGAGGGGGTATTATGCTAGTAGCAGCTAATGTAGCCTTGAGCCGCTAGCCTCAGCAGAGAATAGGTGTTATCTACAGAGGTCTGGTTACCTCACTTCTTTCTAAGTGACATCACTAGAGGCAGTTTATCAGATTTCACGCACCTCCCTATACAACTTTTTTGAGTTCCCCTTTAATTTCAAGCACTGGTGGTCATGTCTTCAACATTCATACACCTGACATCCATGTGTCATCTAAATCTGATGTCACACTGGTATTAAAACCTTTGAACATCAGGCTAGACATTTGACTTAAAGGGTGAGTTCACCCAAATTATTAAAAGACATATATTTTCCTTCTTCCCACCACCAAGTGATATATATATCAGTGTAGATGCCCTAAGGGTCATAGTGATGTTCCCATGAAAATGCTGTTTCTGTCATTAAACCTGTGAAAATGACACACTAAAAGTACAAATTGTAATTCAGTTCACGTTTTAATGACTCCAGTTTATTGGATTGCATTAAATTGTACAGGTCTAAGTCAATATAGAATACTGAACCTTCTGTGTCTGCTGCATTGCATGTATTTTACTGTTGTGATAATTATAATATGCAGTTTGTAGTCAACAGTACAATCTCTTTACACTGTATTTGAGAGACTGTCCTCACAAAAAAAAGACAGCATTGCTCATTTGTTTAAGTACTCCAAATGACCTTGTGCTTTTCTGACAAGCAACCTCAAGCAGTCATGAGAGTAATTGATGTACTAAGTACCAGATGTGGAACTAGTATGGCATTGTTTTACCATTGCAAACCATCTTAGGGAGTAGGTTATGATTGATAGCTGGGTCAACAAAATGTGTGACTTGTTAGATCATGGTTGACGTCCTGTCTCTTACCAGTAATCGATTGCTTTTAACCATGACGGTGATGTTTTCCTAACCTTTAACATGACCACCAACCTCCTCTAACATGAATTAAGCAGTTATTGTTGCCGAGACTTAACCAAACGTGAACCATAGAGGTGGCAGATGAGAAAACGTGACTGAGACAATGAGACACTGACAAAGGGACTACAATATTTTGTCATTTTGGTAGAAGGACCTGTAGTATCTGAGTTCCTGCTGCACTGCAGCCTTGTGTGTGAGTGTACAGTGAGGTTGTCCTCCTGAGAAAAAAAAGTATTACTCCTTTCAGCAAATGTCTTAAAGTTAGTTTAAGTTCAAGTGAAAAAGCTGTCTAGGAGCTGTAGGTATAATCTTGTCTGCTGGGACCAAAGGAGGAACCAGTGTCATGAAGTTAAGTCCGCAGAGGGAGAACGTCAGGGTGGATGGGTGGGTCAACAAAACTATGAATTTTGACACAGGAGACCACAGTTCCTTAACGGTGACAAAGTTGTTATTATTAAAACCATTGCAATGAAGGTCCTTAAGCAAACTGCAAGTTGTTTTTGCCTAAATCTTATTAAACCTTAACCATAGCATCTTATCTTGAAATGTTTTTGTTTGTTTTTTTAACTGTAGGGTCAACCTGCTGAAATTGACGTTGGATCTGAAAATATTTATATGTGTTATTCTGGAGTGGACCAGAAAAACACATTTTGAGACTTTCATTTATTTTCAGACTGTTTAAGCAATCTGTAATTGGGTTTCCAATCAAGCAATTCTTGTTTTGACATAAACAGAAAAAAGTGTGATAAAAATGTGCTCAGTATTAGAAATAAAGTGCGCATCAATTATTAAATTAAACACAATGAATAAAAAATACCATTGGCTTGAAATCATTCATTCTGCAGTGTATGTAAGTATGCAAATGCTCTGAAATAGCATCAGTATAATATTATTTTCTACATTGTCTTTGTTGTCATTGAAGAAAAAAACTGATTTCTTAAACTTTATTTTTATTTATGCAACATTATGATATTACTTAAGCTCTAGGTGTGATTCTTTGTTTGTTGTATTTTCTTCATTTCTGATTTCAGAGTAACATCTAAGCTTCTTTTTGGATAAAATCAGATGCTGCCATTTAATCTCTCCTCTTTTCAGACTTCCTTGGCAGCAGCTCTTTATCAGTTGTTGACTGTCTCTCGGTCTCTCAGTTCCCAGATGATAAACTCTCATGGAAAAAAGTCACACACACACACACACACACACACACACACACACACACACACACACACACACACAGGAGAACGACAGAGTTTTTGCATTAGTGGGTGCAGAAGTATTTTCCTTCTATAGTAATGTGCTATGGAAAAACAAAAAAATATTTCATTCTCTTTGGGGAAAAAAATGTGTTTTCCTTTAAGTTGATTAATGTGTTTTTCTCATTGACTCAGACCTTCCAGATCATTCATTATCTCAAGAATAGTGAATCTGTTTGTTCCTGTGTATGCTTCTGCAGAAATGTTTATCAGTGCATTATCCTTTGGTTTGCTGCAGAAGTGAACCACTGGTGAACTATCTATCCTAATTCAAGACCAAATTCTTACTGCTCAACACAGCTGATTCAAAAAATCAATGATCAATCAACATTTTAATATTGTTTTGTTTTATTGTATGGAATTTTTGGTTTTAGTAGCTGTAGTTCTGTCTCATTGCTCTGGTGTTTTATCATGTTCAGTGTGGGATTTTTACCAGGAAATGTTGAAACTTCTGTGAACTGATTGAGATATTTGTGTACCTCCTTCACTTGGTTTCTATTTTGCCGGCTTGTTCTTTCTCTTTCTCCCATCTTTGCTGCATTTCTAAATATGGCCTCTCAGCAACCTCCCATAATCCCATACGAACTTATTAATTACTGACACATTTGCATTACAAATTGCACATTTCTATTCCAACAGTTCATAAAACTGTTACTGTAAGTGCCACTCTTTCATTCAAACTAGCATGTTTTTTCAGAGTGAGGTTGTTGAAATACCTCTCGGTATAATTTGACATCCTGCTGCCTTGCAGCCTTGTATGTGAGTGTGCAGTGAGGCTGTCCTCCTGAGAAAAAACAGACTATTACTCATTTCAGCAAATGTCTAAAAGTTAGACATACATACAGCACACATGTGTATGTGTGCTGTGCAGAAGTGTGAAAAGAAACACACACAAGCTGGCAAAAGTTCTTCTAAACTCTTTTATTCTTTTATTGTTAACTGCAACAACTTACCCTCAACACACATACACATGGAGGGAGCACACAACACACACACATGCGCACACAGAGATATCAAGGACCTGTATTTAACCTTCCCTTCCTGTGGAAACCTTTCACACAAAACTTTGTGACCCGTGTTATTGCCATGTCAAGCTGTTTACACAAGATGTAATGCACTAGCTGTGTGAGTCAGCCAGTGCATCACATCAGTGGATGGTGTTCATCTTAATTAGACGAGGATGTGATATCCTCTAAACATCGTTTAATTCAGAATGATCCATAGAGGAGACTGCAAAATGATATAAATAATATTATTATCAATATATTATTATTAGTAGTAGTAGTAGTAGTAGTATAAATAAAAAACAATAGTAATATTAATAATAAATCAACATATATTTACTTTGTGAATGTGAAAAAGCAGCAATGTAACATGAAAATCTGTGCCTTGTGCATATGCGGTTTCAGTGGACCTCCCTCCTGTTTTAGTACATCCAGTAGACCCCTTTCACAGCAGACATTTTGTCTTGTCAAAGCAGGAAAAGCACAGGTGTGACTAGTAATGTGTGACTAGTAATTAGCTAGCTCCGTCCCATTAATTTTCCCAGTAAGCCATGTCACTGGGTGAGCATGCATAATACCAGAGCTAAATGGGATGCAGCCATCATTAATGTTTATGCTTTTCCTGCTTTGACAAGTCAAAATGTCTTCTGTCTATTCCACACATTTACAGTACAAATACCTGAATCAACATGTGGATCTGTAGTGGTCATTAAGGTTAACTGTTAACTGTTTAAAACACATTTAGGCACATGATGTAAGTACCAGGGTAACGTTAGCAGTAGTCAAGACTGATTTTGACTTTTCAAAGAGGAATAACACATTCTTCCTCTTACAAATGAAAAGTTGAATTCACAAGCAATAAAACACGTTGTTCCTGAATTCAGTATATTCAGGGGTTTTGCTACTACAGTCATACTTGGTCCAGTATAGCTTAACCAAGAGTATGTGGTGGCTAATGTTAGCTAACGTTAGCTAACTTTAGACACTGCTATGTAAGAGTGTTTTCACACCTAATTTGTTCTATTTAAACAAAACCAGGAGCATCTCTCTTTCAGCTTGTTGGACTGATGTTGTGCAGACTAAACAGCTAGGCTGAGAAAATGAGGATTTCTCTTGATAACTGACAATCACAGTACTTTATTAAATTACTTGTGATTTAGCATAAATTTAAAAGCTAAACTGCTATTAAATACATCTGCTGTTCTGGAAATGTTCCTATAATATGCGATTTGTATAAGCGATACATATATATATTTATGCAAATTATTTGGTAACCATGGTAATACATATGCATGTCAGCATGTGATTGTGCTAGTGCATGGACTTTGGCAGTTAATTGAGTCCATTAAAAAGTTTGTGACGTGTCGATTCCCACAGTAATAGACCTTTTTCACTGCAGACATTTTGACATGAGAAGCACAGGTGGAATAATAACATTGATGATATTTGTGTCTGTTTTTATGTAAAGTGTGTTCTCATAATATTGCTGTACAAGATGCCTCTTTCTCATCCTGTCTCTACCTGTTATTCAGGTCAATGTCATAACATTCTGTCAATTTGCAGTTGAATAATGCTCGTACTGCTCATAGTCAGTTATTTCCTCCTGAACTATCTCTTTATGTTGACACCAGTCAACATAAATATACACATAAGAAGCATTAAAGTGCTGCATGACTTGCTGTCAGTAACCAAAATTTAATTTTCCCACATGTCCTGATGATGAATTAGATGATGATCAATTAGTTATCTATCACTCCAGACCCCAGACCTGTATTTGGGCTACTTTCACACTATACTTTAGCACATCACAGAAAAAAACATTTCAGTGGTTTTAATGGTTTTATCACAGATGTAAAGCATAAAGAAATAAAAAGAAACATACCACACCAGGAGACATGTTTGTGGTTTCCTGCTTGTGGTCCCATTCCACTCGCTCTCTGATGATATGGTCTGTAAAGCAGCTGGCTCAAGAAAATCTTGGGAAGTGAAGGGAAATCCTCTATGCCATCACCCTGCAATTACCACATGTGACCACAATGACTGCTGTCCATGCAAAAGTTACAGTACATAGTCTTGAAGACACAAAAGAATGTCAAACTTTTTGCTTAGACAACACTAATAATTTATTCATGAGTGCTGATGAAATCAAACTTTTAATTCCAGACTTCCTGAGGGCCCTCCTCATGCACAGCATGTGTCCTAGTTGGTTTTACTATCCCCTGCTCTCTGACATCCCATGTAAAATTGTTGCACATTTAAGGAAGATCCCTTTAACTCTGTCCATCAATCTGTGTTTTCCAGGTGTCAGTGGTACATCAAGGCCAAGATGACCTCAGAGGATAAAAGGAGGACCAGTTATCAGAATGGACACGGTAAATCCGTCAGCCTACTTCTGTCTTTTCTATTGTTTCGGATATTTATCTCACTGTGACCCTGATTTTTATCTTTAAAAAAAAAAAAACATGTTGCAAAAAGATTGATTAAAGAATAATTAATCTCCATATTTATGGTGATGATGGTGGGAGAAGTCAAATTTTAATCATATTCGATATCAGTTTGGCACATTTCATGATGTTAAGTGTTGACTTTATTACTTTTGCCAGAACGCCCAAACATTTGACAAGAAAGCACCAGGTTTTTTTCTGAGGTCTTTGCCAATAAGCAAGGCATTCAGCAGAAGAGAGATTCTCTGTACAGTTGGCAGCTTGTCGGGTCTAGCCACATGCGATTCTCTTTGCATTCAACATGCGACCGTACTGCTGTATGGCTCATTTCCCATGTGTTCCTGTGTGTGTGCATATTTGGATTTTGCATGGGAAAGAACCCATCACATTGCTAAAAAATCATAGCAAGAATAAAAGTACCCACTGTGGTATTTATACTGTGTGAAGCAGTAGTTTTGAAGAATTTGATGCCAGACAAATATACAGAAAAAAAAAAAAAAACATCTCTCTGAAGTCTGAACCACCATGCTCCTTCCTCTCTCTGTCTCTCACTCCTCCTCCTCTCCTTTCTCTTCTTTCCTCCTCCTCTAGCATTCCTACTCACCTCCCCTCAGGTTTCATTTGATGTTCTACATGAGTTTTTTTTTTTTTTTTTTTATTAATCTGGTTACATAGCCGCATTCCTTAGCCGTCTGCTTCTGCACTCCTGTACTTATCTGTCTCTTCTGCTGTCATTTAATACCCAACTTTTTATTCCTAACATGAAAAGACACAAATTGAAATGAGAGCTGTAAGGTGAAAATAGGAAGATGTTTGAAAGTGAGCAGAAAGACAAAGACTGAGGAAAATTGCAAGAGGTTGGAAGGGAAAGGAGAGAGAAACAAGGGTGGGGGCAATCTGGTTTGACAGGTAGAGGGAGAGAGCAGAGGACAAAGAGAAGTGAAGCAGTTTTAAGAGGACAGTTGGATTGAGGCTAGAGGAACAGAGACAAATACTGTAGCAAAAGGTGAGAGAAGAAATATATATTAAATTGGAAAGTATGTCTGTTCAGTCTTAAAATATTGGTCTTCAAAACCCTCTATCTCCTGAGTCTTGTCTTAGTTCTCAGCATTGGTTATGGTGCTGAGCAGAAGCTTTGAGAGGAGGACAGAGTTTTGGGGGTTTTGCTGGTGTCGGTTCATGCATCAGAGACAACTGATTGTTGCTGTTGTGATACTGTATTGATCGCTAAAGGAGAAACACAGCTTCTGTCTAGCCCCTTCCCTCCCTCCCTCCCCCTCCTCCTCTCCCTCTACTGGGAGGTCAGGATGAGCGCCATGAACAGCAGCAGTCTGTTAAGGATTTACTGACTTGCTCAAGGACACTTCAGCAGGGTGGATACTTGCTTTAAGTAAGGGCTAAAGCCTTGCCCCGGTTTAAAGACTTGTTTTTCAGTAAAAGACAGAAGAGTGAGCTATTGGGGTGTGTGTGTGTATGTGTGTGCTTTGGTGTCAGAGTGTGTAAGTGTGTTAACTCTCACTCTTTGTTAGAGAGGAGATATTGAACATCAGACAGAATAACTCATCTAATTGCCCCCCAGCTCATAATCAATAGTAGTGGGAAAATGTGTCTATAACTGTTTGTCTCAAGAGTGACCAAATCATTGTTTCATTTGTTTATGTAATGTCCCATGATGCACTGTTGATATAATATGAAAAAAACAGTTTTAATAGAAATACATTAAATGAGTATGTCTGTATTTGGTGTATTGTTTGGTGTGTTGTCTAAGACTTGGTGTGATTGTGTCTGCATATCCTTTTTTTTTTTTTTTTAGAAGAAGCATTTTTGTGGGGCATGGAGGGCTTTTTTTGCCTTTAAACAGTCGAGCAGTGGTTCCCAACCTCTTTTTGTCTAACATCCCCTTTCAGACTAATCAGATGATCTCAAGTGCCCCCTCAACTCCTAGCATTATGCTCTAGATATGCTCATTTAAATATATTTCAAACTTGAATCCATTTAACACTATTATTTTTTCATGAAGTGGAAACTGTTACATTTTTTTGTATTTTAACTTCTCTGCTAGCTTTCTTGCTCTTTCAGTCACAACAGGAGGATGTTAAGGAGTTACAAGTTATTCATGTTGGTGGGAGTTGTGTCCTGAGCAGCTGCGCTTATTGTAGCTGGAAGTTTATTGGCTATTTTGTCAATAAATATACTAAAGATCAGCTTACATCAATTTGCTTTCCTATCTGTGTGGGGATTTTTCTCTTAATCACAAATAGGTTGATATTTGATTTTTCAATCAAATGCTAATATCTTTTTTTTTCCAGATCAGAGGAGGTATTCCACTGTTTAATTTAAAATCACAATTTATGTTAAAATGATGGTTAATTTTACCCTCCAGCCTCATTAAGATATTAAAAAAAAACTCACTCTCACACACACCAGCTCATTGTGTCTGTATCATTCTCTCTCTGTCTCCACAGTCCCTTTCCCTGGGATAAAGACCTATGTGGACCCTGACACATATGAAGACCCCACACAGGCTGTTCATGAGTTCACCAAGGAGATAGACCCATCCCGCATCCGCATCGAGAGGGTAATCGGAGCAGGTATCCATGCACACACACACACACAGGCCTGCACACACAGTTACACACTCATCCTCTTGTATCTCACTGATTTGTGCCTGTTCTATGGGCGAAAGAGGATCATTTCATGTTGGTTAGAGTAACAATAGCTTTAAATGGGCCATAGGAGATGATCTATTTTCACTCCGCACATATAATTGCCGTGAACGCCTTTTCCATCTCCCAGTGCCTCATTGTCATTTTCTCTCCTCACACTGTAGGAACATTAAAGCCTAGAGAACAAAAGAAAGTGTAAGAATACATCCACGTCAACGTTTTTTTTTTTTTTTTTGTTAGAAGGTGAAAGAGAGAATTTTATGAAGTTGAACTAATCAGAGGCAATATTTCAGGAGTGTAGATGTAAACTGCAACACTGCCCCCAGGTGGCTCACTATGGTGCCTACTGAAGGTGTTGAGTGTGCTGATAGACTCATTACCGTGTGTGTGTGTGTGTGTGTGTGCATGTGTGTGCTCCAGGAGAGTTCGGCGAGGTGTGCAGCGGTCGCCTCAGAACACCGGGAAAGAAGGAGATCGCTGTGGCAATAAAGACACTGAAAGGAGGCTATGTGGAGCGTCAGAGGCGGGACTTCCTGCGTGAGGCGTCAATCATGGGCCAGTTTGACCACCCCAACATCATCAGGCTGGAGGGTGTGGTCACAAAAAGTAAGACGGATTGTGTGATCTAATTGATTGTAATTATGGAGATGCCAACATGATGAGATAAACAGTACAAACAGCCAAAAAGTTACTTACTTATGGGTCTGACTCTACTTTTAAATTTGGATTCACAGTATATAGAGCTCTACGGCGCTGCTTATACCAGCCATAAAAATCCAGTCACGTAGTAAGAATAGATAAACAGATACAGACATGTCATTTGGTTCTAAACATGAGGGATGAATCCATCATTACCTCACATTTTCATGTAGTTACTGCCAAATCTGAGTGTGAATTTGTTTGACGCTTTTTTAACAACAAGGGGTTGGCTGCTATACAGTCCTGTCATATGTGTGTTGATTTTCGCCATGTAGGATTCCAGTAACTCATGATGTGAGATATACTGTGAGAATGTGTCATATAAACGTTTTCAAGATGTTTTTTTCTCTATCAAATCACTCCCATCAGTTTTGTCATTTGGCAGTGACCCAAATGCTGCATTCACATTAAGCATTTTGCTTAAAAGCTAAATAAATGCAACAAGAGCATTTGAAGATGCTGTCTCTTTACCCATCAGACAGTCTGATGGATACATTTATGCTTTTGGTTGTTTGAACAGTAAATTGCTGTAAAATACTTCTATGGGTATTCAATAACTACTCACTATGCACTTTCTTGGCATACACAAGGTTACTGAACTGACTTTCTTCTGTTCATACACACAGCGTTCTTTTCTTTTGGACATGTTTACCTGCGTGTGTGTGTGTGTGTCGGTGAATTGCTTGCATCCGTGGTATCTTTGTACAATATGTAGAATATCCTGCATATTATCCTCTACATGACTGTATGAGTGTGTGTGCATGTTTGTGTTTCTATTTAATGCATGCAAGGTTGTGTTCTAATGCTCCATTTTTGTGCAGGAATCTGCTTTATCCATCCAAGGTATGTGTGTGTGTGTGTGTGAGTATGTGTGTGAGTGTGTGTGAGTGTGGACTTGTTAAGGAGCTCTGTTTTACGGGGCTCACCCGGCGCAACATATGGTTGTTTTTACAAGGGGTGCATAAACTGAGACATCGCTGTGAATATAAATGTGTCCCCTGAAGACGTTCAACCCCTCGCTGCATCTTGATAGAGGACACTCCTCAGCTCTGACCCTGCTGACAAGACTCATACTGATACTGCCATTATTGCATGAAAGCTGCTGGTTGCAGATATTCTGCACCAATAAATTTACTTACACTTACATAGTCCACCATAAAAAGCTGTTGAAACTATCATAGACTCTATTGAGTTAAAGTACTACTCGCAGACAAAACTAAGATGATTTGTCTTATAAGACACTTGATGGTAACAGAATGAAAACATTTTGAGTCTCTGTGGTGAAAAAGTACTTTTCATCACATCAGAGGTCACCAACACTGACTGGCTGGTAGCTGTGCTGAATAGACATTCAAAAGTCTGTTATTTCTGAATAACACCTCTCTCAAAGCTAATACCACTACCACTATCTGACCCCTTTGTGGAGTTCTTCATATTTTCTTTGGTCTTGCAATCAGTTTTATATTATATGAAATATCCTCATAAATCCTTGAACTCTTAATTAACTTAACTCTTAACTTTTATTATTTTGCTTGAGTGGTTGTTCAGAGGAAATATATTTCACCATTTATATTATGTGTGTATATATTGTATAAAAGAATAGAATCATGACATATTTAGTAAAAAGGAATAAATGTAAAATAAGAGGAAATAATCAGGTTTACCAGCTTTTTGTCATGGGAGTTTATAAAGAAGGACTTTATCAAAGCAGACCGTATCAAAAGACTGCATATTTGTCAGTGCATACACATAAAATGTGCACAAAATCACGCCATCAGAAGCCATTTGTCCTTGGCAATAGGGCTTTGTATACAGAGAGACATTAATTCAGAGTATCTTTCTTTTTCTGTCTGTTTGTCTTTCACTCACCCCTTCCATCTTTCAGTCCCTCCATCTGCTGTTGTTCTTCAGAGACTAATTATGGAGAGTATTGTGCTGTGACTGACTGCTATACCTGCACTGAAATAACAGGTGACACAATAGACTTTGGTAAACAGGTGTGTTTGTTTTTGTTCATGGACTGTACTGCATATTGTTTCCAGACCACGCTAATTGGCTCTGGAAAGCCAAGCTTGATCAAATAATTTATCATCTATCCCCTGCTGGATTTGTGTGAGGAAAGAGAGTATTTGCAAATTTAAGGATATAATGCTAAAAGTTTTTTGTCCAAAGTAAGTAAGGCTCTACTCATCTATCCATCCGTATATTTAAAATGCTAAAAATACTCAGGTCTTCTTGAAATGCACATAAACACAGCCAATATTTCTCCAAATGTTGGTGCACTGATTTTAAGCTGCTGTGTCACTTTCTGAATGCCACAGTATGCTTGTTCATTAGTTTTGTTCCTTAACTGCAAGAGATTTCATTACCGCTCAGAATGTGAAAATGCCCATTCCCACCGTTTATTGAGTGCTTTTCATTAAAAAACATTACACACAACATGCAGCCATCATTTGTGAAGGTGCATTACATGAAGATTTTTCACCTGCAGCTGTTTAGCATTAGTTGTGAACTGCAGAGGAGGACCAGTAAAGGATGTGTCATTGGCAATCCAGTAGAACACTGAAATTTTTGGTGTCCAAATGAACATGGCTTGCACCATCTGTTTTTTCATGTTTTGGACAGTCCCAGATGACTCCAATTGGAAAAACTAAAAAAGTGATTTGTTTTCGAATATGGGCCAAATGGTCTTATTGCTGCCTCTTTTGGATGGAGAGGCAAAGAGGCTACACCAGAAACATACTTGGAAAAGCCACACAAAAGTGAAATTTCACTTTCACAAGAGAAACTAAGGACTAAGTGGTTGATTTCAAAAACTTCTCCATCTCTGAAAGAGCAGCTTCCCTAAACTTTTCACTGGTAAACATGCAGGACTGTCTGCCACTCAGTGAATGAGACAGTCTCAACTGCGGCTACACATCACTTTGCTTTCCACAGTGCATTTTAAGTCACAAAAATGAAAATCTTCTTTTACAATCACAACATATAGCACACAAAATTAAAATGAGTTGTGTCTTTGTGTTATATATTAATTTATAGTTTTATTTGTTCACTCATGCTGTAATACGACAGAAGCCTCTCTGGGGTCAGTCAGCTTCACCTGCTGTATCCTGTCTCACTAATTAGATGTTGTAGTCCCTTAATCAATCACTAACAGTGTGATTCTTATTGGCTGTCTATCTGTTACATCAATTATCAAAAATTGCGTTTGTGATGCAGAGAAGCAGTGGTGACAGATGCCATTTAAGTAAAGTATGTTGTGACGTGACACGAGCTGTAAACTTTCTCCTTGTGTCTGATTGGCCTTTAATTTCTTTAAAGAAGGCAGTGATGTCGAACAAGTGCACTATTGTTGCACCATCTGTAAAAACACCCTCCATCCTATAAAGTCATTCAGATGAACTGAAGGAACCTGGTTTATTTCAAACTGGATGTGTTATGTTTTTGTTGAAGTTTTCTCCATCTTCCATCGTGTTAGTTTTCGCATCCCTATGTGAGAAAAAAAAAATGTCTTAAATAGGAGGTGCTATATGATGGTGTTGCTTCACCACAGTAAGACATTTATTTCTCTTTCTAGCAGCTCGGAATGGTTTACAGCTCACCAGCACACAGGTCTGGACAACTGGCTCCCAGCTGTAAACCAGTCAATCTGTAACACGATAGGGATCCTCGGTGGGGAAACAATAACATTTGGAGAGAGAAAATGTGCTTGCACCTGTTTTCTAACTAATGCTTTATGTCATGCATGGACGGAATAGTGAGGAGGTACGGTTTGGCAGGTTGAGATGGAAAAGTTTCATGAATTGAGTGACTTTATGCATCAATCAACTGCTGATGGGTTGTGCGTTTTTTTCCCAAACCTTTCTCCTTTTCTCTTTCTCAGTCTGGCAGTGGCACACACCCACAAAAACACACATACACTCTGGGAGGATGGTAGTGTTATTGCTTTTTTCCCCTCCTGGAGCTGTTTAAGCCCAGACTTTTTTTTTACAGTGCGATTTTGTCAGCCAATGTTTACCAGAGCCTATAATGTGTCCCCTACATGACTCCAGATATTATTTTGTGTTTTTTTAAAGGAGAATTCTGAAGTTCTCAGCTAATAGTTTTATGATCTAATCACACTAACCTTTCATATTTAGTCTTGATATTTAGCCTCGGCAAATTTCAGTGCTTACATAGTAAATGATAACATGCAAAGACACTTGAGATTTTGGCTTTTTGCATATAAATTGTCAAAAATGTGTGTGCTATCGTTTTGGTTCAAAAATTCAAATTAATTCGACATAATGTGCCCCTAAGATGATGGATATAATTGCAAAAAAAGTACTTTATTTTTTTATTTTTTTTATTTTTTTGTCCATCATCCTTGTTCTTTGGGGTTACTCTGAAAAGCTGACGAGCTGGGTTTTGTTTCTGTGTTTGTTTCTGCTTGGTAACAAATATTCAAACGATCTCCCAAATGATTAGACATTGATTCGAAAAGAATAAAACTGACTTCCTAGACGCTGGTTGTGGCATACTGGGTACACTGTTAGTCTTATTCCAGTTCTATCACATCTCTTCTGTCTTGTCTTTTACCCTCCAGTGCAGACTGTCCTTCAGTGTAATATCATGAAAACAATATCTAAAGAAATAAAGGATGTGTGTTGTGTTTGTGTGTTTGCAGGCAGACCTGTGATGATTGTGGTGGAATACATGGAAAATGGATCACTGGATTCATTTCTAAGGGTGAGTGTTGCAGTGACCAGACAACTCAAGTGAGATCGTGTCTGTTTCTGGCCTCTGGTGGTATTTTATGTGGGAAACAAACACAAGAAAGAAAAGCTTAATATATGAAGGCTTTTGCCTTAGTCTGTAAAAACAAGACTGCCCTTGCGTGCCTTTGTTAATCAGATCATTTTAAAGCCTTGCAGGCACTTCAACTTCATCTCTGTTTTGGCTCCAAAGAAGCTGAAATGGTGACCATATTTACTGCAGTCCTGTCAATAAACTGCCAGCTTAGATCTGGAAAAAACAAATTTCTTTCCTGTCTAAAAACCACTGAAGTATTTCACTATAATATCTATTGCTCAATACATACCATTATGTTTTTGTCAGTGTCATCCCTTTGTTGTATTGTTTTTGCTATCCATCTTTATAGACCTTTTTCTCTCCCATTGTGTGTGCTGTCTCTGTTTTTCTTTCAATGACTCCTTCTCTGTCATTTAATTTTTCTCCATATACTGCTCTCCCTGTCAGCAACATGATGGCCACTTCACTGTCATCCAGTTGGTTGGCATGCTGCGTGGCATCGCCTCGGGCATGAAGTATCTGTCAGACATGGGCTACGTTCACAGAGATCTGGCAGCTCGAAACATCCTGGTCAACAGCAACCTGGTGTGCAAAGTGTCAGATTTTGGCCTGTCCCGAGTCCTGGAGGATGACCCAGAGGCTGCTTACACCACAACGGTACGCCTGACCCTTTAAAACTCAAACCTCTAAGGTTTTAACAAAGCTGAATGAATCCTGTTCTATTTCATAACAGGAAACACATCCTTACCTCCTCAGTACAGGCACCAGTCTGGGGTTAGATTGAATTTTTCATTTGCTTTTTGAGGCAGATATAAGTGTTGCAGACTTAGTCCTGAACTTGTATGGGAAGCCATCAACCTATTTTTTTTTAGTTTTAGTTACTCTGCACTGCACTGCTTTTCCATCCCAACAATGGTAAGCAGTTCTGGAAAATGGACATAGCATCCTGAATATGGAACCTTCAAGGTGGAAGGACAAACTTGAGACTGACTGTCTCAATTTTTTCTTTTTGCCTTCTCTCATCCAGTGAAAGATGAAGCTGCTATAGATAGCAAAACTTCAAAAACTCTTATCCTGAAAAGACGCTGTTCTGTAAATCTGTCTGAGCTCACAGTGACCTCCATTTCCTGGTCTGTATTGAGGTTATTGTGTGGAGGAATTGCTGTGTTTATGATTCCAAGTTTAGCTTTCTGCTCCACAAGAGTCCGGTTGAAATCCAGTGGAGAGGAGAGGAGACGTAAGGCGAAGTTAGGTTAGGTGCAAATAAGGCGATAAAGATGGAAATGTTGGTTGGTTTAAGGATGCAGAATTGCAAAGTGTGTGTGTGTGTGTGTGTGCCTTTATTTATATTTTGTGTGTGTGAACAGGGTGGTAAGATCCCCATCCGATGGACGGCACCTGAGGCCATCTCATACAGGAAGTTCTCCTCGGCCAGTGATGCGTGGAGTTATGGCATTGTTATGTGGGAAGTGATGTCATATGGAGAGCGGCCATATTGGGAGATGTCCAATCAGGATGTGAGTATTGTATTCATGTTGTAAGGAAAAATACAGTACATATAAAATTACAATCTGAAACTGCACGTTAGAACCATGAAATTAATCTTTTTGATGTCTGTATGATTACCTCATTATCTCCCTCTTCAATCACAAAGCTCTGAGGACTTGTTGACTTAATCCGTAAATCATCTGCTACCAAGTTTGTAAATCTTGCATGTGCTGCAATCTGTTATATATTCAAGACACTTTTAGTCATATTAAACAAAGTAGACACATGGTGGCTATTTCAGAAAATAGTATGTTATAGAGTTACAGTACCATAGGTCCCTGACAAGTAAATTAAATAAAATTTCAATATAAATTACTCTAATTTCTTCCAGAAAGAATCCAACCAGATATTTTTAACAGGCCACTAACCAAGGTAAATGTACCTGCATTAACTGATTTTTAGCCACTTGGGGGCAGCAGAAGACAAAGTGTAAACACATTACTGACATATTGCACATTAAAAGTTGATATTGCAAACAGTTGCTTATTTAAACAGATACAGAGCAACATTATTATTTGTTTGGTGTCGAGTCTTATTCTAACTGTTTTTCTCACCACCAACTCATGAGGGAAATACCTCACTCTATATATCTCACTCTAACTGGTAAATACTCACCTCTGATCATTAGAAAGTCACTTAACAGCTGCCTGCTGTGGCTGGAAACAAGGCTGATTAGGGTGGTGAGAGTGACAGTAAAGCTGTGGGCTGTAAAATGAAAACAATAAGCTATAAGACTCTGAGGTTTGTCACTATGAGCTGCTTTTCACATAAAATTATGTTTTACGTTATATCTCCCTACGTTATGGTCAGAATGTTTCAAATGCCTCTCTACACTGTCAGGGATGCAATTCTGGTGGAGAATTATAAATCTCATTTTATTTTTATTTATTTTTTAGTCAATTAAGATAATTAATCTATCAGAATCAGCCTTAAATAATCCATCATGTGTAATATGTGTAAAACCTTTCTTCATGAAATAAATCCCCCAAATTACCATGGCTGCAGTGCATCCAATTTTCCTACTTTATGCATGGGCTACCTGTAATTACAATAATTATATAGCTAATTGAGGGCAGCACTGGATGGACTTAATTTAGATCCATGGTGCAGTCTTAAACAAGTGGATTATCCTGCATGAGCTCTTTAGTCATATTTTATTGTCATTTTTCAGATGTTTAGAGAAGCAATTCCTGGCTTGGAGGGTTGACAAAGCTGCATTAAACATATAAATATTGCTAATGTTTAAACTAATAAAGCAAAGTAATTAGAGAATGAGTTTATTTTCATTTCTGAATGAGCTGTTACTTTAAGTGAAATGCTCAAAAGTACTGTATCTCACTAATTGTTCTTAGGGGATGCTTATACAAACATTCCCCTAACAAGCCTGATCCTCTTACCTGAACACGACAACACGCATCAGTATTGACTTCTGCATTTATATTCCATTAGATCTGTTAAAATCTTTAACCTCCTCCCATCAAAAACCGAGCTCAGAGAGAGGGAGAGAGAGGGGAGGAAACAGAAATCCTGGTGAGATTCACCAAAAGGATGAAAATGATGAGTGAGAGGGAGAGGAAAAGAGCAGCAAAGGTCAGAGGTTCAGTGGACTTTGATCCACTAGAGGGGGAGTTTAAAGCTGTGGATTCAGTGTGGCTGAGCAACCTGCTGATCCCTGGGCTGTGGTCAGGGATTGGAATGGCCATGGAGGAAGCAGATCCATCCCTCTCTCTGCTGAGTGTGAAAGCTCCACGGTAATCCCTTCAACCCCTTACACACACACGCACACACAGACTCACATGCACCCATACACATACACATTCACTAAGGTCCCAGGGTTTGGGGAGGATTTGTGTTGTTTGGGAATTGCTTAGAAGTGCTTTCCAAGGCAAAAGGCCAGCCAAGCTGCAGTCTGCTGCAGCCTCAACCAGCCTAAAACCACCTTATCCTGGTCAGCCACTTATCACAGCTCCCTACAAAGATACATGGTTCTCTGCTTTTCCACAGACCCATAGATATGATAAAGAGATCTATTGTATGGAGGCTAATACTTACCATCAGCTCAGGTTTGTATGTTTGGGAATTCACTGATGCATACTGATCAAGTTCAAACTGATTTGCAATACACGACAAACATCCAAGGAGGATGTTATGGGAAATAATACAAACTTACAAAAAGCCTTAAATAAGATGATGCTTCCTATTATTTCCTTTATTGATTTGTTCTCTTCATCAGTTATTTCTCTGTTTCACAGTGTAGCATTAAGTTGGTAATCCATCTCTTTGCTGCAGACTGGTTAGAAAGGCATTTTATGTATCCTCGGTATTCCCAAGGTGACACTGTCATTCTATTGTTTTAACACTATTCTACAAGTTGAGTCTGCATATAACTGTAAATCTCCCCTGCTTAGCAGATATATGTGAACTGTAAGCAATACACAATAAATTATAGTATGAAGTATACAATTAATTGCTGTAATTTGGTTTAATTTTTCAAAACTGAGTGTTCAAGTTCACCATTTACAGTATTCTGATGCTTGGTGCTACAACTTACCATTCACTTTATGTGAAACATTCGTAGAAAACATCATATCACTGAGAATTTTTCCAGCATTTCAAAAGTAGGACAACCTCACAGCCCTAGAGAGTTTTGTGAGTGCAGCCTGATACTCAGACTTTACATGCAAATCCATATAATGCCAAATAATGCTATGTTATTCGGTGGGCTTATTGTGTTTGTCTGCTCTGCACATCTCGTCTTGGTCTGTTGCAGTCTGCAAGATCATAGGGAAACAGCAGTGTAAATCAAGTCAAGTCAGTTTTATTTATACAGCACCAAATCACAACAGAAGCACTTTGTGACAGCGGCAAGGAAAAACTCCTCTTTAACAGGAAGGAACCTTGAGCAGAACCGGGCTCTAGGTGGGCAGCTATCGGCCCTGACCAGTTGGCTTGAGAGAGAGGGGGGAGAGGGAGAGGGGAGAGAGAGACACAGAGAAGCACAGCAACAACAATAATAACAATAACAACAATAATAACAATGGAAATATGACTAATAATAATAGCAGTAACAGTGGGGGTCAAGCTGGACCAAGCGAACAGCAGACGATCTGCAGCCAAAAGTCTCCTGTGAGACAAGAAAGCACAAAACTCCAGGGAAGATGTCAAGATAGTAACATGCATTAATGGTACATGAATGTGTGCAGATGGAGAGGGGGAGGAGGAGAGAGGACCTCAGTGCATCATGGGAAGTCCCCCGGTAGTCTAGGCCTATAGCAGCGTAACTAGGGGCTGGTCCAAGGCAAACCTGGGCTGGCCCTATCTGTAAGTTTTATCAAGAAGGAAAGTTTTAAGCCTACTCTTAAACGGACCGAATCTAGATGGTTCCACAGGAGAGGAGCTGATAGCTGAAGGTTCTGCCTCCCTTTCTACTTTTAGAAACTCTAAGAACCACAAGCAAGCCTACATTCTGGGAGCGCAGTGTTCTTGTGGGATAATAGGGTACTATGAGCTCTTTAAGATATGATGGTACCTGATGATTAAGGGCTTTGTAGGTGAGGAGGATTTTACAGGGAGCTAGTGCAGAGAAGCTAAAATGGGAGAAATATTGAATTTTTTCCTAGTTTTTGTCAGTACATGTGCAGCTGCATTCTGGACCAGCTGGAGAGTCTTTAGAGACTGGTTGGGGCAGCCTGATAATAAAGACATGCAATAATCCAGCCTAGAAGTAACAAATGTGTGAACTAGTTTTTCTGTATCTTTTTGAGACAGGATGTGCCTGATTTTTGCCATATTACATAAGTGAAAAGAGGCAGTCTTTGAAATTTGTTTTATGTGGGAGTTAAAGGATATATCCTGATCAAAGATAACTCCCAGATTCCTCACGGTGGTGCTGGAGGCCAGGGCAATGCCATCTAGAGTAGCTGTATCATTAGATAATGTGCTTCTAAGGTGTTTAGGGCCAAGCACAATAACTTCAGTTTTGCAGGTCATCCAGGTCTATATGTCCTTAAGGCATGCTTGAAGTTTAGTTAACTGATCTGGCTTCATTGATAAATATAATTGCGTATCATCTGCATAGCAATGAACATGTATGGAGTGCTTCCTAATAGTATTACCTAAAGCAAGCATATATAAAGTGAATAGTACTGGTCCAAGCACAGAACCTTGTGGAACTCTGTGTCTAACTTTTGTGTGCATGCAGGATTCATCGTCAACATGTACAAACTGAAATCGATCTGATAAATAGGATTTAAACCAGCTTAATGCAGTTCCTTTAATGCCTATTAAATGTTCCAGTCTCTGTAATAGCATGTGATGGTCAATTGCGTCAAATGCAGCACTAAGATCTAACAAGACAAGAACAGAGAGAAGTCCTTTGTCCGATGCAATTTCACCAGTTCTGTCCCTGTGCTATGGTGCACTCTAAATCCTGGCTGAAAGTCCTCAAATAAACTATTGTTATGTAGAAAGTCACACAATTTTTTGGCAACTTCTTTCTCAAAGATCTTAGAGAGAAAAGGAAGTTAATATATGGGTCTAATTGGCTAAATAGCCTGAATCAAGAGCAGGCTTTTTAAGAAGAGGTTTAATTACAGCTACTTTAAACCTGCAATGTGGAACTTTTACATATAAATGAATGTCTGTTACATTCAAGCCCTTGCCAAATGAGTTCACACAGTGTTGATTAAGCCTATCACTGACAGATAAATCTCTCTGTATTTCACAGTGTATAGAGTTTTTAAATCAGACACAACATTCCCACGCTGGCTGGCCGTTAATCATGTGGCTCTTTTAGACTTTCCAAATGTTATCGGACCAAACTGATCAAATTCTGATCAGTCATTTCGCAGGGGTTGTGTGATGCTCAAAACATTTTATCCACCGTTTTACAGCTGCAACACTAGGTTACAGCCAGTGGTGTATGGGCATACTTGGGCAAATCCTGGTGGGCCATCAAAAAATACGTTTTGGGCTGGTGGACCATCAAAACATATCCATTTTTACTGGCCCTCTCTGTCTGCCTATCATTCAGTGTGTGCATGAGAGCGTGCTGCATGCCTGTGTCAGGCAATCAACAGCTAAGCCGGTGTCTCAAGGAATGTGATTATTAATATGAGTGGGGGGAGTTGGATTCATTTAGGCTGACATATTCTTCATGAAACAGCCAGGTTTCAGTAAGACAAAAATAAATCAATATGATAATCTGATATTAGATTGTTATTAATATAGCTTTAGATGACAGAGATCCAATGTTTAAGAGTCCACATTTAATTCTCATATTTTGTTTTACTACTGCAGTGGTGGTGTTATTTTTTATTAGGTTTTTTATGTATAACTCCTCCTCTGTTTACTGTTGATTTAATTAATTTAAGTGGTCGGGGTACAGACACAGTTTCTATGGGGTTTTGGGTGGGTAGCTGCTCTAATGGAAGCTAAAGCTGCTGCTGAAAGGGTTTTGAATCATGAGTAAATGTGTTATGATACACAATACAGATCTCTAACCAGCTTTATAGGCAAATAGATCAGTTTCCAAAAGAATTAAATTCTTACACAGCAGCTGTCCTTTATCACGTTCATTGCATTGTCTCACCAGGTGATTCTGTCCATTGAGGAAGGCTACCGGCTACCTGCGCCAATGGGCTGCCCCGTCGCCCTGCATCAACTGATGCTGCACTGCTGGCAGAAGGAGAGGAGTCATCGGCCCAAATTCACCGATGTTGTCTCCTTCTTGGATAAACTGATCCGCAATCCTAGCAGCCTGCTGCCACTGGTGGAGGACATTCAGAGGTACAGTACTCAAGAGTTGCTTATATGATTTAATGCATGAAATGTAGATGCACTGTGAGCTGAAATTACCATTTGTCAAGCATCTCAAGATATGTCAAAGTTAAACTGAGAGTACTCTTAACTCACAGTAGGACTTGAGAGTTATTTTAGTTACATTAAAGAATAAAACATAATGAGACTTCCCTTGGTTAAGAAAGATGATAAAGACTTTTACTTGAAAGCAGGACCAAATATGTATCAGTTTGAGAACTTTAGACCAGTTAAGCCAGTTTTCCAACTCTGACATGCTTTGAAAATATTCGCAGAATCTGACATTAACTGGGTTTCTGATTGCATCAGTTTACCAGAGTCTCCGGGGGAGGAAATAGACTACCCAATGTTCATCTCCATTGGCGACTGGCTGGACTCCATCAAGATGAGTCAGTACAAGAGCAACTTCATGGCAGCAGGCTACAACACATTGGATTCTGTGGCGAGGATGAGTATTGAGTGAGTAGAGGAGCCAAAATATAACCATTGTGAAATGGCATGAAACCAGACAGGACTTATCTTTTTAGCAGGAGTGGTGATTTAAAAATATACTCAACCAATTGTACTGTGAAGTACTCTTTAGCCTGTGACTGTCCTGCGTGGCTCTGGAGGCAGCTCTCTAAAGTCTAAAAAAATAACCCTGATGATGTGATCAGTTTCACCTTGAAACTATACTATTCCATACCACTCCGTTTCCACACCAGATGTGGGTGTTTAAGTAGGGAGGGTCTGAAGATGAAATAAAATGAAAAACACTGCCAAGTAGGGAGTGTAGGATCGAGTTTTTTGGAGTTTGACCCATCTTGGCCTCTGCTGCTTCAATTGTGACTATTCTTTTTTTGAATCTGTCCCTCACAAGCCACAGAATTGCTGATTACTACAATCATTAAAGGGGACATATTATGCTTTTTTTGGTTTTCTGTTATTTATATACTGTTTTGATGTCGGATATCTGTGTCAAAGTTCCAAAACCTGAGGTTAACACATGTAGAAATGCTTCCTGCAAGTCAAAAGACCCAGGCTACAACCTGCCTCGAAGGCTTCGTTTGTGACATTTTTTTCTAGTTTTTCTACTGGGACCTGACGTCAGCTATTTTAGATCATAGTGTTGCTTCAACATGTCCAGATGTGTTTGAGAAGTTGACATTTTGAGTAAAGAATGAGGAAAAGTAGTGAAATGAAAGTAATGGAAGCTAACCAATCGGAACAGAGTGGGCTCATCAGGAGGAGGGGCTTAAAGAGACAGGAGCTAAAATGGCCTGTTTGAGACAGAGGCTGAACTGAGGGGCGGCATAAAGGGCCAGTATAAGATAAATAAGGAGTTTTTTTAGCTTCATGCAAAGATATTCCAGTAGAGCCCCAGCTTAAAACCATAGACCTGGAAATGTGCATGATATGTCCTCTAATTACTTGGATTATTTGATTCTATTGCAAGTGTACACATGACTTCATCAGGTCCTTGAACGTCCTTACCTACAAACTAAGTGTTTTCTAATGCACACCTGCTAGGTAGATGTGTATATAAAATTAAAAACATCTTATCCTTTTTTTTTGCCATTGTCCATTTATAACCTGATGTGCCAGATGGTTTGTTACACAGAACCATCTGAGAAGTCGTCCTTGGAAACTGTTTGGAAAGGGCAAGCACTTTCAACAAATACTTGGCAGGTGATTGGATGAACCATCTGTCGATCACCGTCTATCACCATCTTAACTTGTGAGGCAGCTGGATTGGGAGATCACGCAAGAATCCTCATAGGTCCAAACCACCGATGGTTCAGATACAAGTGCATAGCTTGAAGCCTGACAAGATGGATTCTCACGTGATCTTGTGATGTAGTGATCTTGCGAATCCAGCTGCCTCCCAAGGTAAGTCCATTTACCCTCCTGTGGTTGATTGGTTCATACAGCCTGTGGCTTTAATATAAGGACGTGTTGTTTCACATTGTGATGAAGGCCTGTGACTGAAAAGTTGTGTCTAATTAACTCGTGACAGTGTGTGAAAAGGTCAAATTCCCAACCTTTTCTTTCACATGTTCTTACATAATGAGGGAAGTACTTCAATGATCTAATTTTGATCGTCCTCACTCAGCTGTTTTAATGAGTGACTCATTATGTGACTCTGTGGTCTCTGAGGAGAGCTGGGGAATGAATGTGGTCAGTGAGTTATAGTAGTTATAGTGTGCCTTGTGTGTGTGTGTTTGTGTTTCCCCTCTTGGCCTAGAGATGTGAGGCGTATTGGGGTGGAGCTGATCGGCCACCAGAGGCGGATCATCAGCAGCGTACAGACCCTTCGTCTTCAGCTAATGCACGAACAGGAGAAGGGTTTCCATGTATGAGGACACCCTTTAACACAACCTGGGATGGACAGATTGATGGACAAGACGGAAGTGAAGTCTAGACCATAATACAGACAGTCTACAGCCTGTGCCTGAGTCTTAACCCCTTAACCCGTCATACAGCCAGTAAAGTCTGTTTAAGGAGGTCATCGGACAGACTCTCACAGCAGACTGCCCCCTGGTCTCCCTCACATCAAGTAGTAACAGACTTTTTTCTACTATACACCCCTTACCCAGTATACCTGGTTCTGCCAGACTATTACAAGACAGCCTGATAGACTTTAAAGACTGGCCCAGGCCCTCACTTAGGGGAATGTAATGCCTTGTTGCAGCAGCAGTACTTTGTGTGTGGAGCAAAAATATCTAGAGATGTAGATTTGCAAACGTAATTTACTGAATCTTTTGATTCTTTTCTTTGTTCTTTTCTCGCTCTGAGTTATGTGCTCATGTAGCTGCTATTGGGTGTGCAATCGAAAAGTTTTGTCCTTTGAAAAGATATCCTCACTATTTTTTATTTTGGAGTTTGATAATTTATTACAAAGGTATTATTTGCATTGCTTTAGTTACCCTCTCTCCAGAGAATCTGGTACACTAATACTTGAAGAAAGAAGTGTGAAGCAAGTTATGGAGATTTCTTGAATGTTTAAGTGTATAGACAATTAATCAATAATTATTATCATAACCTAATATCTATATATGTGCAGTCCTGTTTGTGAAAGCCCTAGTAAATTTGGATCTTATTTAAAATGTTTTATTTATTTAAGATTTTTATCCAAATCAGCAATACAGTATTATGCAGTCACCTCAGTATCTCAGAGAGAGACGAAGAATTGTGCAATGATTGACTTATAAACATGAGGCTCACACAACACCATCCACCTGTTTTTTACTGTCACATGCTAAGCTTGTACAACTGGATCCGTTGCCTTCAGATGAATAACCATACAAGTCTATTCTGACAGTTTTTAACAGCTAGTGTGGACTCACAGTTGTATAATAAGCTCGAGTTATTTGGATTGTGAATGTTATACGTTGCCTGACAGTACACAACCTCCACTGTCTTAACATATGAATGTTCACAGAACTTAGATATAGATAGGAGATGTTTGAAATTGTCTAAAAATGTAACATGGACTTATATGGTTCTTCAGATATAGTTGAAATCCTTTTGTATGCATTCACTGTTTCTTTGGCTGTACACACACTAATACAGGCAGTGGTTTGACCTTCTGGGACGTCTCAGCTCATCCAAGATGTCAGAGCAGGACAGCATCTGAGACGGATTTGAGTTATTCTAGCCCAGTCTGTTCTTACAGTGTGATCATGTAAAGGTTGTGGCACAATATTTGTGGCAGTATGGGAATGAAGTGTACATAAATGTAGTCTGAAATGAAAACTGTTGGATCTGCAGTAGTTGATGTCATGTTGCCAGACATTTGCCATTGAAATCAATGTTTTTTCTCCATTCTCTAAGTCAACGGTGAATAGGCAGTGCTGCAGGATATAACTAGTTAGTCGAGGCAGCAGAAGTAGCTAAAACCCGGTCGATGCAAACCGGTGAGAAAGGCAGTAGTCTTGTGTGTTTAGGACAGAGCCCTCTGGCAGAGAACTTAAAGGGCGGCAGAAAGAAAGTGAACATAAACAGCAGCATCACAACTCATCATGTGTCACTCTAACATCAACAGTAACACACACACGCAGACATACATACACACAGAATGCCTTACAGTCCGTTAATCAGGCAATACGGAAACACATTAGAGTAGTTCATACGTTTCATTGGAATCAAGGGACCTATCCATTAGATTAAGTTGTAATCCATATTCAAGAGAACGACCGCCCACTACAGCTATGTTTTTATTACAAACAGGCTCGGTGATAAATGTTGAAGGCAAACTGGATCTAGAGAACTGTGACTTTCGGTCACAGTGCAGTTATGCATCCAGGCCTTCGGGAGTAGAAAAGGTGCACGCACAAAATCCAAGCACACACACATACACGCATATATTTGCACACACCCGCTCACGGTCACCATCCCTCTACAGGATATGGAGAATATCAGATGCTGTTTGTTTAGCATGTTCTACTGCTGAGCAATGTTAGAACGTTCTTTTGTACAAAGTACAAGTATACTTATAATTCTTATTCTTATTAATTTTATTTTTCTATAATTTCCAAAGAGATGTTGTAGATCTTGCACACTGTAAGAGGCAGTTACAGCGAATATTTATTTGCAAATAAAGATGAACAGTTCTGGTGGTTGACTGCTCATTTCATATGGTTTCGATTTTTAACTTAGGAACAGTGAAGTGAATCAAAGCAGAGATGATTCAAATGAAGACTATCTTACATCTTTTAGGCTATGAAATGTTGTTTTGAGTACTAAAATTATAGGGGAAACTCACCAAAGTTGCACTCAACATTTTATTTATCACTACATCAGTGGATCAGAGCCTTCTTTCGTCATAGAAAGTCAATGTTTTTCTGTTCTCTAAAATATAATAATAATATAAGCTTGATTTACAGTTTTTTAAAAACATATGTTAAAGTGCTTAACAAGGTGATAAAACCAAAATGTAATGTATATTATTGTTATAACATTGTACACATAATACCAAAAGATGGAGCTGTTGGACCATTGACCATCTCCAGAGGTGCCAAGTGAAAAGTTCAAAATTTTACATTATGCAAATTTGACCTGAGACAGCAAAAACAACTTTCAAAGACAATTGCCTCAACTCCCTTGTTAAAACACATTTCCCCATTATAGCTCAATCTCCAGAGCTTACCATATGTTGGTATATGAGTTTATAGTGACCACAACCTCTGCCTTATTTTGCTGTCACTTTTGTTTGTGCATTTTATTTCCAATTAATTTTAGACCTACAACAACACTCTTTCACAGATGGGTTGAATTAGTGTGTACAACAGATTGAGAGAGTGGCTCCAATTATTTTAGGAGCAGAAGATACAGAGGATAAGCTGCTGCCGCTGCTGTTGTGTTTATGTGTGTATGTGCCCTCAAGGAGCCCAAAGCAAGAGGGGGCCCTTCAGAGAGGTATGGTTTTAGAGTAATAAATCAAATGCATCAACATGGGGGGCCTGGGAAGCTCCATACTCCATGGTCAGGTCACCGGGTGGTTCACAGAGCTTAAATCTCCCTAATAGGATTACCTGTCACAAGCTGCGATGCTCAGGCGGCACTATTCACAGCAATTACTGGAGACACACTATTCGCAGCTATGTTTATCTTTATTGTTTGCTTTCATGAGATTTTTCAAATCTAGTAGGTTTAATTTCCCGCAATCAGACCATCTATGGGGTGATGTGTTAAGTATTTAAATGAGTGTAGTGTGAATTGAGTCTAATGGGACTGCTGGATAAACTGACGAGCTGGCTTGGCCTGAGGAAGAAAGAGGTCAACGTCTTATGTTTGGGACTGGACAACAGCGGCAAAACTACCATCATCAACCAACTGAAACCGACGAATGTAAGTAGACGGGGCTGATTGTGAGTTCTTTTTTTTTAAATTTTGTTCAAAAGATGATTGTTGAATTGAGAGGGATTTGTGTATCTAGTGCTGCCATGTGGTTATACAAACTTTTTACACGCTTAAACAGAAATGTTCTTGTTCCTTGACATTTGGGGATTTGGGATGCAATCATTTACTGATTGCTTGTTTTCAGAATTCGAATCATTTAGGCCCATTGTCACAGGAGTGGAAACATGTTAGTCAGGTAAAGCCCATATCATACTTTCCTTACACTATTTCCTTTTTGACATACTTTTGCCGCTACTTGTCTGCTTTTGTGTGTTTGTGTGTGCATGCATGTCTCTGTGTGTGTGTGGGTGCATGCAGACCCAGGCACAAGAAATAGTCCCAACAATTGGCTTCAACATTGAAAAGTTCAAGAGTTCAAGGTAGAATTTTATAGATATTTATGTTTTGTTTATCACTTTTTGACTAGTTAATAGTTATGAAATTCAAATGGCTCATGTATCAGTATGTATCATTCTGAGCTATTCTTCCTCTCTCTCTCTCTGCACGCAGCCTGTCCTTTACAGTCTTTGATATGTCTGGGCAGAGCAGATACAGAAACCTATGGGAGCATTATTACAAGTATGAAATACACACACACACACACACACACACACACACACACACACACACATAACACACACAACATGCCCATCACGACTCAGTTTTAAAACATGTAAACATGTCTGAATTAAAACTTCTTCTCTCGTCGTCCTCAGAGAAAGCCATGCCATCATATTTGTCATTGACAGCGGTGACAAACTGAGAATGGTTGTTGCCAAAGAGGAGTTAGATACTCTTCTCAAGCATGAAGGTAACTGCAATAGTGTCTTCATCATTTTTAATGACATCACAGGATACTATTCGTTCAAATCTCTGTAAAAAATATTATATGACAAAATGAAAAGACATAAGGCCTTTTATAACAGTATCGGTTCATCTGTGAAATGATAGAAATGTTGCTGTATTAGTAAACATTTGGATAAGATACCACGAAAATACAAATTAATCCATTTTACTGGCATTATTATTAGTATCAGAGGTTCTGGTTTTCAGTCACATTGTCTTAATTAGGCATGTTAAATCATGTGGCACAGAAGTGTTTGTGTGTTTTGTCCAGTGAAAGTCTACATTAGTTTAGCATACCTGAATGAAAACCTGCTAGGTTTAGCCTTCCATCATGGCACATGGTCCAAAATTAATTTTCGATGTATTATTTTAAGACAAATGATATGTAAAGATACTATATAGCTACACAAACTATCTCCAAATGTTTATCTGTTTTATACTGTTGGCTGATGATGTGCTGGTCCTGTTTTACTGTCCAGATATCAGCAGCAAAAAGATACCAGTGTTGTTCTTTGCTAACAAGATGGATCTGCAGGACGCCATGTCTACTGTCAAGGTCTCACAGATGTTGTCTTTGGAGAACATCAAAGACAAACCCTGGCACATCTGGTAATATATCTGTCAGATTTCTCTAAACTGACTGCACACTGTCCTTTTCTTCATCCTTCCTGTGTTTCTCATTTACAATGCTCTGGTCACAAATACAATCCTGCACTAATGCTGTTACATGCATGTGACCACCTGATGATGTTTATCTAAGCAAAGGCAGACAAAGTCTAAGCATTGTAAAGTCATTTGCTACAGGAATCATTCAAGGAAGCACACTTGAATTAAAGTGACTGAACTGAGCCAAGCCCATATGCATAGGATATACTGTGTATACATTTATACATTTTAATGTTGTGTTAATGTTCATATTATTGTTATTTTATACAAAATATACAAATTATATTTTGCTTCAGCAACATTGTTCTCGAATTTTCATGCCAATAAAGCCCACTGAATTGAAAAATTGAATTGAATTGTACAAAGTTACAGCTTAAAGTCTTAAACATAAACACTAACGTGACCAGGTGTGTTTACTCGTCGGTTACCTCCTGGTCTGTTTCCAATGTCTGCTTATTTGTCCTTTTCCCCAGCTCATAGGTTAAACATTATTGGGAAGCACAGCAAGAGTTATTTTAAAATATCTACACAGTTGTTGTTTTTCACCTTGTTTACTCATTAGACAGACGGAAGGCGGATGGATTAAGAGATAGACTGGTTTAGTCATCCGGGCTCCTTGAAAAGTCATGAGAAAGTGAATGTGGGCCACAAAGAGATTAACTTCTCGACATCTCCTTTTATTTCTCAGCGCCAGCAATGCTATCAAAGGAGAGGGCCTACAGGAGGGGTTGGACTGGCTACATGGTAAATATGTCTGTTTAGTACATTTTAATAAAAATGTCACACTGGGCCAAAAGAAAGAACAGGCGTGTCATGTGTCATTGTGCTGAGAATTACAATTTCAGTGACTCACTGCGTCCTGTTTTTTTTTCATACCCATAGAACAAATTGCACAGTGAGTATCATCAAGCTCTGTCATGTCAACATGTGAAGTGATTGTGGTGGTAGATTGTAAGCTCTGTCCCAGTTCCTTGTTACACACTAGTTGTATACAGGATATACTATGTACTAATTGTTAAAGTTTGTTTGCAGTTAGTACACAAGAAAAAAAAAACTCTATAATTTTATACAGGCAGGAAATTATGCAATATGTGCGCTGCGCAAAGGCAATCAAACTGCAACTTCAAAATACCAACCTAACAAAGAGAGAAAAAATGTTTAATCAAAATTCAAGTTGTTTTTCATTTTCTGAGGTGTTCCTGGTGCCGTTTCACCACCATCCACTATTACTTCATTTTGTTCAGCTATGAGTAGCTCCTCCGTTTCCTTTGTGCATTGCATTGTGGGAGGAAAGTGTCCAACAACAGCAGACAATTAACAAATTAAGGGCTTTTTAGAATGTATAGCAACAGTGCTGAGTATTTGACATTTTTCCAGTGTGAATACACTACATATTTGTAATGTTTGGGACGCAGCTTCTGTGTCTTTCTGGACGGGACTTAAATCATGAGAGGCTGAACAAGCATGTCAAACAGTTGGTATAGATAAAAATCACACATTTATGCGCTCTGGACCTAACCATAAAACATATAATATTAAAATCTTCATCTCAGCCTCATCTACAGAAATAACTCCTGTCCAAATAGGGTCTTGTGGTCCATATATTGTAGATTGTTCAGTTATTTTCAATCTTCCCTTTTCCCATTTAAATTTAAAACTTGTAAAACTGTAAATTTCCAGATTTTACTTACCGTGGAACCTACTCTGACTTTATTGACACAGTTGCCATCGCCTTGCATGTGTGTGTACAGTTTGAACACATATATAAACCTTTTATACTGTAGATCAGGTAGTAAAGCACAGATAAAATTATATATCTTATATGATTCTTATACATCTTTTCTGTTTGATCTGTTTGATCGTCAAAGAATAAATGTATTATTTCAACTGAAGACATAGTGCCTTAGTTTTTTTCTCCATGGTTGTCTGCGCCACTTTTTTACATCTTTTAGTTTTTTTTTCTCTTCTACCAGATCATATCAAAACAGCGACCACATGAACGACTGAAGCGCCTGTGACGATGGACAGAGGGATGTGATAACTGGATCTGATTCGTCACCTGTGTTCATCACACTTGATGTTGTAGGCCTTAAAATTCTATGTCAAATAGCCTAGTCCTTTCATCGCGTGCTACACTTTGTTTCTTTAAAAAAAAAATCCTGCTAATAGTATTTGTATATGACTACTCTGTAAAGTGATTATTTAAAGCTCCCAGTAAGTTAGCCATGTGATACATCGTTATGAACACAAATGTGAAAACACTACAAAGCCCCACAAGTTCTGAAAAATTATATTTTTTTATCTTGTTTGGACAAGATAAATAAATATTATCTATATATATCTTTTTGAGACTTTGGGGGCTCCATAACATGCAGCTCGAACAACCTACTCTAACCTGAAAATATCCTTAACACTGCTCTGCGCACAGTAATGTTTAAACATTTTTATTTTAACCTGTTTCTTTTTTATTCCACTGTATGTCACATGTTATATTCATTTTGTGGGGAAAATTCTGTCAATGCTGATTGTTGTAATACCTGGAAGGTAATAAAAAGCTTGTTATTTGCTGAGTGCGTGCTGTGTTTGTGTTTTTGTAAGAGGTCAGCCACAAAATACTGCTTTAATCTCCAAAACTTTACAACAAAAAAAAGTGTAAATTCAAAATATCAATTTTAATCAATAATACAAAAACAACCATATTGTATCACAACTACATTTACATAGAGAGCTTCAATATGAATAAATAATAAATACTGTATATTGTTGCTATTAATGAATAAATATTAAATACTGTTAGTATTAAAATTACACCCAAAATGGTTTAGGGAGAACAAGATTTTTAAAACTTTGAGAAAAATACGGTATAAAATGTGTATAAATAACCAAGCTGTGTAACCAAAGCGTGGCAATTAAACAGCTCTATTTTCAGCCAACAAAGTGATATTTATAGCAGGCAGTGAACCACATTCGTCCTCGGATTTCTCTGAACTTCCAAAGGCTACCGTGTCTGTTAATCCTGTTCTTGTTGCAAAGCTCCATCACTCTCTCTCTCACATTCACTTCTTTAGCTAACCCTGTTCATTATTGACATTTTGTTTCTTCCCCAACATCTCTTTATTTTGTCTTCCACACATTGTAACTTGTAATCTGCATCATTCCTACTTGAGGAACATGTAGAGGAATTTAGTATGGAAGCGAGCACTGGAGTCCAGGAGGATACACAAAGTCTGGAAAGTCTCCCTGTCTTCGAGATGGTTTCCTGGAAACACATGATGGTATTCATGACTTTTTTTCTATTTAATTAGAAGCAGAGGCACCCTGGAGGTAAGCAGAGAGCTGTTTTGGTTCACCATCTAAATTCTGTAGTTATTGTTTCTTCAAACTTTTATGATTATAATATCACAATATTACTGTATTATATTACCTGATGCAAACAACCATTTTCCCCATAGGTTCATGTTCCAGCCCGTGTAAAGATGATTTTTTTTTAGTGTCAAAACAACACTAAAAAAGTTTATGAAATTAAATTTACACTCCAGAAAGCCACCCCAATTTACCTGTGACAGAAAACTCAAAGAACTCCCTGGTGACCTCTGAAAACATGTTCTCCAGATGTTGGATGAAGCAGAACTTTTCAGGAGCCGTGCCGAAGACTTTGCAGATCTGCTGTACTAACTTTACCGCCCAGCTCATGTGATAGCCGTCCTTCTCACACACCTGAGAATGAAGAATGAAGCCATACAGAAAACCTTTTTCACAGAGCAAAGGTTGTCATAGCTTTAATTAACACAATTATAAGTTAACAATCATTTTAATAAGGTGTGTCAGATCCTAGGCCCTGATATTGTGCACAGTGATTCTTTTAAGTGTTTTTATTAATCCCTTGTTTATTGTGTAGTTGTGTTGTTTCTGTCTGCTGTTCTCAGGTCTCTCCTTGAATAGAGATCTTAATCTCAATGAAACTGCCTGATTAAATTAAGCTTAAATTTGCAAAATTTAAAAAAAAAAACTGCAATACAAGATCAAGGAAATGAAGCATATAATAAAATCCAGTTAGGGGAAACAATTGCACACACTGTTAATAGAGAGAAAATACTCTCTCCATTATTATATCAAGCACTTTGCAGTTTTTGAAGGCTGATGCTGACATTTCTAATTAAATAACAGAATAATGAATCAAAATCAGCACCATGGACAGCACAAGTGGCTCCTCATGTTCATTCACACACGAGGAGCAGTAACAAGGCCAATTACAAGATTTTTAACAGTGAATCATTAATGTCAACGTTAACCAAAATGCTAACTAAAAACATTACATTATTTTTATATTCCATCTTAGAGCAATTATTTGGAAATTCATAAACAATGTTTTCAACCGATCGAAATTTTATTTTCTCCCATTGTTCAAAAAAAGATTACGTTTCCTTGTTGTGGACAGGTCATCTACTCAACCTTTTTCCCTGCCCTCTGCCTAATGCATTCTGGGAAAGGCTCCAGCTCCATGACACTTAACAGGAATAAGCAGACATGGCAATAGGAATCACAATTTTCAAGGCAAAGCAATAGGAATATTTTATTATCTGCCTCGAGCACACTTGTCCGGAATCTATGTTTAACGTAATATTAATCAACTGTATAATAAATATGTTGTCTAACTGCATCATCTACATAAAATCTATAATTAGATTTGCCCACCAATATCTTATTCTCAAATAAAAGCCAATAATGGCCCGATATACCAAATCATAATGAGGCTTAACCTGAAGTCAGGTGATGATAAAATAACTAGTATTCTCACCAGTATGATGTAGACGATGAGTCTCGATATCTCAAGGATTCGTCCGTTGAGGGCCTTGCTGGCCAGAACAGTGTAGCAGAGATTGCTGCCACACAGCACCAAGAGACGAGCCACATTCTCCACATGCCAGGGCTGAGGAATAACTGCGGATGAGGAGGAGGAGGAGGAGGACAACCAAGTCTAAAATCAGCTCAGTTAATCTACAACATTAATTTCTTGGCTTGCTTTTCATCCAGTATTTTCATCCAGACAAAATAAGCACCACTCAGCTTGTTTGTGAGAATTATTAGCTTAGTTAGCTTAAAATGTTTCAAGACTTGTCCAGTTCTTCAATACTAAATCATTAACAAAGAAATCTTCTTCCCTAGAGGACTCTTTGTCTAAGTTTCATATCTTCTTATAAACCACCTGGGGGTCTATATTCTCACTATGTGTCTATCTGGGGATTTTTGACATTTGAAGAATGATACCAATAAGCTCCTCCAAAATTGCCAGCATCGAGTCAGTGGTCCAGCCTTTGACTTCTACTTTGCTGAAGAGCAGAAGGATGGCCCTGGCCAGGTCCCACAGAGCACTGTGAGGCAGCCCCCTCTCCACTAGATCCTGCCAACTGATGGCGCCTGTATGGAGGAGAGAAGTCTGTGTCACACTATAGCTCATTTCTATGAAAAAAACAAACAAGCAGAATACTTGGAAATTCAAGCCAACATGTAGGTGGTTTATTTTGGTCTCATAATACAACCCCGATAGTCTTACATTGTACGGTTTAATCAAATATCAAATTCATTATCAAATTATCAAGTGATTGTTTTATTAACTGTATGTATAAAAGTTGTCTTACCCTCAGGCAGCAGTGGTCCGTAGAGGATGAACAGTAAGTGTGCCTGGCTGACCATTGGCCAAGGCTTCAGGAGCTGCATTAGCCAGAACTGACAATCCGGCCGGTTTGGCCAGGGGTCCAAGAATACCTGACGGCAGAAAAGACGGAGCTGCAGCTCCTGGTACCACCTCACCCCTGAGGACAGACAGAGACAAACAAACAAATTACCAAATGTTTTTTTATTTGTTTTATTGTTTATTGTTATTGTGTCTTTTAAGACTTTTACAGTAAAAGGTTAAGTTAATAACAGGCTTCTTTGTCCTTTGTTGTGGTTTTTGTAACTATTCGGACATGACACCATTTCAGAGGCCCATGCATGTCGCTAACCTCACCGGAAACTAAAATAAACAGCTTAAAAGCAATACAGACTGCACCAACTTTTACTGGGATTGTCTAATTGTCTAAAAACATACCATCAGAATGATTTGAAATACGCAATAACCACAAAAACCTTCTCAACTGCATTACAACTCCCAAAGCTTCCAACTACAAGGAAGGAATCAAGCCTGCTGGACAAAGCCCATGACTGGAAGATGCAGGTGGAGTTAGACCAGCAGCAGAGATCATGACAACGAATCTCAGGTCAGACCTGGTCTTGTGGTCTACCTTACAGTCGTCCCTATTCATCGTAGAGCTAGCTGTGCCTTGGGAGGCTGCAGTAAGTGAAGTGTATAAACGAAAAAGGTTGAAGTACACACACATAGCAGCTGAAGCAGTGAAACAAGTGCTCCCAGCAGAGTCAGGCTGCAGAGGTTTTGTGTCCAAATCAACCACCGGGCCCCTGAAAGAGATGCGAGTTTACTGACGGGCCCTACGGGGTCACACCTGGGATGCCAGGTGTAGCCATCGAGCCCTCTGGAGGTGTCGTGGGCTTATCAACCGCCGCTCAAGAAATGAAGGGAGTGCTGATTATTGTAAGGGATAACAACAAGTCCTACAAGCTCAACTACACATGGTGTCTTTAACAGAAAGAAAAACATCCAGTAGATGTAGAGGGAAACATTTTTTACAACAACAAACACCTGGTTTTCCACTGATGACTGACTCCGTTTTTTGCTGTAGGTTTGTGAGGTCACACAGGAAGATGAACACTCTGTGACACTCAAGCTCATCCCATCCTGCGATTAGTGTCTGTAGAGCAATCAACAGAACATACGTTAAAATTTTTAATAACAGAAAAGATTCATATTTCCTGGCTAAAATGTTTTTTAGGCACATAGATGAGGCAGAAAGATCATAAAAGGACTAAAATGAAAATGAAAAATGTTAGGTCAGTGATATGCCTACTGACTTCTCAACCTTGTGACGATAGTTTAATAGTTTCCAGCTGAAGTTTAGTTTTTTAAGTGTTTCAGGATCATATTTTTATTGCATACAGCAGGTGTCTTACATGATTACATATTATAAAGGTGTGACTGAGTGTGCAATGCAGCATTATGCAGCCAAAATTCAGATAAAAGATTAGCTGTAAGGAGCAAACTTCACAGAGCCATAGAAAAGTAGTTCCGTCTTAATTGTCCCCGCTGGGAAATTTGGCTGGCAGCAAGGCAAAAACAGACACTCCGAAGCAAACTCATCTGTCAGTAAAATAGATTTAAAAGCATTTTCTACAGTCTACATCACTGCTTTTGATCTTCATCGTGTAATTTTACCAGACTGCAACTAAAGGTTGTTAGTATTTCTTACTAAAAAGATGATCTTTTCAAGAAAGAAATTAAGTTTGAGCTCCATTAACTCTGCAAGCAATCATTTTGTGTTCATCTACCCTTAGCTGTGGCTGATTTCTAATTTCACTTTCTTATGTAATTTTCAGTCTTTATACGAGGGCTTTCACCTGGAGGAAGACTCCGTAGCTGGAGAAGCCAATGCAGTCTGGTGCTGAGCACTGCTCTAACATGAAGCAGGGGACCTGAAAGAGATCAATGGACAATTTCATGAGATCAATACTATGTGTCAAGGTCAATAGATATTAGGACTTAACAACATATTATTACAGCAACAACACTGCAATGTACACATGTGCAACAGTCACTGTACTGTCTGTCATACAACTAGGCAGATTACATCCACCATGGTACACTATATAAAATGTGTTTCTGCTTGGTAAAAAAAATAAAATAAAATTAGATAATTTAGCTATTTTATTATGAGTCTTAAGACAAACAGCCTGGTTGTTATGATAAATAAAATTATTTAGCCTGGTGTCATTTTGGGTACTTTTCTACTGTACCAACACAGCAAATGGCCAATCATGATCAATCTCAAAATGAGCTGATCTGTTTAGCATGCTACAGAGCACTGTGTCTTTTCAACTAACTATCAAAATGAGTGAAGAAGACAAAATAATTTCTGGGGGAACAAGTGCTACATCTGTTGTTTGGAAGTATTTGGTTTTTAAACAGATGATGATGATGATGGAGTTTTTAAATGGTAGTATTTGTCTTTCTGTCTAGTTGGAACAACAGAAGCTAAAAGTTGCACATATGCAGTTATGCAACTTTTTATGAATATCAAAAATACAAAATGTTGCAACATTTTTCCTTTATTGTCTATCCCTACAAAATATGTATAATGAAGTTGTAAATATAGAGAAACATAAGATATGCATGATTAACTTAATCAGAAATCAGGAATTATTTTTTGTTTAAAACACATCACACTGCTGTTGGTCTTCTCACCTGTCCTTTTCTTACCTGTGAAAACTTGCTAAAGATAAACTTTAACCTGTCCTTTGTTGGTAGCAACAGGGTACATCTCTTGAACAGTAAACCTGAGACATTGAACAGAAAAACACATTACCAAAAAAATGGAAAACAGTTGCCAGGTTATCCCTGGTAGCGTGTGGTGATTATTAAAGTGTAGGGAGAGGCTATCAAGCAACGTGACTGACACAGATCAACAGGTTTTCAGTAATAAATTCCTCATATATACTGTGAAGAGCAACATATGCTTTAGAATATACATTCAGCTTACCCAGGTCTCTGTAGTGTTCAATAGTGGATGCCTGTTCATGGCAGGCGGAGTGGTGAAAGCTTTGGATGATCATTTTATTCTTCCACGCCAGGGTGTTGATATAGTCCACAATATAACGAGTGATTTCCTTGGACACCATGCTGAACACGCTGATCTCCAGCACTGGCAAACACATACAGTGTCATTAACCAAATATGTGTATGAATGAACCTTTTTGAGTTCAAATCTGAACTTGAAATGTATTTTTGATTCATATTTTGTTCCATTATAAGTAATCAGGACTTGAAAAGCAGGGATTGCTTTACTAAATTTATCTGTTGAGAGCAGCTGAGGGGAAAACTCTAGAAAATGTCCTAAAGGTGGTTTTTAAACTGAAGAGATGGATATAATGTTTGGTATACACATGCAAAACTTTTGGTTTCATATTGGCTGTTTATGCTATGTCAAATCTCGATATCATGAGCGAAAATATTGTGTTTCTATTTGTTGTTTTTCAGTTAAAACAAATTGCTTAAATTGTGAATCAATATATGGAAATTTCATCCCGTGTGTGCTCGTAATAGTTGCCAAAGTATGAGTGTACAAAATTTCAGGATTTTAACTAGAGCTGCAACGATTAATCAATCACCAGAAAATTAATCGCCAACTGTTTTGATAATCAATTCATCATTTTGAGTCTTTTTTTCAAGAAAAAATACTAAAATTCTCTGACTGCAGCTTCTCAAATGTGAATATTTTCTGGTTTCTTTAGACCTCTGTGACAGTAAACTGAATATCTTTGTGGTTGTGGTAAAAAAAAAAAACAATGTTGACTCAATAGAGAAAATAATCTGCAGATTAATCGATAATGAAAATTGGTTGCAGCCCTAATTTTAAAATTCTGGGGTATTTTTCTTATTCTATGTAATGTAGTTCAAAGGTATCCAGTCAGCAAAGGTCTTCACAAAATGTTTTAGCACAAGATGTGTTATTTAAATATAATTTATATGTAGAAGATTTCAATCTTGACTACTTGACTTCTACCTGTTTAAATATCTTCCACTGGTTCACAGCTACTTTTCATGGGGGGGGATTTTATACAGTTTTATTTAAATATAACTAAAGATGAATATGTTGAAATGAGGCACATTTTGAAGAGCAAATTCAGACTTTATATTATAAGACAAGGCAGTCTACACCTACCAGACAGTCTGTCCAGGATCATGTGAAACACCTCTGACGGGAGTTTCTGGAAGAAGTCGCCGCCGCTCTTCACTCGGCTGCGGGTCATGATGGTTCCGACAGGCCGGTGAAGACTCCTTTTATAACGCTGAGACTTATGTGTCAAAGTGTACTTTCCAATATTTGTGGAAGCTGCTCTCACCATCATCATCACCACTGAACCCACTGTATTGAAAAAGACAAAGCAAAATTCACTTTAAAGCATGAAAAAACTTGATAACTAACCTAGCTAGCTTAACCGAACTAGCTAGTTAGCCTCGAACTACATTAGCAAAAAATGTGAGTGAACTAAATATTAATCTAAATTTATAGGTTTAACTAACCACAGATTTATACAGATAAAAGGAATACGAGCTAATGTTACAATAAAAGAGTATCCTACCAGTATTGTTATGAGTTATTTAAGTTATTAATAGTAACTTAATAGTTTAGTTGTTGTGTGTTAGATTTCTTTGATGACAGTGAACGGCGCGAAATAATCAATAACTAGCTCGCTATGTTTGAGTCTACACGGAAAAAAACGTAAAGAGGTAGCTATATGGTAAAAAATCATCAAAATGTCACTGAAAGCAAGAAAGTATTAGCAGTGGATACAAGACAAGTAGTAATAAAGTGAAGCAAAAGTTATATTAAAATTATCCATTGTGAAAAATACTTACACTCTGATTTTCTGCTAACATTCAGAGCTGCCAAGTCTCACACTTTGACCTGAGATTCACGCCATTGACACAGATCTCACGCCACACATGCCTTTATTCATGCTAACGCTTTCCATGTAAAATTTGTGAAATTTAAGGACAGAAACTAGTTGTTGTTTTTTCAGGCTAAAACGGGCTGAGGCGCTGAGCATAACTAGGTTAAGACAACCCTTTTCACGGATTGTCCGTGAACGCACCGATCATCATCTGTTTGAAAGGGCGCAACAACTAAACTGATAATATATTCAGATATTAATTACTTCTGTTTGTATAAAGCTGGGAGACTAACGTGGGGAGTGATGATGGGGGCGACTTGGTGAGGAGCATCTTTCTTATCATATGTCTTGAAGAAAAATATGTGTAATATCTGGAGTGTAAATTTACAACGAATAATGCTAATTTTATTATGAACAAAAATAAGTACAACTAAATACTGCTGAGTACTACTACTACTTAAGTACTCAGAAGCCCTCGCCACCTCCTATAAAGTATTTTCCTCTGCGTGATATAAATATTTTTGAAGAAGTAGTACTTATTAGAAAGTTACAGTACAACCCAGATTTGGTTTAGGATTCAGATTAAATATGCAAAATGTAGAACTAGGGCTGATCAATGTGGTTAAAATCAAATATCACGATCGTTTTGAACAAATGCCTTGATAGAGATATTGTAAAAATATTGTAGGGATGACTTTTGGTGCTTTCACAAAATATTTACACAATGAGATTATTGATAAATAATCATCAGTAATGTGGATATAATGACTAAGTGGGTAAAGACAAATAATAGAACAATCTGGTAAGTTCAGAAAATTACATCACTTACTGTAATGAAGCCTTTAAAACCAGGAAAAGACAACATTTATGCCATATCATATAATATCGATATATTGCCCAGCCCTTTGTAGAACTATTAATGAGTAACACAGCTTACACAGCTGTTCTCAGTTGTTATTATTGCTGATTAGAACTTTTCTCAGGACTGTGTGGGCATGTACAGACTGTGCGTCATTGACATCTCCCTCTCTCCTGGCAGTTTTGTTGCACCTGTTAGGTCAGGGCAACTCCGACCTTTGTCCTCATTATTAGTTCATGACGTTTGGTGACCTCACATAACTCCCATCATGGCTCCAACTGACCTCAATCTGAGCAGAGGTCTACTCAGCCAGAATGACCAAAACACCTGTTTGGGTGTACAGAGTCTCTTAAGATCTGCTTGTTTGTATTGAGATTTGTGAATACTATATGTGTGTGAGTGTGTGTGTACACATATATATTGTGTGTATATGTATGTATGTATAGATAGATAGATAGATAGATAGATAGATAGATAGATATTGTAAAAAAGGTATGTGTAGTGCAAAAAAAGGCCTTTCAGAAATGGCCTCAAAAACAAAAAGTGACAGTCTGTATGCTACAAACACATCATCATGGTTGTGTTATACTCCTGCACGATGCACAACAGACCAGCTATGCTCAGCTGCTAATCACAGGATTATTGAGTTTAACTAAGACTATTAAGTGTTCCACATTCAAATGGCGTCTCCCACAGGCAGACCTTGGAGAGGATCATCCCTCTCACTATAGAGCTCTTACAGAGAGCTGAATACTACACGAGGGACCCCGGGGGAAGGGCTGGGAAAATGCCCTTGTATACCAACAGGATGTCACGCTAGGTTGGGCCACAGAGGGAGAGAGACAGAGGAGAACTCTGGAGGAAGATGATGGTCCGCGAGAGGAATCCAGAGATAAAACTGCAGTTTTGAATGACCTCATCTGGCGTGCCGTACAGTATGTACCACATACAATCATACACACATACACATAGTGTAAACTTACCGTCGAGTACAGTTTGGCTATCAGCTTTGCAGTGTTGACTGAATGTAGTATGACTTTTACTGTTTAAATATTTGCTAATTTAACCTTTATTGCTATTAATGTTTTTCTACAAGTTGGTTATAAGATGATAAGGCTGTCATACAGTTAAGACATTATTTTCATTTTATTGTCCACATTCATTCATCAACACATCCGGAGATGCACTGATCTGTAGTATTGAGACAAAAACAACACATCCAGTGAGGACAATATCTCTTCTGTCTGTCTCTGCTTTGTAACAGCGCTCTGCCTCCAGCTCCACGGTCAACATCGGTCCTGTTTATCTGTCGGGAGCCACAAGCCATCACGGGACTGTCACTAATGTCATAACTGACATGATGTTCCTGACGCCGACAGGGATAATGCTGCTGCTGATGAAGGGAGATATCTAACACTGGCAGGTCACACATTGTCAGTTAGGGCAGAATCAGAGACAGAAGGAGCTGGTCAGTGTGGCATCAGTGCCAATGGCCCTGTTTATCTCCAACTTCTCTTACGTCTGGACTCCTGTAACCATGGCTCTCTAATCCTGGGGTCACCTCATTGGTAAGTATTCAAATGTGGAGAGTTTTTACTAATTATTTACTAAGTGGAAGGTTATGATTGATAGCATTGCATCTACAGTATTTCATAGTGTGGATATTGCAGTTTTCAAGTGGAGAAAAAAAAAAGTTATGAATGTTACAGAGCGGCTTTGCTCTTAGGTGGGCTAATTCGGAGGCAAACAAAAGTGAAACAAGATGCTTGTCACAGCCGTTCCCTGGTTCCGGTTGCTCGCTTGTCGTGCCTTCACTGTAGTCAATCATTAAGTGAGCACAATGAGGCTTGTATCTCTGATATTTTAAGAGGCCCCAACAGTGCCAGGTCTAACATTGAACAATAATCAGGCTTTATAAAGAGCATCTGTTCTCTGAGGAAGTCCAAACTATAGGTCGATATAAGCACAGTTTGGGGTCTTCGCTTTGAAATTTAAAGTTACTGTTACTGTTTCGGTATTATTTGTCAGTTAATTAAAAAATATGTTTACTTTTGACATATATTTAAGAGTCTTGGGTTGTCATTGTTATGAAATTGGCAGCTCATGAGTCAGGATCTTTTCTCCTAGAACATTTTGTTCAAAACATCGAGAAGTGAACAAAAGTAAATGCTTAACTACTGTGTATGTGTTTCACATGTTCTCTCTCTGTGGAGGGAGGGGATCTTGAGTCATGGCCTAGACAGATTGGATTTTTTGTTGCTATATATGTAAATATAAAACTGATGTCTGAGATTAAATCAGACATTATATAATTTGGCCAACTATTACGTCAGTCATTGCCATCTCTTTCTGTCACAGTTTGCGGCCCAGCCACTACAACTCTGTTGTCAAAGTCATTCAGTCCCTCTCTCTCAAATACCCTGCAGGGCTGTGAACATTTTCAAAGTTAGTGGTTTATAACAGTACTCTCAGCTTGGGTGGTTTCTGTAAATGTTTAATTTCCTCTCTCTCTCTCTCTCTGTCTCTCTCTCTCTGTTTTCCTGAGGGCTGGCGGGGAGCCTAACAAATAGACTGCTGTGGTTTGCCCTCCAGAGGAGAGCGTCAAACAGGTGAAGCTGAACACTGCTCTCATTAGTTACAGATGCAGTCACCTGCCACTCACCAGAGACTGATGCCGGAATACTGAACGTTTCCGCAGCTATTTTCCGCCTGCACTCCAGAGACACACAAGGAATGACTCAGAATCTGTGACTGGATGTAAGCTCAGTGGAATTTACTGTACTACTGGGGACCATGCAGATAACAAGGAGAATCCAGCCACATCTTCAGCCTGGGGGACTGTAGTTTTTTTTGTGAAAGTGTATATTGTTTTATAAGGCAGTCTGTAGTTGTTTTAAGTTGTTTCTGTGTGTTTATTTTCCTTTTGTCTTATGTTACATCTTTTACATTGTTTTTATCTTTGCTTTTTGCCAGATCAGACACACTTTTAAGACCTCCAAATGCTCTTAATTGTGTGCTTACATGTTTTTACAACTTTGTACTTTACAGTTTGTGCATCTGTGCGAGTGAGAAAGTGAGCCAATCATGGCCAGCATGGCGGTTCAGCTCCTTGGCTTCTTCTTAGGGCTGTTGGGGTTTGCGGGAACTGTCGTCGCAACTGTGCTCCCCCACTGGCGCAGCACAGCCTATGTTGGCTCTAACATCATCACAGCCACCGCCTACATGAAAGGCCTGTGGATGGAGTGTGTATGGCACAGCACAGGCATTTACCAGTGTGAGATGTACAGATCTCTTCTGGCACTGCCACGTGATCTGCAGGTACTAAACATTTTATTCAAAACACCGTATGTTATCATGAGTAGAGGTGAAATTATTAGTCAGTCAGACTCCTGTTTAAATCCCAGTTTTAAAATGCTTGTCTTCCCTCCTCCACGTTAGGCTGCCCGGGCGCTCATGGTGCTCTCATGCGTCACTTCAATCCTGGCATTTATGGTTTCTGTGATGGGGATGAAGTGCACCCGTTTCGCCCGTGGGTCATTCATCAAGTCTCCCCTGGTGCTGAGCGGGGGGATTTGTTTTCTCTGTGCTGGCATTCTCTGCTTGGTCACCGTGTCCTGGACCACCAACGATGTCATTATGGATTTCTATGACCCCTTCCTTCCCAGCGGGATGAAGTACGAGATCGGCCTGGCTGTTTATCTGGGTTATGCCTCAGCCTGCCTCAGTCTGACTGCAGGACTGGTGCTGTGCTGGAGCAGCAGTGGTGACAGGCCACAGAGGTCCCTCCATAGGCAGAGGAATCAACCATCATCACCTCCCCCTGCCTTCGAAAACACATGCCCCCCTGCTCCCCCCTACAGGCCCCCTGAGGCCCTGAAGGGCAATCATGCTCCTTCAGTTTGCTCCATGTCCAGCAGTGGCTACAGACTGAATAACTATGTTTAAGACTGGGAAAAGTTCTAACACAATAACAGCAAACTCACAAGTACTGTGCATGGATCCAAAAACACTCAACTGAACACTTCTCCAACATATTTTAGATATATTTTAATGGCTTTCATACTCACAAAACAAGTAGTAAAAAGGGGAAGATGAACCACAGTGTGTAAAAAGAACTGAGAGCTCAAACCTGTTGACCTACTGTTATGTGGCTGAAAGACCAGAAGGTGGCAACACACTACAGCACATAGCCACAGAAGCTACTACATAACTCTGATACCATATTATGTGCTGTAACAGTCTTGTTAATGTATTACCAATTGTTCTGTCACTTCCTTGTCGTAGCTCACTTTCTCGTCGGGATTAACTCTTTCTGAAAAACAACCAATACAAATATATCAGCACTTTCAAATAAAACATATTCTGTGCCAGTATTCAGTCTTTAAATACTTTTCACACCAAAGAAAATAAAAATCTGTTAATATCAGTCACTAATAATTTAAAAGTAATTTAATTTAAAAGATAATAAAATAAAAATATTTTTGATATTTTTTTATAAAATTGTTTTTACAGGCCATTCCCCCCAATGACAGGTCATAGTAGGAAAACACTAATTGATGGCAACATAACATTTACATTACATTTTGTATTGTTCATGCTCACTCACTGGCCTGGCATGTGAAACAGAGCCATTGTTAATGTGTGCTTTCGTGTGCTTTTTCCCACTATGACAAGTCAAAAATGTCCACTGTGAAAAGGGCCTATTGTTAATTTATGGTAAAAAAAAAAAAAAAGGTGATAAGTGACACTTGTTGTTGACTGAAATCAAGAATGACTTGCTTTCAGTTAAACACTCAGGAAACCCAGCTGTGGTTTAGGAGCACCTCACTTGCCAGTGGAGCTCTGTTTAGAAGTTGCCTTGTTATTGATTTATTTTTTAAACCCTCTGCAGAGATGTTAGTAAAGTTTAAGAAAACCACTGGATGGCAGCAAAGCTCTTTTGAGCAGGTAGCCTAAAGCACCAAATAAAAGCTTTCTTGTATCCATTTAGACCACATCATTTGGTAGATACTGTATGTTAGAAGCTGCCATGTGTGCCCTGAATTGGTTAGATTTTTAGTACTTTTATAAATTGCACTTAACTAGAGTCTAAATCATTCAAATTATTATCCTTCGTGGATGCTGGTTACAAGATTGTTTGTGACTCCTGTGAGGCATTCCTCGCTGGGCTGCCTCCCTATCACTAACTGTAAGATTGTGTGATGTATTTCTGGGGCTTATTTGGGAAAAAGTCTTCCAATTAGAGCTGCCCTCTGTCTGGCAGCCTGTCAGCTGCAGAGGCACTAAATTAGAGGACAATTCAAGCAAGTCACTTATCTTATTTCCAGCAGTCAGACTATAACATATCAACATCCTCATTTACACCAGGGAACTACATTACTCTGTATATTACTGGTAAACAGAACAACACATTTCATGTCATTTGGAATTAAGTAAAGACAATTGCTATACAATTGCTTCTGGGAACTTAAGGTGGGAAACTGCTCTAGCAAAGTGCTTTAAATACATTTTTGAAAAATACTACAGAAATATCAGATCAAAGTGAAGTTCCTTCAGTGTAGACATATAATGAGACAGAAATATCGTCATACCAAGATAAATGATAAATTATGATCTAGTTTATAACTAAACTCCATATTGAGGACCACTGACTCACTCGTTATAGTCTAAATACAGAAACTGAATGAAAACGATGAAGTTCTGATAAGGAAATGTTTGTGTTGTGGGTTCCAGTTTGTTTTTTACATTTCAGCACCATGGACAGCGACGTGGCCGCTCTATAGAAACCTCTACAACACAAACGAAGTGTTTGAAGTAACACATTTACTATGATTTCAGTGGCTGTAGTTGTTGTAGAGACTGTAATTTCATTATCATTGGTTCCAGCTGTGTTTGAAGGCAGCCTATAAACAGATAATACAGGTAAACGTGAGTCACTCAGGCTGTAATACTTGCAATACATAGCCTAAGTTTCAGATTTTAAAGTTTTGAGATCACTGTAATTACCTTTATAATAAAAACAGCTATAGTATTTTAAAACTACATGCATTTAAATTCATACATATTTGGTAACATACGACTAAAAGTGGTACCAGGTGTATCAAACAAAATCGTCCTGTGTGCCACCAGTCATTGCTTGTTCCCAGAACTTAACTACGTCTGTTTATACGAGTTGATATGGCAGTTCTGATGTTTAAATTTAAGGGACTTGGGAATGGATTGATGCTCTTGAACGAAAAGGTGGGTAATAAAATGAAATGTAATCGAGTGCGGTGCTTACCATCCTCGACATTACCACCATATAGCCAGTGTTTGCAGAATAAAAGCGATGCTTTAATCGTGGAGCAAGCGGGGCCTGCGCAATGATCGTAAATCAGGCCTGAAATGTAACCTGGCAAAGTAAAGGTTCCGTCCATTGCCAATATGATATTATGTTATTGGAAAGCTTTTCCGGAGAGGTTGTGCGTCATGCCACTCTCTATTAGGTGCTATTTTCGTCCTGCCCTGGAAGACATTCATCCACCATCTACCCACCCTGACAGCACCCAATAAACCCACCACTCCCATTCATCTCCACCCCTTCACTCCCTTCCACCCGCTCTCCCCCTCCCTCGCTGTCTCCCTCCTTCCCTCTCTCTCTCTCTCTCTCTGTCTCTCTCTTTCCGACGAGCATTGGTGACTTAAAAAACAACATAAGAGAATTGTGGTTGGACGTTCAAGAGGATTACATTGTACCTTATACCCCTGACACCTGACTAACAGAAATCATCTTTGACACTCTTTTTTAATCTTCTTTTGGAGGTCCTGCTCCTGTAATCTATTTGGACCTGTTTCTCTGAAGGAAAGGTAAGATAATGTCAGTTTTGGGTACTCTTGTTTAACTCATATGTGTTAGCCAAATATAACGTCATTTGACCATAGTGACAGATGTTGATTTAAAGAGAGATCAATAATTCAATACTGGCCTCCTGGAACTATGGTGTCAGCGCAAAATTGAGCTGAAAACCTTCGCTTTGATTCTAGTGATGCAGCACATTGGACATAAAACCCTTATGCATCTTTTTAGGTCTCTTTTGGTTAATGGTTCGCAGTTTCTTTTAAGGTGCGTCACATTTTGGAAGCATTAAATGACTTTTACGCACGGCGGCACTACAAGAAACAAAAGCCTGTTGGTCCAGATTTTTAAATCATATTTGGCTACACAGCAGCCTGTACACTATTTTCAGAATATATGGTAAATTGGCAGACTTTACGAGCGCAAACTTGCACGATCGCTTGAGTGAATAATTAGAGTGTGACAGTAAGGCGCGCGCAAAACTGCCCTTTCTTTAAAGCTGAACAACAAAGGCAACACTTATTAATTGTGAACTCATCTCATCAATACCACCAGGTCTTATTTTATATTTTCTCACTCATATCTTTTGATTTGATGCCTCATAATGGAGTGACGGTTGTTTCTCTTCCTCTGCTGTGCGCGTCAGTTGGATATGATGAGGTGTAGCCGTAGATTTTACCAAATGAGTCCAAGTATTATCTTTTGTCGTTGTAGTATTGAGATTAGACCTAAAATGGCAGAAAGTATTTTTCAATCTGCGTTTTAGAAATCTCAGCTCCAGCTGGTCGTTTGTCCAATAATTTATTGTGTTGACTTTGAGTCAAAGATACGGTCAACAGGCAGTTTTATATTTTTTGTTTGAATCTTATAGTATTGGTGGCAGGAACTTCGTCACACCTTCCTCTAGTAATTTAACTTCACCTCTAAGAAGTTGCTAACAAAAAATAATGTGGAAAATACAGGACTTTCAACTGGAAATGCGGACAAAAATGCTGTGTTTGTTTTCTTTCATTATAATAGATTGGAATTAATTAGTCACATTTTGTATTTTAGTGATTCCCCCTTTGAGAGTTGAATCGGCGAGAGCATCCGGCAAACTTATGTGTCCGTGTGTGTTGGTATTACCTTGGTCAACTGGGGATCTTATAATTGTCACATTGGACATTAATACATTATTTTGCATTGAATAATCGGACAATTAGATTACTTTGCATTTTACATAACGTGGGTACTCACTATATACCGTCAACTGATTAAAAATTGAATTTTGTATCTTTTCAGAATTTGGTGGACTCAAATGAAATGCTTGGATCAGTGTTTTAAAGTTGATGATAGGTTTAATAGTTCTTTTTCGTATAGAAGCAATGTAATTACAGTTTGCGGTTAATAGAACTGATAAAAGTGGTGTGACACTAGTAAGGCTTCTGTAAATTGATTGATTCTGAGATCAAAGACAAAAACAATGTTGGTAATTTTTTTTGTTTCCTTGTTTCTTTCAGTTCTCTCCATGAGTTTCCAGTCCTCCGTGCGCAATAACACTTGATCTCGGCGGGAGGACGCGGACGAAAGGAAGATGACCATCCACGCCGAGGGTCTCGTGGCTATCGTGCTCTTTTACGTCTTGATTCTTTTCGTGGGGATTTGGGCCGCGTGGAAGAACAAGAACGCCGGGGTCAGTGATGGCGGAGATCGAAGCGAGAGTATCATGGTCGGGGGAAGAGACATCGGGTTGTTCGTGGGTGGATTCACAATGACCGGTAAGTTGAGTTGGTCAACCACGAGGAGTCTCACCTTTTAATTCTTGTTTGCTGGTAGGTGTTTATCATTAGTTATTCTGTCACTTATAGATGTCATATGAAGTCAGAGAAAGACTGTCAATTCCATAAATCAGCCTTTTACGCACGGGCAGCACTGCAAATCTAATTTTTTGCCCCAACTTTCATTAAATTGCACTCGTGTGATTTTATGGCACCCGATCAAGCATTAAATTATGCGCTTTATAGTACAAACTACCACCTAACTATCCCAACCCAACCTGTTGTCAATAACGGGTGACTCCACAATGCAGCTCTGTTTTTCCATAAACCAAAACTGTTTGATCTTCGTTTAATTATAATCACAACTGCCATCCCAACTAGACACGTATTGGTCTTGTGAATAGAATCAATGTATGAATCATGACCAGTTAAAATAAAAAATAAATAAAGTATGTCCTTTTTTATAAACATTACTTGCTGTTCTTTTCTTGGTTTTCAGCCACTTGGGTGGGTGGGGGCTACATCAATGGGACAGCAGAGTATGTCTACCTGCCAGACTACGGCTTGGCTTGGGCACAGGCACCCTTTGGGTACGCTCTGAGTCTGGTAGTAGGTAAGAACCAATGTCTTTAGGCGTTAATGGTACAATGAAAAACATCAACAGTGATTTCATCATGCCTAACTGTTTCTATATAGACATTTATAGTGTAGTGCTATAGAGAGTAGTATAGTTTTACATGTTTTACAGCATTTGCTACAAATCACTTCACTTATACTTGAACATGCTTTTCCTGTTTTCAAGGCAGCCATCGATATCCATTCATTTTATGGTAGCATTACAAGTATGGTGATGGATAATCAGTCACCAAAAACATTTGTTTATGTTTGCCATTGTTACATGATTGTTGTGTGGCGATGCAGTGCAGACTTTTCCAGTCAGCTGTCATACCACTCAATAATAACCTTACTTTGACAAGATGATAGTCATTGTGTTGGATTACTAAACTGAAGCTCATTTCAAGTGTCTACTGTTTTGCATACGACAGTTAAATGAATGGAAACTGGCCTGCCTGAAAAAAATGTAACATAGCATGCTTCAAAAACTGATTAGCAGCAAATGTAGGATGTGGCAGTGTAGTAATAAAATGTAAAAAAAACATTGGTACAATAAGTTCTATTTAAAAGGAATTAAAGGGAATTAAAATAGGTACAATACAAATTTATCATGAAGTAATACAAATAAACAAGAAGTTCTGTGGGGTCACTATAAACTCACTACTTAAGCTACTAAACTTCATGTCAAGTTAGGAATGTTATACAATTTTACTGATTCAGATTGTAAAATACAAATCCTAAAATGATTTCTGACACAGTTTTTCTGTTTTGCCATAATGTCTGGCATCATCCAGGTGGCCTTTTCTTTGCCAAACCCATGCGTTCGCGTGGATATGTCACCATGCTGGATCCCTTCCAGCAGTTGTACGGAAAAAGGATGGGGGGTCTGCTCTTCATCCCCGCACTCATGGGAGAAATCTTCTGGTCTGCGGCCATTTTATCTGCCCTGGGTAGGTGATTATCGGATGGGATTTCTTAAATGTGAACATCTACAGATTAAATATATGCTTTCACTTCGATCTGATTTATCTACTGAACTGAATGTGTTGGCTTGCAGGTGCCACTCTGAGTGTGATCGTGGACATAAACATAAACATGTCAGTGGTGATCTCAGCCCTGATAGCTATCTTCTACACTCTTGTGGGGGGACTCTACTCTGTTGCATACACAGATGTGGTTCAACTCTTCTGTATCTTTTTGGGCTTGGTGAGTTTCACTGTGGGATCAACATCTACCCAGCCTAGGACTCTATATTTGGCAATGAATGCAGTATGATTAAAGGATATATTCTTATTGTCAACAAATCTCATGTGCAGAGCAAAACCAACAATGAGTTGATCTCACTTACAAGTATTGTGTGTTAATTCAAGGTTTGATATATCAAACCTTGAATTCCTCCTATATTCCTCCACACAATAGACCTTGGTTGTTGACCAAAAACTATTGAGTTTTGGTCATGATAGTTTGTTTGGAAACAGTTTCAAAGACTAATAATAGCAATCACGTTTTCAGTCTCTGGAGAGTAGTTCCATGTAAGGCAGACGTCACTGCACGTGTGTGGGAACGTAGTTCTGTTAACAGAGCTTCGCAAGCTTGTTGTGTTAGATATCACAACCTCTTGTCAGATATCTATGCTAAACATGGTCAGGGTTCCAAAAGTTGAGGTCAACATATTTAGAAATGCTCCCTACAAGTCAAAAGCCCAGGCTTCCAGGCTTCTACCAGCTCTGAGCGCTTCATTTGTAACGTTTTTTTATACCTTGGCGACGAGCCAATGTCAGCTTATCACACATGCCCATAAACTGCTGTCCATACCATGGCCTTTGTTGCTTAGGTTGTTGCTAAGGTTATTCCATGTGTTGCTTGCGTTGTCCACTCTTATATTTCAGATCAGATTTCAGCTTGAACATGCATGGATATATTTGAGAAGATGACATTTCGAGTAAAGAATGACAAAAAGTAATGAAATCCAACTGCTATAACTCCCTTGGAGCCAGTCGAAGTCTGCCGAAGGGCAGCTTCCAAGAGCTAGCCAATCAGAACAGAGTGGGCTCATTGGGAGGGCTTTAAAGGAACAGGAGTTAAAGCAGCCTGTTTTAGACAGAGGCTGAACTTAGGGGCTGCGTAAAGTGTCAATATAAGATAAATAAGGAGTACATACAGTACCTGATTTAGTACTTAACTGATGCCTTAAAAGACATCAGTCTACTGTTTTGCTAGTATTAAATGAAACAAATATTTGACCAAACTTGGATCCAGTGAGTCAACAACTTTGAGAGTGGAAGCATATTAAACATGTCACTAAATATGTATATCACAATAATAACATTTGCATTCTGATTCCTCACCATCAGTGGCTCAGCGTGCCTTTTGCCCTGTCCAATCCTGCTGTGTCGGACATCACTGTTTCAGCCAAGGAGGCAATCTACCAGTCACCCTGGCTGGGGAAGATTGAGCCTGAAGACAAATGGCTCTGGGCGGACAACTTCTTTTTGCTGGTAAGCCAGACCTTTCATCAGAGGATTCATCATGAGACAGTAAAGTAAATTAAATTGCATCCACATTTTTATTTCACATCAAAGCCAGTTTATCTGTCAAATGTTGCAGGCTGGGGGTTTATGTGAAGCATTTATGGTGTGGTTGCAGCAAAAGGGGGGTTGTTTGAACATAAACATTTGTTGTAAGAACAAGGCTCAATGCTGTGTCAGAGCTGTGTCAGAGGTGGTCTAGCTGACTGTTATGCATTGGTTTGGTGTCTGTATTTACTATGGTGTTTCTGTTTCTAGATGTTGGGGGGGATTCCCTGGCAAGTCTATTTTCAACGGGTTCTTTCTGCCTCTTCAGCTACCTATGCCCAGGTCCTTTCCTTCCTCGCCGCCTTCGGCTGCTTGGTCATGGCCGTCCCCTCTGTCCTCATAGGAGCTATAGGGGCCTCCACAGGTAAATATACACACACTCTTATGCTCGGGGCCATCACTAAACTTAAGGCTACTCTATACTGGTAAATCTGGCAAATCACCTTTACATGGACATTTTCAAAATGTAACAGATGACAGATGACAAATGTACAGAAACTCAAGCCTGCCACATCATATTTCATTATTTGATTAAATATTGTTGCATATACTAATGGTCAGCTCTATGCTCTTCAAATGAATTAACATCCCTGTCTTCAGGTTGTAAATGGAGGTAAGCCAAGTATTGACTCAGTACTGATTAAAAATGAACAAACTGCAGTATTAGCCAGTATATTATTCTAATCTTTAATCCATATACACAGAAATATTAAGATTGCAGCTGTTACATCAGATTGCCCAGATGAACACACACATATCAGACACTGATCTACGAATCATGTGCATACACATAGACACACACATTGATTAAGCAGTTAATGAAACATCACAAGACAATCGAAACATCCAGGAATCTGATCCTTTATTTAAAAAGGAAAGTGCGATCAAAGGGAACACGATGACTCACTGGGTTGTTTACACCACAGCAGCTTTTTTTTCAGATGTGTAAATGCAGATGCAATAGGGTGTCTGGAGGGTAAACAACGGCAGACGGATCTTGTCACGACGAGCAAAGGAGAGAGCCATCAGACCATGTAGATTTAGTGAATATTACATCTGAAGGGGAGCTAATTAATCTGGTCCGTCTGAAGCTGTTTCATGTATAACCAGCACTAATCAACCACTGCTTGTGAATATCCAGGGGAGTGACAGAGAAACACAGATTGTATACCCCTGGAGGGTGAGGAGAACGAAGGAGAACAAAGGAAAAAAGAGGGATGTCAGAGGGTTTAAGAGGAAAAAAAAGATTGGAAAACAAATGGTGCCCCACTGAACGGGAAGGTGGTGACAGCAGTGGAGTGGAGAATGGAGGAAAGTGCAGACATTATTCACAATTTGGCTTGGAGACACGAAGACCAACTGCACATGGACTGAACACCTTCACCATGGAGATACTCCTGCTAGTGTCAGTAATCTAACTGTTCTTACACCTTTGAGCATTGAAATACCTCAAAGCTTCAGCCAAAGTTTGATAATATTCATGGCTTATTGGATGAAACACTTGCCAATATTTTAATCAATTTTCTTTTTTTTAAATATTACTTTTTTAATTCCTGAAGTTGCAAGTATTCAGTGTTTCCTCTTGAAAAAATAAAAAAGCCACATTAATGCATACTTCTGTATTTAATCAGCTCAAAATGTCTCAGTACAATCAATGGCTTCCCACAGACATGAATCATTATTGATGAAATGATTATTAATCAGATTAACAATTAAAATGCAATAAATTTAGATAATGCATTCTTCAACACTGACTCATATTTTATGCTTCGTTGGACCACTGGTAGTGTATTAACCATGCAACAGTTAATATTACATGGATGGCATATTTTCAATTATTCCTCTTACATATCATCATTACTGTGGCTTGTGTTGTATTACAGCACATAGACATGTGAAGCCCTTTTGTTTCTAAGCAACTAAAACAGGTGTATTCACAGGGGGGCATTATAATAAGGTGCCACAGTCATACCCTTTGTCTGAAAAGCCGAGGGATCAGTGGAAAAATTGCAATCTTGTAATCAGTCCACTCAAAATTTTATTAATCCCAACATAGGAACATATGCCAAGCGTCATTATGATTAAAAACATACGGCCTGTTCAACTTTGGTTATGTTATGACATTGCCTCACAGAAGTCGTAAGTCAGACAAAAACTGGTAGATATAGATAATCTTGATAGTTGTATACAATGACTAGTACTGATTGGTTTATAATGGAAGAGCCCTTAAAGCCCTTAAAGTCTCGAAATGAAGTGGCTCTGCTCTTGATTACAAACCAATTTACTCTGATGTGTTTGCAGTGCCCATCACTTAAAATATTTAACAATTATAATGTATAAGTGTAGCAAAATTGGGGGGAGAAACTACTGTTGAGTCATGTGATAAATACAGATAAAAAATAATTCCACATTTTCATCTTTTAAAATGATCCAGATAATTTATAAGTGTGTTTCCCATTTCCTGTTCCAGACTGGAACCAGACGACTTATGGGGGCCGCCCTCCGAAGGATAAGGATGAATCAGACATGATCCTTCCCATAGTGCTTCAGCACCTCTGCCCGCCCTACATCTCCTTCTTTGGTCTGGGGGCGGTGTCGGCTGCTGTCATGTCATCAGCAGACTCATCAATTCTCTCAGCCAGTTCCATGTTTGCTAGGAACATCTATAACCTCGCCTTTCGGCAGTCGGTAAGAGTGCAAACAATAATACTAACACAGTTTGAACCAATGGTTGCAAGCATCAGTCAACCAATCAATAAATCTATTTTAATTCCGTCCCAGTGGTTTTAAAATGTGTTTGATTTTGTCTTGAACAACAACAAAAAAACAACAGCACAAATTTCATCTACACTTATTGTACTTGGTAAACATACACAATCAGACTCCAAAACTTTAGACAACGTTCAAACAAATGATATCTATGAGATGTTTAGTTTGATTTTAGGCATGCTACCAGTGTGGCTTCAGGGAATGGTAATGATGGTCTGACAGTCAGTCCACACAAAATGAAATATCTCAACAACTATTAGATGGATGCAGACATTCATGGTCCCCAGATGATGAACCCTGACTTTCGTTATCCCCTGGCTTTTCGTCTAGCACCACCATCAGGTTGACAGTTGTGGTTTTGAGTGAAATTTCTCAACAACTATTGGATGACTTGCCATGAAATTTTGCTCAAATATTCATGTTCCCCAATTAGGTAAAATATTGTAATTTTATACTTTGATTTATGACCAAATATCTGCAAAACAAATCATGGTAGCATGCTGATGTTAGCTCAAAGGACCACAGTGTCTTAATACAGCCTCAAAGAGCTGCTACCATGGCTGTAGACTGTTAGTCTTGTTCTAATTTGACCTCCCTTGTCATACTTCCCTATTCTTGATCTTGTCTTCTATACATTTTATGCTTCTTTTTTCATTTTGTTATCCCTTTCTTCTGTCCTCTAGGCCTCAGATCGTGAGATTGTTTGGGTGATGCGCTTCACCATCTTTGTATTCGGAGCTCTCGCCACTGCTATGGCATTGTTAACAGGATCAGTGTATGGTCTGTGGTACCTGAGCTCCGACCTGGTTTATGTCATCATTTTTCCCCAACTTCTCAGTGTACTCTTTGTCAAGGGCACTAATACCTACGGCTCTGTGGCTGGCTATATCTTTGGTCTTTTGCTACGAATTGGTGGAGGGGAGCCCTACCTCAAGCTCCCTCCCTTCATCTACTACCCCGGCTGGGTGGACCAGGAGAAGATCCACCACCTCACTGGGGATGTAGAGTACTTTGTCCAGCAGAGGTTCCCATTCAAGTCTGTGTCCATGTTGGCATCCTTCTTGGCAAATGTGGCCTTTTCTTACCTGACAAAGTACCTATTTGAAAGCGGTATGCTGTCACACAAGTATGATTTCCTTGATGCCGTGGTGTCCAAGCACAGCAAGGAGATCATGGACAAAGCCACGCTGGTGAACAACCATGATAACATCATTCTTTCAGAAATGGCACCTGTCAAACAAGCCCTGGGTGCATCACTCGCAGGGACCTTTATCAACACAGAGGTCCTCAGTGATAATGAGGAGTCTAGTCCTGAGGCTTTTCACAATGAAAACTAGACGACAAAGGCACAAAGAAAACTACAGTAAAACAAAGGAATTTGAAGAAGAAGGAATAGTCAAAGAGGCATAGACATTCTTCAGGAAACTTGCTACTGCCACACTGGACGCCAAATCACCAGAAATTTGGCTTCAAGTGATTCCACAAGTAGTTTGTTTTATGCTAATGACATGATGCCTCCTTCTTTTTTGAGATTCCTTGCCTAGAACCAGGAAGTTGACTGTCAATCAGCTGTGTCAAGCATACCATACTCAGTCTCGTTTTTTTGTTTTTTATCATGACTCTGTGAATCTCTTTGTAAAGGAAAAACCCCACTACAACTTCTTTTTGTAAAGTGCTGCTACAGTGATCAGAGAGACTTTCAAGGGGAATCAATGGGATTCTGCAGGAGATGTACACATGTGTGAGGAAATCTACAAGAGTTTGCTGTGGGTGATGAGAATAGTGCAATATTTAACCAAGGTATTGTGTCTGTCTACATAACAGTGTGTATGTGTGTTCATGTACATGCATATATGTGTACCTGCTGACAAAGAGGCGTCAAGTGAATGCTCCAGAAACTTTTCCTGACTTTCAAGGTTTCATTTGCATAGAGTAAACTTATGAATAGAGCAATAATATTTTTAGGATCTGTGTTGTATAGAGATACATCGTACTCAGTTTGCAAGTCATAGTCATTGTTTTTAACTTACAAAAAAATCTGGGTTTTTTTTGCTGATTTTATGTTGTGTGTTCACCATGCTCTTAATCCTCCTGTCACACTTTGTTAATTCCAGACGCTGTATGTGTCTAGAAAGCAATTTAATAATGAAAGACCTCATACCAAACCCTTGACTCGCCAATCAGAGGGTTGATATTGGATGATTCTGCAAAAACCCCAAATTACATTCAGTGAGTGTTAACTGCAAAAGTTTTTTAAATTAATTGTTCCTACAATATCCAAATGTTGTAACTGCAGTATGGTTAAGGTAATAATTAAGCGTTAAACCTGTTGTAATTGATTTTTTGCCACCTAGGGGCAGCACAATAAACTGCAAATACAACATTGAGCTCATAAAGTTGACATGGCGAATGTGTTCTCAAACTGTAGCTTATTTACACATTCAGCAGACACAGAGCAACATTAGAATTCATTTGGAGACATGTTTCTGACGACCTGATGAATGTAAGGCCAATATTCACTCTTTTAACTCTGCTCTCCACCAACTTCTGAGGGACATATCTGGCTCTTTAGCTGCTAAATTCTCCACTAAATGCTACACTAACTAGTTTCTATTTTTGTCTTTCTGCTGTTTGGTGCTGGGAGAACAGCATATGTACGTTTTTTAAAGCTTTTTTGATGAAAACAGGTTGATGAGAGCAGTGAGACTGAACCAAATATTTACGTTGCTTGCCGTAAAACCAAAACAATGAGCTTAAAGAAGCTAAAAAGCTCCATAAAGCTAATGGGGAACTGCAGAGTCAGATTTATCACTACAAGCGACCCCTTTCACATTAAATATGAACATTTGACCCATTGATCTAATTGCATTACCACTCAGCAGAAATATTTACATCAATGAAAGCAGATGTGATGTTAAATATGTGGCAAGTTGATTTACATACTGTTTATTAAATGAATTAAACCCAATGACTGCCTGGAAAGTATAGCTGCAATTCAGAAATATAAACCACTACAGCAAATTTTGAAAATGGTTGGCATTAATGTAAAGCAGTGGTTCCCAACCTGTTTTCCCCTTAAATCGAGGCAATGATTGCATAACCATCTCTATGTAAAAATAGGACAGTCTTAAAAGTATAGATAACACAGCAGAAATGTATTCTTTTTATTTTTCTCAATGCCTCAGATTTATCCTGAAACCCCTTGTTGGGAGAAATGACCTCAAGGTTGGGACTCACTGATGTATGGTATACTTAAAGGTTCTATATGTAGAATTGTGAAACAATTTACATTTATTGAACTTTTTTTATTGCCAATGAGTGAACGGGTAGTAATGTATCGTAAAAAATGAGCCCTTCCCCCACTTTCAGCAGCCTGTGGACTGATTTCTACATGAGGGACCCAGGCCGGATTTTCTGCAAAAATCCAAAGAATTTGACATTTTTGCGCACTCCTGAGTGCCTTGCCTCTCTCCCGCTAACGTCAACAAATGACCGGCATAATGACACAACAACACAACAAAAATGGTGCTATCCAACTAGAATCATAACAACACGTTGTTCCCCGGCCACAGCTCACTGAGCCTATTGGTGTTTAGTAAACACGGTTGGTAAAAAAAGTTGGCGGTTTGCGGGTTGATCTGGTTGAGGTGGTTGATTATTGTATGTTTTTGTGAGTTAGGCAGTGTGAATTGGCTCTCACTGGCCAGCAGCCACAGCGCAGCAGGGGCCTTTGTGTGTTTGTTCTGTGTGTGTGTCTACCGGTGAGCGAGCAAGCGCACATACATACAGCAGCTGATTGCCTGGGAGTGAGTGATGCTTTGCTGAAACATGGTGCAAAATACAGCATTAAAGATCTTTTATGTAATTATGAGAAGTGTAAGCAAAGAAAAAGACATCACCTGCAATGGTCTCATGCCATGACCACACCCCACAAGCACGCACCACGAGCACGCATGCGAGCATGCAGCTCATTTAACGGCCACAGGCGTCACTAATGAGAGGGATTTTCTGATTCTTATAAATAGAACCTTTAATTGAGATCATTTTAAAGGGAAGGTATGGTCCTTTAAAATGATCTCACAGAAGCTATTTTGAAATATTTTTGTGTGTGACTGTGTGTGTGTGTGTAGATAGTGTTTTATTGACTGACCACAGCAGGTTAGTGGAGACAGGAAATGATTGTTCCTCTCAGACTCATGTCAGTAGCACCGGTCATTATTGATCCGATCCCCAGTCGATCAGCCCTCAGGACATTTGATTAATCCTGCAAAACGGTTAGAAACTAGTGTTTATACAAGTTAGTTTTATGGGTATTACAAACAGTGATGAAAGTTGAAATATGGTTACTGCTTAAGCGTTACATGATACATAAATCCCCCAATATCAGTCCTCACATTTCCCCGGGTTTGGCTTTTTCAAACTAACAGGTAAACTGCTGCTCTGTGCAGGGAGGATCAAGCAAAGGTGTTGTTTGTTTATGATTTGATTTTAGGCAATGTTAAGTGTTACTATTGTCCAGTTGACTTATCTGTTCTTTGTTTATCTCCTGTCAGCATTGTTATGGTTTATTGGTGTCTTTTTCAATCTTTAGACTCGCCTTAATTAAAAAGTCAGTGGTGGAAAATGACTGGGTAAGAAACACTCACAAATGTGTAAGTGATGACATTTATCAAAAGTCATTATCAGTCAGGTTGGTAGGATGCAGTCAGTGCCACAGCTGAGGAGTGAAGGGGGGATGATTGATCCCCTATGCAACCATATCCGCTGAGGTGCAGTAAGACACACTAAACCCCAAACTGTTCCAGTCCTGATCTTGTCCCTTCTCTAAAAATATAAATAACAGCTGTGGGATTGATGGTGTGCCACCAAGATGACAGCTTCAAGCTGGATGGGCTGACTGCTGGTCTGATGCTATGCAAAGTGTCAGGCAATCTCATTGGACTTAAATGTGAATGTAAACTTTCTTCCTCATCAGATAAGCCTCATAATGAGTGTGTTGTAGATAAGGCTCATTCACAAACCTGAATACATGCAGAAAAGAATCAGTGTCAGGTGTTGGACTGACACATTTGTGGCTCTATGTCGTAAATTGCAATGATGCTGTATTTTTGTGTGATAAATGTATACTGTGTACCAAAAAAAAAAAAAACAGGAACAAATGAGACTACTTTTAAGTGCAGCATTGAAAATGATGTTTGTTGACAGTGAAATTACAGATATTTATTTATCCATGCAGTGTCTATAAGAGTATAGTTGTAAACATATGTGAGGTCAGTTGAATAAATTATATTATTTAGCAGACTCACAATTTGGTTTTCTCTCTCCATATGCACATACTCACAGTATTACATGTTTTATACTTTTCAGATTACATGGATTCTGTTTCACACATCACAACTTTCAATTATAGTCTTGTGGTAACACTTAACGGTACACAACATTTTCAGTAGTTACTAATTAACAAGTGAGGAAGAAACCAGGAACAACCTGATAATTAAGTATTTTTGGAATAATTCATTTGAGAACAGACGAGTAAATACTATATTGATGATTAATTGTGTAATAATTAGTATGCTTAGTATCTGGGAGTTGATACACTGACCAATTTCCTCAGGAGTTGTTCTTGATTAACTCTGAATCAAACGCTGAGTAGCATGTAACTAGTGATGTCTCATTTATTACAAATTACTTAAACATTAGTTACTCCTTTAGGGTCCTTTAGTTGTTGGTTGGTACTCTCAGGGTCAGTAGGGGCTTACCAGAGTTGTTTAGGCAAACACGCAGAGGTTAAGTGTATTTTTATTGTATTTTATCAATGAGAATATTCCACAAAACAAAGAAAACTATCATTGCTTAGTAAATGTCAGCAGAAATAAAGCTTCATTCCAGCACAGCATCAGATATCAGGTCGCTTTAGTTCCCCCAGATGATTACACATGACGTAGCATCATGTAGTGTTAGCATGCTTGCTGTTAGCAGAAATGCTAACTTTTTGCCACATATGTGCGGGTACATTCCACTCACCAGTTTTTGTGGTACAGTTAGAGCTCAGTCTAAATCAGTTATCAAAAAATCTAAACTTGTGCATCCGATGCCCTCAAGCAACTATTAAGAATTTTATGTTATATTTCAGGTGTCAGAAATAACATATTTAGCTGGGTATTTACCTGGCCTGCAGTTAGCTACCACACTGCACACTTGCCTGTCAAGTTTGTATATTGTGGAAAGCTTCAGGTCCACCACTTCCAAATGTTCAGGTTGTCCTTACAGCAGATTATGGTCTTTTCAGACGGGGAGTGATTGACGGACCCAAGTAGCCTAATTCAGAGCAACAAGCAGAGCAACAAGCGGGCACAATCCCATGAAACTGTCGCAGTCGTGCTTGTCTCATGCACACGCCTGCCTGCTGCCAGAGAGGAATTGCCTTGAAATTTTTTCTATGCGACATGCAGTGTAAATCAACGAATGAGAGACTGATCCTTGCCATTTGTGAGTTCCTCGAGATAGATCAGACAGCTGAAGCAGCACTCTTCAACACCGGGTCCATGGCTAAACCAAACGCTAGGCCTTCTCACAGAGAACTAGCTAGCGTACTCAACTACACTAGCAAACTTACTAACTGAACTAATTTGAAAGTTGGTAGTTAGTTATGTTATTTTGTTGTACTCTTTCTTTCAATATTTCTATAAGATATATTTTAATAGCCTATGAAGAAAATATGATTGTACCTGCAGGGATAAAGTAGCGCACAGAAGCCGTTTCCATGGTTACCACACATAGAGCACCTGGTGTTAATGGAACTGGCGTGAAAATAGTTGCATGGAAAACTGTTAATTTGAGAAACAGTGCTGATGCACATTTCCCTCGTTGTTTTCCTTGACCCTGATTCAGGTGAGAGTTGACACATCATACGTCTCAGTATAATGCACCACTTTACTTGATGGGGCACAAAAAGTGTTGGTACTGGTAAGGCAATCATGAAATAATGAGGTGCTACTTAGTAACTACTCAGTATGATGTATCACTTTATTTGAGAGGCACAAAAAGAGTAACTAATGTTTAAGTAGTTAATGAGTCATGGATAATTTTGCACAGCATGGACAATAAAGTTCCTAACTAACTAATTAATTAATGAGTCACAACTGTTTTGTTTTGTTCAGCGGTTGGTTCAACGTTAATCAGGAGCAACTCATGAAGAAAATAGTCAGTGTGTCGATTCACAGATACATCCATGAATTAATCATTACATAATGATTCAGTAGTATCTCCCAGTCTGTTCTCTAGAAACTCATCATTATCTATTATAGACTGTAGTCCTCAATCTAGAGTTATTCAGGAGGTATTATCAACAATTGATCAATTATCAGGTCATTCCTGGTTCATTCCTCACTCATTCCTTAGTAACTACTCACCATTTTGTGTACCATATTGTAAAATGTTACCTATTTAATGAGATATGGAAAGATGGATAAAACCCTCTGTGTGTGTGAGAGAGAGCGAGAGAGATGGAGGAAGTGAGGGAGATTGACAGCCCTGACAGTTTTGGCAGTTATAAGATTCTGAGGTGGGCATTTTGATTGATGCAGCCAAACAGGCGGCAACCACTGGCCTCTGCTAGTCAGTCTACACCCTGCACACACATTTGCAATCACACACATACTTCTTAGATTCCAGCATGACTACATCAATCTGACCTCTGGCTGATGGACGAAACCTTCAAATTGTGTTTTTTCTTTCTAATATTACGCTCTACCTCCCAAGTAGAAAAAACACAGAGGGTGTTAAGATTGAAATCTGGTGGTTGGGAAAAAATGTTCTGCCTGAAGTAATCTGCGTTTCATAAGGTTCAAACTAGTGCCAGATGAGGTGAGGGAGATCTGAAGTAGCAGATTTTTTGTTAGAAGCTAACTACTAACACACAATTAAAACATATTTGGGAGTTAAAGTGACGAAACCCTGTTCATTTCTCAGATGAAATTCATACCACAAGAAAAATCTTACAAGCCTTGGCAGACAGAAGCAGAGGTGGGATGATTTTTTGTTTTGCAAGTAATTTCACGTCAAGTCCAGGTCCTAAACTTTGAGTTCTTAGCCCTAAACAAGTCCTTATGCACCAAATGTCATTTTAAACTTGCAAACCTCACGTGAAGATTGATTTATTTATCTTCTTTTTTGTGATCAACTTTTTTATTGCTTTTACTACATATTTTCAACATAACCAGTATATAGATGTAGCAAAGTGGTATAGCATATCCACATACATATGACATACAGTATATATTGTGTGTCCTCCTACAGTGAGTCCTCTATTTTCCAGCCAATTCCTACTCTGGTGATGTTTCCCAACGAATATACCACCCCCACCCCAAGAATGTAATACTTCAAAATAGATTACAGAAAAGACAAGAATTATGTGATAAATTGATAAATAAATGAAATAAATAACAAAGATATATACATATATGTAAGACTTGAGAAGAGAGAAGAAGAACTACAGAAGTCAACATGTTGACAATACATTTTTTGTCACATACATTCTCCCTCTTAATATTTCCATACAGAGTATATCAAGAAAATGATGAAGCCGTCATATAAGGTCAAGAGAATGTGGAGGTCGTACAGTCGTATAACTAACTTTTTTGCAGTAGCAGCAGCAGTCAAACCAGTAAATAAAATACATTGTTGTTGGGTTGATAAAGACAAAGAAGAATCCTCATTCAGTAGTAATGGTTATGTTAAGTAAATGGGATAGAGTGTCAAATACTTGTCTACAAAACCACGTAACACCAGGGAACTCCCAGTGCACATGAAAGAATGTAACAATGTGGTCATTCTCACAAAAATTGCAGAATAGGGAACAAGTAAGTTTCATAGAAAAGCGTTTTCTGCAAAAATAAATAATCTATGTATAAGGTTAAAATGTTTAGCTTTACCTCTCGTAGCACAGGATCTATAAAAGTAACCTCAGTTCAACTAACTAGTTTACCTTAATGTAATATGAGGGTATTATTTCAAAGCATAGTACTTCTTACATGACTACATTCTGTTCTTTTTCGTTTCTTCATTTACACCCTCTCTCTCTCTTGCCTCTTAATGAGGATTTCTGTATCTACAAAGAGACATAAAAGAATCTCTGAAAATGCTCCACGCTGGGTTTGTACCAGATTCACCTTTTTTTCCTCATTAACTAACAGTAAGGTTCAATGAGTCATTATGGTTCCATATGGAGCCACTTCACTAACAGTCACCGTTAAGTCTACGTCTAAAACACATGAAAAGAGAGGTCACAGAAATAATTGTAGATGTTAAACCTTTTAATATCAGAGCTTCATTTTGTAGGAATCATGTATGCACATCCACACCTGCAGACCAAGAGCTAACAGCAAGCTATTACTCAGTCTGTAGAGAGAGATTGAGGCATGGGAGCAGATATAAAAGTTATTAGTGTAACTGTCGACAAAACCTGCCAGTGTCAAGTGATTTGCCTGCAGGTGACAGACATGATATTGGTCTAATGTCATCAAAACTACATGTATAAAGCAGCGTGTTAAGTGTGTTATAATCTCACAGAAACACTCCTCACAAAAACAGTAATATCTCTCCTTTGTGATCATATCATCTTTGTATGGAGTGATAAGGCTCCGGGGCAGAGATTCATTCAGATATGCTGAATCTGGGGATAGTCAGAGACACATAAATGTATTGTACATTGATATAACAGCTCTTGAAACGGCATTAAACTGTATTGCATGGATCTAAAGTATCAACAAGATTCATGTAAATTCAACAAGTAGCAGGCGGTTAAGCAAAAAGAATGAAATTACTGAGAAACTGGTGGATAGGAGACCAGTAGGCCAAGGTTTTTCCAGTCAGTTATAAAGCAAGTACAGAAAAAGTCACACATGTGAAATAAAACCTGTGACAACCTGGAAAGACATCTGTCCATTATACATTATCGGTCTCATACAAGACCTTAAGTATATTCTTATCTTAATTTTCATATACTTGTGTTTGGAATGGGGTCATGCATGTTGGACTTTAACATTTTAACAATAAAATTGTTTGTGTTTTTTGCAGCATTTTTATGTCCCTTGTCATAGTCACAATACTCCACAGTCAGCTAATACTATGACTCAAATGAATACTTATTAACACAGAATAATTAGATGTCTTTTTGTCTTTTGACCTTGTAATCAATCAATTTATAAAAATTACATTGTCATTTATCATAAATGACCACCTATTACAGCCTGAATTTGCTGAAAATAATGCTGTATGGTGTTTTTTGCTTATAATGTGCTGTATTTTAGTTCATTTTGTTACTCAAACAATACGCCAATAATTGGAGCCAGGATTAGACAAGATCAGAATCAATAAGCATGGGTGGACATGCTAAAATTCATACGCAGTCTCTGCTAGCATTAAGGCTTACCTGCACAGTCTGCTGGAAAGTAAAACAATGTGTTGTACAAAGCAGCACGTATAGAGCAAGAATATTATTTTTGCATGATAATGTTAATACCCCACTGACAGTTATCAGGTTCAAATAAACAAACCGTGGGTCTTATATTTCTCAAGTGGAGCTTATTATGTTTAATGTATAATTGCCCCCTACATAATCCTTCAGAAAACACACAACATCTGAAGAGCTACAGTATGTTCGTCATGTGTTTATCACCACAATCCTCTGATTGAACTTTCCGCTGGTCGAGTGAAACATTTTCTGTTTGAAATAGTTCCACTCTCTCTGTGTATCTCTCTCAACCCCAAAGCCAAGCCGCAGGCTTCAACGCTCAATTTTTTGCCTTCACTGAAGCTTCCTCTGTGTTTAACACAACTTAGAATTCCCTGAACGTCATCGGTAGCATGTACTTCACACACATGCACACACAGACAAACACACACATACATTCAGCCCTGCAGCACTACTCATGACTTATTCTCTCTAAAATGACAAAAAAGTCAGGAGGGCAGTTGGAAGTACTGATGAATAGAGACATTATATATAGTCCTGGACAAGCCTTAAATATTTTATTTATTGATTGTATATTGTCCTACATTTTAAAAGCTTTGAGCTTTTAATAAGTATCTATAATAGCTATTTAAGATTTAAGATTTAAAATGATTTTCTATGCCGTCAGATGGTATAAATTGCCTTCTTGGATGTTAAATTACAGTGACATCCATATACAGTACCAGTCAAAAGTTTGGACACACTTTCTCATTCAAGTGAATGATAAGGTGTTTACAAACTTTTGACTGGTGCTGTATATGGAAACACTGACTGGCTGAATTTGGAAAAAATATGATCTATGGAGATATATGGTTCCCAAATTCAGATGGAGCTTTCACTTTGACCAATGGAGCACTGATGATGATGGGGAAGGTAGTACTTTGATGTTGCATCAGTATCCTGAGCTACCGGTATCAAGCTACAGGAGCAGCTGCTTGGGTTAATAAGGCGGACTGGGTAGAGCAGAGTAAGATATCCATTCTCCTTTATGGGGCAGTGTGAGCCAAGAGACAGTATAGCCTCTTATATTTTAAACTGAAAGGATAATAGAAAGAAGTAGTATAATGACAGCAAGTCTCCAAAGTAAACAACACAAACAGTTTTCTCATCTAGCGTCCATACCGGTAATTATCAGCAAGAGACAATATGTGACAACGATATGGTTTCACATTGGGGGAAATGTGGTATGTGTTAAAATTACTACTTCTTTAAGATTAGGAGACCTTTGTAATCATGGTTACAATAATAACCATGTGGTTAAGGTTAGGGGATGACCATGGTCATGGTTTTACAAAAACAATGTGGACTTTTGGTTGGAAACAGGAACTGAACAGGAATCAGACTTTGTCGCTCCATAATAACGTCATCTGATTTCCTCCTTTGCTCCCGTCATGAACTGATGGGTTTTTTGGGAGGACTGTCTCCCAATGAATAAATGGCTATGAATAAATGGCTATGAGCCAAGAGGCGCAGCTGAAATGAAGCGAACTAAGAACTAGAGAAGAAAAAATTAAGTTATCTTGAAACTGACTGACGACTGAGTACAGGTTTATAATGTCCTTGATTAATATAGGCATTGTGGGAAATCATTTTCAGTACCTAGCACATTGTGGTAGCACAAGTGGAAAACATGTTTATTATCATTAACTTTTAAAAATCTATTTAGGTTTGTTGGCTATACTATCCATCTCATGTTTTCACCCATGAAGCAAAGTGAAGTGAATTTCTCTGAGAGACAGAGAAAGGAGACTGGAAAGAGAAAGTGAACCAAAAAAAAATTAATAATAAGACATTAAATTAAAAGAGGAACAAAGGCAGGCTAAAGAGAAGAGAGCAGGATGATGTAATTTGTAGCAATAAATCTTGGCCCATTTACTGCTTTTTCAATAAGGGCAGCGGATCAGGGCTAGCCTGGAAAACAGTCATTGTCATTATTCACTTAAGACTAAGTGCTCCACTTCTCAGGATAGAAGGAGGAAAAATGAAGGAGGGTGAAATGAATGGGAAGGCCAGACATTTACTGTGGCACCCTTAGCTCATATGAGGGATGGACTGGACTGAGAGTCTCCACCCACCAGCTTCTGCCCTTCTGCTGTCTTTGCCATTTAAGAGTTGATCTCGTGGGAAACAAGGAAAATCAGGATTTCTTGGCCATCAAAAATGACTATCTTTCAGTCTATAATAATTATAGTTTGTTTATGTTATAGTTTGTTATGTTATAGGTCTTACATTTGTGTACCCAAATGTAAGGGTCGGTTTATGCTTGATTGGAACTAGTTAGTTTCAACAGTGGAGTGAAATATTGGCCGCCATAGAGAGGGGGGAAGTATGATATTGTTTAAACATAACGGATAACGACAGACATTTTGAGACAGTGACAGAAATATTTTTGTATAGAATGAAAAATGAGAGAAGTTAAAGCTCCTTTCTCACCTCAACACAGCTGGCCAATCCTGGTATGAAGTTACAGGAATGGCCATACACAGCTCCACCTAATCCAACGTCAGAAAGGCGACAGGGGTGGGAGCATCCAAAGCTATTCGACCATCCGACAAGCAGTTCTAATGGAGTATATCGGGCCCCTTAAGGCCTATATATGCCTGTATGCATCAATCGCACACAGAAAAATCAAATAAATAAATGCCGCTATTCCAAAGCAGATCTCTGCTGTAGTGAAATGGACAATGGAAGTTTTGTGAGTACCATTTAAGAGTCAGTTTATTCTTAAGAAGATCTGGGTTTACATACAGTATTACCAACAACTTTCGTCAACAATGAACTTTTCCTGAGTTTCTCTGGTCTTAAAGCAGCCCTTAGCTACCCAGAGCTGGAGAGACAGTTTCTTTACTCAGAACCATGAGTACATATATGCAACCTTACACTCTCTATCACGTCGAGACCATTTCTCCTCCCAGTTATATTCCACGCTGTATATAAGGGGACCCTTTAAGACACACTGTGAGGAGACAGAGCAGCACTGTCTTCCAATAAAGTAAGATAAAAGAGGACAGACTTTTGGGAAGCATTTTTTTAAAAATTGTTCTTAAAATTGTACACTATACAGATACTCTAAAGTAAGCAGGTTGAGAATGTTCACATTTCAAGATTATACACCTTCCAGACAATGGTACATGGCAGTGAATGCGTCTTTTCTTGTGTAACTGCTTTCATAGTACACACAGATATGTAGTCATACTAAGGGACTGCACACACACACACACACACACACACACACACACACACACATTGCCTTCCAGTCCCCAGGGCACGTTTTATTAATGCTTGCAACACTGTGGATAGGAACATAAATTAAGGGAGAATTTATTGCAGCTGGAGTTATGGGAAAAATATTACAGCTCCATAAGAAACAGAGACTGGAAAACAGATATGCACCACTTAGTACACACACTGTACAGTTGTTATGTATGCAAACTTCAAATGCATTCATTGAACTGATCAGTCAGATCTTAGTTTACATTGTTTCTATGAATAATTAATCACTGAAATATTCCTTCTTCATGAAAAAAAGGCAATAGATACAAGCTCTAGGAATTGAACTGGCTGAACTTTACGATTAAATACTGTTGATTATTGAAGTAGTGTTGTGATTCTTTTATGTACTGATATTGATTACTTAAAGGAATATTGTGATATTTTGGGAAACACAGTTATTGGCTTTCTTACTTAGATGAGACCAGTAGTAGGTAAGCTTAGCTTAGCATAAAGAATGGAAACAAGGGGAAACAGCTAGCCTGGTTCTGTCCAAAGGAGACTGTCCTCCCAAGAAAAATGATACAAGTGTGTCCAAACTTTTGACTGATACTATATGTAGACAAATATCCTCATTTGGAGGAGGAGGGGTGGTGTGAGGCATTAATCCAGCAGTGGACTTTGCCACAAGAGGTCGCTATTCATTTCCTGTTTCTAACTGTGACAGTTTTTTAAAAAATGTGAAAAAGAATCATCCCCTAACCTTAACGTTGCAATACAGAACATTCAGCCACTAGATGTCACACTACAGCACCAGCATCTCAGACCAAAACAAATGTGTGTCGTTTACTCGATTAAGTTGGAAAAAAAAAGAAAGCGGCCCTTGAAGCGACAGCTCATGAAACTCAAATCAAACTGTCAAACTAGGCAGTGCTGAAGATTCTGTTACTGCATTGTCTATTTCTTTTCGTTTGTGACACAGCCGCCATCTTGGAAATGGACATGGAGGACACAGAGGGACTCACATGCACTAACATGCTTGCGCAGCCGGACTGGCTACCTAAACAAAGAACAGAGAAGCTGGGATAACAACACACATAGAGGGAGTGTGACTTCATTCACTGCTCAGGTCGCCATTACTCCACTATGTCTTAACATAACAAATAGTTGTTTGCTGACATCCAGTGAGGCTCAGTGTCATTTATTGCAGCTTTAAACACATGGTTATTATTGTAGCCATTAATGTAGGAAGTAGTAACTTTAACTCACACCATGTTTCTCTAACCTTACAAAAGTGACCATTTTAACTCAAACCAGGTCTTGTCACATCATAAAACATCATTATTTTTAATAGTGACTTGTAACAGTTTTGGAAAGCACAGACAAATGATGTTGTTGCTGATTACTGCTGTTAGGGGTGCCAGATTAGAAAATGCTCCTATGCGTCATTCTGGAGCACATGGTCAATAACGTATTTAGTCGCATCTGGCCTACCAGGACCTCTAAAATTTACTAAGTAACACAATATATCTTGTTTGTTGAAATGAAGTGAAAACAAATTGTGTTTTTATGGGGGATATATGCCAGACAATTTCTTGGCCGGGAGCGGTGTCTTGTTGAAGTCACTGTGAGGCTGCCAGCCATCCACAGGAGACTTCAGCTACATAACCCAGTCTTTATGATAAGATAGATTAAGCTAACGGACACAATCATCTCTACTAACTAAAGAAAGCAAATATGTGTATTTCCCAAACTATTCAAACTATTTCCTTAACTGATACAGTCAGTGGTAATCATAAATCATCATAAATAAGCATATTCAAGTGTCAACTTTACTCACTAAAGTTATCCACATAATTGAGTAATCCTGCTTTTTGAGACAGCTGGGCAGGTACTGATCTCCATTCATTATCCATATCACTTTTCATTTTCCTTCCCTTCCTTCCTAGAATCTGCCTTGTTCACATAATGGCCAAATTAGACTTTCATTATACCTGGCCTGTGAAAGACTATGCTACAGACTGTCTTTGATAAAAGATAATAAGATCCCTGCCGGATTCTCCTGATATCACGTTCTGTCATTTTGGTGATTACTGCTGCCCTGGGAAGGAAAAGTTTCCATTTTTCTTGATTTCTTTGTGTTTCAAAGGAGCTCAGATCTGTGTCATTAGCAGTCTGCTTTCAGTCCCAAGTGAGTCTTATATTAGACAGTTACCCACAACAAATACACACACACACACACAGTTAAACACTATCCCTCGTGGTTCATTCACCCAGTATTAGAAAGGTAATTTCATAAAATTAAAGATACTTTCTAGCAAATTCTCTTATTTTTCCTGAGATATGTCAAATTTCAAAAAAATAGTCACATCAGGACATTTGTAAATATTTTTATTATACTCTGCATCATTACCATGGTTGTTATTGTCTAATATACCTCTGCCAAAAGAAGTTTTTCCTCGGACAATGTAATGAAATTATGCCTGTGGCCTGTGGTCTGGATGTACTCTGGACAATACCTTTGGACAGGTACAGTATCAGGTTGGATAATGGGCCATGGATAATATCACATGGCTAAATTGAGTTAACTAACATGCCGTGTCATTTATCACAGTCACTCTCCATGCCACATCAGTGCTGAGTTTTAAGGTTGGGGAAAAAAATATGCTACAAATTTATAACAGTAGGAAGTTTATCTTATCATCTGCCCACAATTGGTTTGCAGCATCCAGTGAAGGTTGCCCGATACAGTGGGTGAGCACAAGTTTTGGTTTCTAGGCTCTCTACGATCGCTGTAACACATAAACATGATTAAAGAAACATGTAGACACATTCATCACTTATTAAATCCTAATTTTGCTCATGAATTTACTGTCTGTGTTTTCTTCACTAGATAATGCAGAAACGGTAAAGGGAGTATATTCAAAGTAGTAACTTCAATGTCCTTTGTTTCTTTGACCCTGGACAGTTTCACTCCAAATTTGCAAAATCACTGTAACACTGACTCATATACTTGCTGATTTACTTTCTTAGCTGATTAGTATTATGGCAAACATCCAGGTGAAACAAGCTAACAAGTGATTAGAATTTAGTGTTTTTATATCTTGATGTAATCATTCTCATGCAGTGTGCAAAATAGTAGAGTATTTGTATTAAGGATGTGCAGAGGGCCCAGTATTTGTATTTGTATCTGTATTTGTTGAGGCAGCAAAATTATTTGTTTGTATTTGTATTCAAATAAAAATTGAAAGAGGCTTAAAAATTGTTTTCTATTACGCTTTTGATTTTTTGAAAATTAAAGTGTTACAATAAGTGTTCATGAATAAACTATCTTACGAAGGAGGTCCCCACACCGGGTCTTGAACTGGATTCTCCCAGATCATAGACGACTGCACTGACTACTGAGCTAAAACTTTACTCATCACCTCATTGCAGACAGACCTCGAACTATTTATACAACCATAACACAGAGACAGCACACTGCGTAACATGTAGGGAAGAACTTCAAAGGTGATTCTTGCTCTGCATTTTTCATGTATTGCCTATTTTTTATAACCTAACTTTGTGGAAAGGAGAAGGGGAACAACAGGTTATGGAGAGTGCCTTGGGAGCACTTCACTTGTGTCAGTAGCTCAGCTTTATCTCTGGGGAACACCCCCAACTCCGGGAATGATGTCCAAATAAGGAAATGTGTGTCATGTAGCAGGTGGATGTGACTCCCCTCATTGAGACCTGCTGATAGACGCAACAGCAGAGCAGAGGAGAGAGACTGAGATAGTGATGTAACTGACCTGCGCACTGGTATTTGACATGGGTTTTTTCTTCCTGAAAACAAATTATTTTAAAAATATTTGTATGAAACAAATGCATACTGTGTGTGAGATGTATTGACTGACCTGTCTGGCTCATGTTTCTGGTCTTTCCTCCTCCTGCTACACATCAAGACCTCAGCTGTCAGATACACTAGGACATATTTCTTGTATGTATTGACTTTAAAGCCTTTGCCCATCAAAACACCTGATAATGGTGCAACATCCTAAAGGAAAAGTTAGTTAAAAAAAAATCAAGGTGTCATTTTCAGTCTTGTCTTGTCTTGTCACTTACTGGGGGCATGGACCATCACAAGAATGAGCAGGTAAATGGGACAGGTAACACAAGGTGAAGTTGGAAACAAATTTATATTTAAACAAATATATTTATATTTAAACAAAATCTATTAGAAGTGATATAATAGTACGTTTTTTTAAAAGAACAAAACGTGCCTTTAATAAATCCTCCATCTATCGGCATTTCAGTAAAGCAATCAAGCAGGTTTTTTTGTAAGATAAACCACAAGTGTTTTCATTTGTGAAGCTGTGATGATAAAATAAATTTTTCTCTCTAATCTGTTTGCAAATTGGATTTTTTCCCTCTAATTGCAACCAAACATGTTCTCAAATTGCTTATTTGTACTAAATGCACTGAGAGGGATTTTTGATAGAAGACAACTGCGGCATATTTCATCATTTGATGTGATTGGCAGTGTTCTGTTGCATTTTTGAGTGATAAACTGCACCGATTGATTTCCTATTACTGTGTCACTGCAAGGAAAGACCACACCATACAACAACACATCTCATGGGAGCTGCAGTTTTTTCCTGTGTGTGTGTTAAAGTGTACTGTATGCACTCACACATTTCTACTTTTATGCACTTAATACCTCAATATGTTCTCTTCTTAAATCTTTATTTTCCGTTTGTGCTTCCACTTTCATGCATCCGCACTCACCAATTATTATCAACAATTTTAATGTACGCTCTTTAAGTAAAATGTCGTTTTTAGTTATTCAACTATATTCAGTTCACTTAAAGAAAATTACCATCACCCATTGACATTATGGAATATAATTCAGCTGTCCTATGCTGCCATTCTGCAAAAGTGCTTCTGTCTTCTGACAGATTACTGCTGCACTCACTGATTGCTGCAGTGGCTGCTTGTGTATTGAACTGCAGTAAGTAATGAAAATGGTGTGTGTCCACTGTTGGTTCTCCCATTGATCCCATCAGTGGTAAGTAGCTTGGCTCCAATTAAGCCTTAATAGACCCGAGGGAGAGGAGAGGAGGGGAGATTGTGAATGTATCAAACTGTATGAAATGTGAAGCACTGTGTTGCCTGTAAAAATGAACATTTGCTAATTTTAACAGAATATATCTCAACAAAAGCTACATTTTACTTGCAACACCTTTGGTTTTACATTTAACAGTAAATCAGTATATTGAGCAAAGAGGGAAGAAATGACCTGAACTGTCCTGCTCTGACAGCCAATCATTACATCTTAAAGTCTAAAGTGAAAACAAATGTACCAGTGGTATAATAGCAAGTTGCTCTATCGCCAACAAAAGGCATCCAAGCCAATTTATATAACCATCCCCAGCTGCTTAAAGCTCGTTTTTCCTCCCTGTTGAAGAACCGACAGGAGCTGACTCTCGTCACAGCAATGCTAACGTAATCAGCTGTGAACCCACACAACCGAAGATGCACAAATTATATTACACCACGGTTTGGGGTTGGGGAGGTAGTGGCTCCTTCAGAGTGATTTAGTTAATGCCTGGACTCACGATGAACGTTGACTGGGGGGGAGGGAGGTACAGCCTTGAAGCCACATACAGTATCCTGCCACAAACGAGGCTGTGCGTGCGTGTGTGTGTGAAATCCTCTTTCTGCTTCAGTGCTGCTGCACATCTGGTTTCCTCAAGCAGCAGGTAACAAGCGAGTTGAGACGCCTGTTTCATTGGAAATGACACAAAAACTAAAAAACAACAGAAGGAGATAAAAGATGAAAGCTGGCAAGTGAAATGATGCTACTGTTTATACATTAATATAGAAGGAATTTTTTATTTCTAACTGAAGTCGTCAGCTATTATTTAATAGGCTAACACATTCACTTGGCACAGATGAAATGTTCCATCCTGTTGGGACTGATGAGTAGCCAAAAACAATATTCATCCCAGTTGAAATTATAATTTGGAGGTTTATATAAATACGTCTGGTTTTGCCGTTTTAGAACGAAAAGTAAGTTAGTATCTCTGTACTAACCAGAACATTCAATTTCATCAGAGGGACAAATACACATTTAACTACAAAAAAAAAGGACAACTTAAAATTACATCAAATTTATTGTCATGTCTTTTACGATATTGACCCAATGAATTAATTTCACATTCAATAATATATTTATATCATACTGTGATTATTCACTTACAGTGTGCTTAATGTGCATTTTATATATGCTATTGTGCCTCCTGAGAGGCACTTAATTAAATACATGTTTCTTGCCAATTTTAGTTGTGAAGATTGAAATCACTCTCATGTCTGTACAGTAAATATAAAGCTACAGCCAGGAGACGATTAGCTTAGCTTAGCATAAACACTGGGAGCAGGGGGAAACAGCTAGCCTAGCTCTGTCCAAAGGGTTAAAAAAAATATCTGAAAGCTGAGTAATTAACATGTTGTATGTCATTCATTCGAGTTACATTAACGGTTCTTCTTCTTGGCCAGGCGCAGTGACTTCCTGGACTCTTGTTGTCACGGTGAGGTTGCCAAGCAAACTTCAAAGAATCCACTTCATACACAGCCAGTCTAGTTTTTTTTCTCCTGCTTCCAGTCTTCACGCTATGCTAAGCTAAGCTAAACTAAGCTAATTGCCTCCTAGCTCTAGCTTCTTCCATTGATCTATTGATCTTCCAAATTTAACAACAAAATACAATATTTGCAACCATCCTTCGCACTCTGACTTTTATAAGCGTTTCCTTGTCATGGTCATGGTTTGACATCATGGTTTGGGTTAAAATTTATACTTTGTTGATATTTGGGGGCCTTCATCGTCATGGTTAAAGTAATAACTACTTGGTAAACATCAATGAACAATCATGGTCATATTAAAATAAACAAAAAACTGACTGTAGGTAGGAAACAGCAAGCCAACAACGATCCCCTGTGTCAAAGTCATTTTGTTAACCCATCCATCCATCCCAAAGTCCTCATTTTGCAGTCTTTGTTGCTCTATAAAGAGGTATAAATTATGCTGTTTGGGGATATTACAGCATATTTTAACAATAGAACAGAATTAGACAGAATTATCAGTTTTGGTATCGGTCAAGCCTTATCTTTTTTCCTCCCCAGTTGCGAGGCACCTGTTGCAGCAGGCAGGATGTGTTTCTGATTAGAAATGATACCGGCTGCTGGCTAACAGGCTAACAGGGCAGAGACATTTATCTGGCTAACAAAGCACTGGCAGGTCCCCTCTCCTCCACTCTGCTCTCCGTAATGCTTTACGACACTGTCATTTAAAGATGACATATGATAGGAGCGGGATTTAGCTTGCCAATATACCCCTTCGTCACACAAAAACACACACACACACACACACACTCAGCTGCTGAGGAGGCAACCCAAGATGGACCACAAGGCAGAGATGGATGAGCAGCTGCTCTGTGAGTGTGTGTGTGTGTGTGTGTGTGTGTGTGTGTGTGTTAGCCAGTGTAGTCTTGGTTATTTATTTGATTATTTTTGCCAGTTTTACATCTCTCATGAATCAAGAGAGATGGTTGCGGGTGACTCCGGATACTGGCCATCCTTCCTGTTACGACTGTGTGTGTGCTTGTGTGCGCGCGCGTGTGTGTGTGCGTGCGTGTGTGTGTGTGTGTGTGTGTGTGTGTGTGTGTGTGTGTGTGCATGCATGTGTGTGTGTGTGTGTGTGTGTGTGCGTGTGAGTGAAACCACCAACATAATAACTACAACACAAGCACATCAGAATACAGTATGATGGGCCTGGGTGATTCCCGAGGTCCCTTAGGTAATCATTAATTGAACAGACGCATTACTTATTAACCAATTGATTAATAATTGATTATTAATTAAGAGAAAGTGAGTCCAGTGGTACACCAGAAGCTAATTATAGTACACAGCAGAGACAGAATATACAGTTTTCATTGACAGATAGATAATTAAACAGAGGGTGACTTGAAAAATTTGCCTTGAAAGCATGTGTTTTTAGACAAAAATTGTCAGTTTTCTTCTTTTTTTTTAACCTTCTTTGTTTTGAGTGTAGCTTCAGGCTGTAAAGATGTAGAGCACAGAGTACATTCCTACATTTGTACATTTGTCATCTTATATGGTGAAACAGCCACAGGGGGGTCAGTGTATCATCAGTTCATTCAGTCATTTCATTTGGCAAAAAACAAAACAATGGATCAAAATTTGTTTTTTGGGTGCATAAAAAATGGAAAATTACTGTTTTCATCTTGAGTGGGTAATGTGGTCTACAGACCCACAAAATATGAGGAAAGACCATCCTCTCCATTTTTCTCTTGCTCCTTTTATCAGGAAGTGTTTGTTTCAATAAGCTGTTTTGATTCGGTGCCAATTCTGACAGTCTATGTTACTCCCGTCACTTCTCTTCTCATGTCGCCAACCGTGCACTGAGCTCTGTGTTGGTTTCAGTTTGTTTAGGTTAACACATAGATGCAGACAGACCTTAAAACAAAATACTCCAGTGTCCGGTTGTTCTCCATCAGCAGCACGTCACCCTCATGCGTCTGTATCTCTACTCTTCTTCTGGTGTCCACCCTCTAACAGGCTCATATTAGATAAGCCCCACCTTCTTGAAGCTTGGCAACAAATCAAAATTACAAATGACATAAATAATCTTTCTTACAAGGACCACAATGGAAATCAGTCATAAGTCAAAGAAAAAAATAATGACATAGGAGCGAAGCCAGAAGAAACATCAACATGAACATGAAATACTGTTTAAATGTTATTAGAGCTTAACGTTTGTAAAAACCGGTTGGAAGAACTTTGAAGAAGTTTGAACCATAACCAGATTTCGGGTCAGTTTTCAGATGCTGTTGGAGGCAATTTGACATACCAAATTGAATTTTTTGGCAAACTGTAATCAATGGCCACAATAGCATCTCAAAAATATCTAGGAGACTCCTCCACACAGTGTTTCTGTCTTGGGAGTATTACAAATCAACTTTGAAGTGGAAACGTATTGTTGGATGGCAATTCAGGTAATCATATTAAGTGTTATGTTATTAAGTCTCACAAATCCATATAAATTAAATCAAACTACCTGTAGCTATTAGACTGCCATTAGTTCAGCTCCATGTGTGCTCCAGTGTTGTCAAGGAGTCAAATAATTAAGGACATTGTTGAAAATCCTTTCACTTTGCATCTCAGTGTGTATATTACTTAAGTTTCAATTTTCCATTAGATGCAAAGGTCCTATTGATTCAGTGCTGTTTCAGCCTTAGACAGCGCAATTAACAGGGAAATATTTATGTGTTCTTTAAGTGATGTCTCCTGTAATGTAATTGCTTCAAATATCTATCAGGAAACAAGTGCCTTATTTATGTGGAGAAAAAAAAAATCAGCGTGCAATTTCAGCTGCACTATTTATGCATTGTTGTCATGAAAAAATAAATGAGCAGCAGTTTTCGATTAAGTACTATGACTTAGAAATCTGAGTTGAAGTTATTCATTCATTATTGCTCTGTAGTTTCTGTAATTGACAGAAACTTCAGCTGAACTGAGCTAAGTTGAAATGAGAGACAGAGCAACTCCACAATCTCCCATACATTGAAAGAAAAGAGGAAAAAGTAAGAGAAGAGAAAGCTTGGACACATACAGCAACAATTTTGTACTTGCTGCAGTTCCGATTCGTGTCTCCCTCTACTCGGTACAGGAAGCAGCAGAGGATAATCAGATTACCTATTCTGAATGGGGAAAGATAATTAAATCTAACATGAGCTAACCCACTTACCAATTTATTGCCGGGTTGGAACACCCTTTCCAAATGCAGAGGAATGGCCTTTACATTGAGATCGATAAAATGGATATCGCATTCTTATTCTCCTTTTTCTGTAATTGTTGAGTCACGATTGTGTTTACATGTATGCTCATATTTTTAGTTTTATTCAGGGATGAAGTGGAGTTTAAACTCTCCCTAAACTGAAGTTTAAATTGAACAGTTATGTATTGACAGAGGCTTTCAAGTGGGAAAATGGAATGGTCAACTCATCTATGACAATATATTTTCCGTTTTCTGTTCATTGGTTGTTGTTTGAGTCCTTATTTTCACCAACTGGAGGTTTTTCTTTGATTGTACTGGGGAATCACAGAACAGCTCTTCTTTCTCTGCATGTTTCTGTGAGTATGCTGTCCTTCTTAAGTAACTAAAGTGCATCATCTATGTCACTATAGAGGTGGGTTTCAGTTTGGGGCAGTGAGAGTGGAGAACTAAAAGGATAAAAGCCCTGAAGACTGTGATGAAGCTGGAAAAACAACAGACACACACAACACATGCACACACACACATATATAGACACCAAGTTTCCGAGTGACTGAGACACGACAAAGCTGTTTCTAAAGGACCAACTGCTTTAAATACAAAAGCTGACCCAGAATGGATGTTGACACAGCAGTACACAATTTGCATGACCATCAAAGACTGAGAATGATTCAGTTTTTCTGGTTACATACTATGTTATGTAATACTATTGTTACTTTCAAATGTTATAGCTTTTTTATTTTGAGGATTGAAACGAAATCTCATTTACAGGTATTCACACTGTCACTCTCTTTAATTTAAATGTAGTTGCTATGAAGATGATGGTAGGAACAAAACTGAGGTAGCCCGCTACAGATTCTGATCAAACATTAGGATATTTCCCTACATGGCCAGGAATATCCACAGCAAATTCAAAGGAAATATTACCATTGGGTTTGAAGACACTATCTAGCACCAGTGGACTGATACCTTGAGGTTTGGGCCCCACCAAGCGATGCATAACCACAGTAAACGGCGCATGTGCCAAGGTAATGTCCATGAAGTGTCACTTGTCCTGGCAGGAGACGTCTTTCCTTAGACCTGCGCTGTTTAGTCCAGTTGAATCAAACTCTGGTTCATTTTCCCCCTTGGTGTGATTCATTTGGGCAGGTGTGAACACAGTAATTGTACTCAGGTGTGGACCAAAACAACCGTATGGAGATCCCTTGAGGATGTGGCCTCAGTCCAATCCCAAACAGACTTGGTTCGTTTGCAGTGGGAACATGATCCAACCTCGATCTGACCCACCTATTCAGCGTACTTTACAAATTTTAGCTAAACATCTCCTGTAGCCAGGTGTGCTTTGCATATTGAGATGTGAATGAGCGAAATCAGTGCTAGCAACTAGCTGGAGAATCTAGGTCCAACCTGGACTAGCGCAACAGTAGGTTTCTTGACACGCCTTCAGATATGACTGCAAAGACTGTCTGTTGCTGTGCTGACACTCTGCTCTAAGAAGATGATGAAGCTCCCTGATAAATTAAAAGCTTCAACTCACTGAGCTCTTCTTTATGAATGACAAAATCAACTTTTGTCATTCATAAAGAGAATGTAGACAGATCACCTATACAACCCAGAATAGCCACATTACGAAACAGTGTTGCAGGCATTTACTGTCTCGTTTGTTATTTGGCACAATATGAAAATACAAGTTTCAAAAACTGCTCACCCTAAGAGAGAAACGTGATTCACAGACAGAATGTGTAATAAATGCCACAATTAGCATGCAACCTTGATCCAGCAGGGCGTGCAGGCTCTCCACCCTTTCAGTCCATTAATATGTTCTCCTGCATTGATTCGTTTGACAAAGAGCAAGTATAAAAGAAAACAATGGAGGGAAATAGAAAGAGCATGGATTGACCTGTTCTTAAAATAGGAGGAAAGCCATTCTCACAGATCTGGAGAAACTGCTGCCCATCACTCTGATGGAAAAAATCCAATCATGGCATTTTGACACCTATAAACAAGTCTGAACATGAACACTTCCAAGTCGTCATTTTGGCCTGTCAAGTCAGTCCACGTGATAGAAATGATAATGAATGAATATAAATTAATGGCATGAATGGAGGTAAATGAAAAATTCTTTTCCCATTTTCAATCCTTGCTAATGTCACTTCTATATACAGTAGATGACGTGAATTACATCAGCAGCACAGATGCTGTAACAGAGCAGGTAACTCTTTCCGTAAAATTAAATGGGTTCCTTGAGAGAGGCGGAGAGGCTATTTGTCTCCTAGTCCAAACAAGCTGAATCTAAGTAGGAGATCAATACTGATATATTTAGGCTGCTAACTGCTCCTTTAATATATTATTGATGTCTGGGTCTTGCTGGATTGAATTTGGGCTGCACACAGCAGTTCATCTTGATCAGCGCACACAAGGGAGATGCACCAACAGAAGAATACAAGAATTCCCTTGGATATGGGTATATGATGGTCATACAGCACCAAAAACAGAAAGGTATTACATGTTGAAGGAACTTTCGAGGTGAGTAATGAAGGAGGTTACAAAGAGTGATTGCAAAAGGCCACCACAGCCTTTTGTTCAATTTGTAACGTGTTTGATTTGAGATATACAGACTATGGAGTTCAAAAAGAATGATTATCCAGGGCCTTAGTGTGAGCTGAGATATTTATCACTTGCCAGTCACTCGACTTTGACCTCACTAACCTGGTAACTTGGTTCTGCATATGATGGACTTTCTGTTGCTTCCCCACCTTCAGCAATTACTTTGTAATCACCACAAGTGCATCATCAGGGATGTTTTGAACAGCACAGAAATATATATATCAAAAATAAAAGTCAACTGACAATCAGTGTGAGATATTTGACACCGTTCCATTATTAAATACATTTTGTGGCAGTTTCTGTCATTTCTGAGAGACAGACCTCACCACAAAAACGACAGATCATTTTAAGTGTTTGAACAAATAACTAATGCTAAGTTTTTATCCTTAAGTGCTCTCTTGCAAATAATGACTCTGCTGTCAGAAGCAAAGATGGAAGTAGCGTTAGAAAAGAGGTCAGGTGGCAGGCAGGTTTGTGTCCTGTCTCCTGTTAACAAACAACGTTGGTTTCTGTACATTTTTACAAAATGTGTATGTTGTGTTTACTCATGCTATGCATTTTTATCGACCTTTCTGCAAATCGAAAACATACAACTTCTATATTAGCACTGTAAGGGATCAATTGACCAGTCATGGTGTGGGTAAACACAGAACCTGCGATATGAACTGTAAAATTATTTGAAACAAGCTTGCTACAGTTCATAATGCATCTTTTGACAGCAGTTTTGTGAGAAATACGACCATGGAACTGTTCAAACAGCAAGATAGCCGACCAAAATGTCAAAAATGCCAGAAATCCATCTAGTCATCTAACAGCCAGATCATTGATCCATCGGGAGGTTAATCAGGTGCCATTCACCCCTCCCCCCCACAAACTGAACACCAAACAACAACTGATCACATAGAAATTCATTTGTGGTTTGGCTTAAAAATTAAGCAGTGGCAACCAATGTCAGTGTTAAAATTGAGATTAATTTGCACAATGTATGTCCAGCTACTCGGGTGTTCCAATGTTGGTTTCTTTTAACTATGACCGCAATCTTTCTCTAATCTTAGTATAGTAGTTTTAGTTGTCTAAACTTAATCAAACAGTAACCATAAAGGTGGCAGATCAAAAAACACTCATATGAATTGTTATTTAAAATGGTCATATGGGTTGTTCTGACAAACAAGCAAGCAACTGTATTTTGATATTGGTGTGAGGACTGCACATTACTTATTGTCACTAAAGGAGCCAGGGAGTCACTAAAGTCATTAAGTTTTTCAATTTTAGCAGAAACATCAGCTAAAACAAATCCAAAGATATTATGGGGCAAAGCTTAAAAAAAACTCTAAACTGGCAGAAAATGAGCCAGATTTATTAAACTTGTACATGAGGTGCGAAGACACTGAAAGAGTAAAGAGCTGACTAAAGGCTACGACATAGTGTAATAGAAAAGATGCATAAAAATACACAGTCCTGTCAAAGTTCCACAGCATGATGGCAGAGTTATGTACCTATTACAGTGGCACTGTAAGGTAAGGATGTTATTATCTTGGCAGGGTGCGGCTGGGTGGAGAGACTGCTTTGACAAACATGGTTTAATACTTGGTGTCAACACAGTAAAGCCCTATTCGTCATCTCAGAGTGTTTGCAATCACTTGTGACCGGTACTGGTACTGTATATTCACACAGTACATATACACTGATGTTCACTGTAAGAGTAGTTACATAATATAACATATAATATAGTAATATAATTACCTGCCGGCTCACTGGAATTCCTGGACTGCCACATTGGGATCTCAATCAAATCATTATTTTATAACAGTTTACTGACAATAGTATGATAAATATTCTTTAGGCTGTAAGTGCTTGAACATGCCTGTGAAAGGTTGACAATCAAATACTAAAATGCTCAGTTTTCCCCACCCACACTATGATGTGAAACCAACATTTTTAAAATGTATTACTTTAATGAGCATTTTTTAAACAAGTGCTCTTACCCCAACAGAAAATTAGGTTGCTTGTCAGTGTCACAGTGAGGATGAGTGTTTTCTAATCAGTCATTTCTAATCAATTTTCAGTAGTAAAAAAAAACCACAGGCCTAAATGCCAAATCCATATATAAACCCATCCTTTATATTTATTTGTGATTCAAACAGGCGCCATGCTGTTTGAGCAGGAACTCCCCTTCTTCAATTAGCGTTTTGTGTGAAATATTCAGCTGTAGAAGCATCAGGTGCAGCCTCCCAGTCAGCACATCTGGAGCTCCTAAATAAGGCTGCACTATAATTGCTGTTTGTGCCCTTATCAACCTGAATATGCTAACAATTCATTATTTACACCTTATTGGAGACTGTAGGCTTAAGTTTTGTTTGTAGGATGGGTCAGTTTTAGAATAGGCTTCAGAGCACAAAGTGAGTGTTTCTTGCAAAAGGCATCATATGAAGGATTACAAGTTGGAATTCATTAGCTTCCCTCGTTTCCCCGTCTCTCTTTGCAGCACTCTGAGGCTGCTGTAATTCCACTAATGGAGTGCTTACCGCAGTTATAGTTTTCAGACAGTGACTGATACTGCTTAATTGCCGAGAAAATAGAGAGTGGTTCCCCAGTTATTGCTAAATACAGCATGACTGTAGTTACAGAGAGGTGCAGAAGCTCTCATCATGGTACCCAGACATCCTCTTAGATGTCATGAGGGAGTAATATTAAATGATAAGTTTGCACACTTGTGCTGAACCAGGCCTTTTCAGATCTCATGAACGAAATGAGAAGCCATTATATTGCATAGCTACACACTTTGGAACTAGATTAATTTAGAAAATAATTTAATTTTATGACAAAAAAGTATGTCAATACAATAATATATATTCAATATATTCAGTAAAAAAACTGAGTGAAATGAATGACTATTCTGTAAGAATCAGTCAAAATAGCGTATGTAGCGGATGTACAGAGAGCCCAGTATTTGTATTCATATCTACATTTGTTGAGGCAGCAAAATTATTTGCAGACAGACCTCTACCTATTTATACACCCATAACACAGAGATGGCACACCGTGTAATGCGTAGGGAAGAACTGCAAAGGTGATTCTTGCTTTGCACTTTTCATGTATTGCCTATTTTTTACAACCTAACCTTGTGGAAAGGAGAAGGGGAACAACAGGTTATGGAGAGTACCTTCGAAGCACTTCTCCTGTGTCAGTAGCTCAGCTTTATCCTTGGGGAACAGCCCCAACTATGGGAGTGATGTCCAAATAAGGAAATGCGCGTCATGCAGCAGGTGGATGTGACACCCCTCGTTGAGACCTGCTGATAGAGCAGAGGAGAGAGACTGAAATGTTTTTTTTTCTTCCTGAAAACAAATCATTTTAAAAATATTTGTATGAAACAAATATTTGTAAAAAAAACAAAAAACAAAAAAAACAACTATTTGTGCTTTGCCGGATAACGTATCTGTATTCAGGCACCCCCCTAATGGAAAGTTGACCGCTTGCATAGCTTGCATGGTCCCTGGCAACAAATTTGGTGCAAGCATAGTCACACCCAGATGCTATGATGAGAATATCGCTCTCTTTGCTGAATAGCATTTTTAGAGGTAAGAGTAAGTTTACTGTGAATGCTGAGTTTGTCTGGACGGACTGTTTTACTTATTATACAGTGCATGCAGTGCTGCGGTTGTGTGTGTGCAGGACTGAGCTGAGCGTCGGCCAACAGTTCCATTAGCACTGATTGAAAGCGAGGCGGTGCAGATGAAATATATTCAAGTTAAGACTCTTCTTTGCACACAAACACATGCACACGCTCACTCACACTCACACACAGCTACAGGCCAATGGTTATAGGCCACAGCTCCACCAGACTGATGATGAATGACAAGAAGCAGGAGAGAGAGGAATGATGGAGAGAAAAGAAACATGAGAGACAGCGAGAGAGAGAGAGAGAGAGGAGGCAGTATTTCAGTCACACTTAGCAAACGGCTGTCACTGGTGAATCCAGATGCCTCATCACTCTCTCAGACATCAGCTACTGTGTTGTGTCTCCACCGCTGCTAATGAAATCAACACTGGCCTGTTGTGTGTGTGTGTGTGTGTGTGTGTTCATATCTGCATGTATGTGTTGTGTGTTTTAAAAGGGCCGTGCATTAAACAGGGCTGTCACTTCACTCACTAGAATGAGTCAATATGTACATTAGCTTCCATGGTGACTGCACAACAGGGTCATGTACACACAACACACTGACACTGAAAAATATCATACTCACTGATGGTCTTTAAAAAAAAGGTTTGCAATTATGCAACATCTGGCCTTATAGGCCCATACTAAATATTTATGAAGTATTAGTAGTAGTGACAATATTATTGTAGGGGAACCAGTCCAAAAAATGGCTAGAAAATGTCATCAAGCCCAGCGCAGCTGAACTGACTTGTATACAGACTGTATTTTATTTTTTGTCATGTGCTTGTGGTTCCTGTTGTCTGAATTATAGTTTTCTTTTGTTTTTTATACATCACTCAACATTATTACTAATGTCTTCTCTTTAATACACCTTACCTGCAAGTATGAGATCTATTATCATTATAATTATTATTATTATTATTATTCAAAACTGCTGCTAAGACCAGTCCTGCCAAACCCACGTGCAGCTTCAGTGTTGACTGAAAATAATGTTTGATACATTGTTGGATACTAGAGCTTCACTTCTGATTTAAAACTGACTGTAATTAATTTTTAAAATTAATGTGTGACAAAATAATCTCAGCTCAAAGGTCCAATTTTTCTCTTTTCTCTGCTGGATTATTTATAAAATGCACTTTCACTCTGGTCTACTGCATGCTCTGTTGCTGCAATGATTAGTGAACTAGGTTATTGTTATCTTCATTAACACAAAATTAAGAAAACCAGCAGGTCATGCTAAACAGAACATCATGAAAACAAGCGATCTGACAATAAACAGACAAACTGTGGATGAAGGTAACAGTAACGTTACCACAACAACAAATCTGACATCTCCTGTTAGCTTGCAGCAGAGTCACTGCAACAACTTCTACAACACAGTTTTGTTTTACAGACTGCGTGGGCTGCATTCCCAATAATTACAACTATTTACATCATTTATTCAAACTTAATTTCTGGCCTACTGGCCAGTGATTAGGTTAGGGCAAAACAACAAAATAATCCACATTTTCAAAACAGAAATTAGCTAACATGAACACAATGTCAGGCTGAATGAATGAGTGAAACAAAATGGCAATTCAGTTTATGCTTATTTGTTTCTTGCCTTGGTTTGATTTTCCCAAATTTTGGAAAGTTTATGTAATGCTGTCCAGCTCTTAACTTTGAAGTCCAATATATCAGAAATTTTACTCAGAAGAGGGATTTCTGGCTTCACCTTCATCTAAGAAGCATGGAGAAGGATTGACGTCCAGACAGAAGTCTTTGGGCCATGGATTATCTGTCTGACAAGTTTTTTTAGTTATCATGTGAGATATCCAGCAAACTTGTAAATAAAAAAAAAAGTGTCAACACAAACCTTGTTCCACCTCTTTTGGTGGAGGAAACGTGAGTCAACAACATCTACACAGGATGTGCAAACTGTGCTGTAAGCATGAAGAAGCAAAGGACAAAAGAAGCAACTGAGTGGGGAGGATGAGGAAGAGGAGTAACAGAGGAAGACTGCTGTAATCAAGGCTGAGTGCTAGTGCAGACGGATGCAGGTTGTGCTCGTGGTTCTTGATGAAGTGCTGTTCTCCTGCTGAGCCACCAAACTATTTATATACAACACACTGACAGCCTATGGGCATGGAAGAGAAAACTGCTACACTTACTGTTCTTTCTTCGTTATCCCTCACCTCTGTTCCTCCACTTACACAGGCAGTTTGAAACAAGGGCGTAGATTTACTGTACACTAAATACATCCAGCATAATTTGTCTACAAAATCTTGAATGATAAATACAAAAGAGAAGCGACAACTGATAACTGACAGTCTCATCTACTGTCACTGACTTTCTGTGGTGGACCCGGAGGCTTCAGCTTCGGCCTCAAAAAAGTCAGAACATCCTGAGAGACAGATCATCGTGGAGATCAAAGTTGCAACACCGTCATCAATAATAAATTGGCATCAGGATGGAGCCTTCACTGCTTCTGCTACACAAACACACCTAGACAGATATGTCACCTTTGACACGATTTTTATGCCGTCGCAAAGCCAACGGTAGCGCAAATGCCGTCACAATGCAATGTTTTCCAGTCTCAGGAAAATAGGACCTCTTGTCTTGACTCCTTTGGCCAAAATTCTCCTAGCTTGACAGCTGTCCAACACTGAATACTATCCAATTTCAATGCTTTCTTTGATATTAAGCAAATAATGGAGCAACCACAAGTTACAAATTCATAAAATAGAGATTCAACCAACCTGACTCTCATTAAAAGCATTTTATTTCTCATTTACAGCATCTATGTTTGATTAATGATATCCAACCCTGACAGATTACCTTCTCTGGTAATATGACACACAGACTTTATTAACTATTAACCTATTACGTAAAAAGCCAACATTATTAACAGCCGCTCAGAACATAACGACATATTCTTTCATCTTTGGAGAGTATAAGCTTTGGTTATTTATTAAAAAAGAAAAAAAACCACTCTCTCGGGGTCTACGCTGAAAAGAACAATCAGAGAGGTTCGGTTCCCACAATAATACATTAAAATGTCAAAGCTATATGTTAAAATGTCAGACCTATTAATGGTACTGCCAGTCTGCGGAGGTAAAATGTCAGGAAGCAAATAAATGCAGTAGGCAGTGAACAAAATAATGACGTATAAATGCTGAGTATACTGCAGGTAAGAAGCTTATGTGAAACACTCATTCAAACAAATACTACCGACACTGTGATGAAGGCGACTGAAAATGAATAATCAGCAGTAATTACATAGGTGTGAGCTCAGGTGAGCCAGAATCAAAATGTCTGAGTGTCTTTGCAGCCAAATTGTGGTTTATTCAGGTGATAATCAACGATTCCATTGTTGTTGGCTTGTGAGGGTCCCACTGAGAGGCTTCAATCACACTGTAGGGGGTCAGTGACATAACCACACCATCCCAGCACCCACCCTCAAAGTCACCTTTCACTGATTGGGTAGGAGGTTGAGTGCAGTGGAGTGGAGGAGTAAAAGGAGGAGGAAAGGGTACGTCCACATAAAGCTGGTTGAATTTGTAAAAACATCTTTTTCTCTCTGTTTCAACCCTCCGTCCAGACTAAAATATCATTATCCTCCCCCCAAAACTGAGCTTTTTTTGTACCGAAACATCTTCACAGTGTATGAATCTTAAAAAATGGAAAACTGAGCTTTTGCAAAACAATGAAAACAAGATGAAGGATATTCTCTTACTTGTACTTAAATGATTTCGTCAGACAATGCTGCAATTACAAAATTATCACAGCAGCACAGTAGCTTGAGAATGTTTTCAAGTGATTGCTGAAACTTACAGCCAAACTCTTCAACTCAAAGTTTATCTCACATATCACTGGCTTAACTTAATAAAATTGAAAAGTAATGGATGTCGGCAGTGTATTTTGGTAGTAAATGTACAGTAAACTTTTTATATAAACACAGGTTTATATACTCCAAGCTCCACCTCAATCAGCCTCTGACTCGTCTTTACTCTGCCTATGATGATTTCCAATTATCACTTCTTAATCTTAGGCTGGTTTTAAATGCAGATAAGACCCAGTACATGGTATTCACGTCCACTAATGTCTCTTACTATCCTGCCATTAAAACTTTAAGTTGTACCCATCACTCTTACTGACACTCATCCAAATACTTGACAGCGGACAGTCATTCAAGATTCATATTCAACATTTGACTCAAAAATTTAAAAAATAAATCAGACCTCCTAGAATTAAAAGAAAGTAAAATTAAAAATTTTTAAACTGTAAACCTATTGTTGAGCCCTGTTTATCAAAGTGCAAATGACATCATTGCTTTCTGTATCACAAGGTTTGATGGACTTCCTTACTGACAAGAAAAAAGAAACATTTCCTGATATTCATCAATAAAGTTCTACTGTTAAAGCTTCAAAACTGCATGATTTCGCTTACCTCATTTAAATCTTGTAACTACGGTACATGATCCAGCAGATATCCTGTATGTACACACTAATCTTGGCAGAACCGATTTCAGGTACTATGCACCTTCTTTTATTTACTGCAAACTCTCCTGAAAGCTAAATTCTTTCATTCGTCTTGGAGATTTTAAAGCTTTGTTGTCTGATATTTTTAAGATTCTTGTACCTGTTTTTATTAATTCTTTGTTGTCTGACTTTTGACAGACGTTGTTTCTGTATGCTAGTGTGTGATTGTCTGATTATGATTGTTCTCAGGTTTCTCTTGAAAAAGAGATCGCAATCTCAATGAGACATCCGGATTAATTTAAGTTTACATGGATAAATAAAATTGATGATGCAGTCAAGCTTATAAAGTTGTTGTGTTTTAAGCTTTTAAGATTTTTGGGACTTTGTCCTAGCTGCTGGAAATGTACCACTGAACTGCTGAAGCTGGCAATTACTTTACTGTTGAGTTGTCGTGTTTTCCACATCCTGTATACCACTTCAGCACAAAAAGCCCATGAAACAGGGAGAGAAATGAGCATTCAACTTTTTAGGCCATTCATACAAGACTATTTTTCACAAGAAAATATCAGTTTGACAAAATAACACAGCTACAGTTTTGGCCCAGGTTCACAGCTACAGATTCTCAGCTATGAAAAAAAGACATTTATAACACTGAGTGGTGCAGCACAGGGTGACTCTGCAGACCCAGTTTATGTATTTTCATAGACTGACATTAATCTTTATAGCTAAATTCATGAAAAGCAAAGAAATGCAATCTTACTGAAAATATGATCTTTTACAGGGGTAGAAGACAAATTAATGTTTTAATAAATATTTGATTCTATATTCACAGTTTGATGATCATACGCTGTCATTTTTATTTACCACAAGGAAGGTTTGCAATGTTTATGCAGGCACGGTCGAGACAACAAAATATATTTGCATGTCAGGTGTAGAGGGAGCCTGTCAGATATTCCAATCTCGGCATTTCCTAATCAAAATTAAAAAGATGAGGTGAAAAACAGAAGTAGTAAAGGGGTGAATTTGTCTTGCTCTCCATTTTAACAAGGGAAGAAAAAGATGGAAATGAAGAGAGAAAACAAAAGAAAAAGAGAGGAGCAAAAGAGTGTCTCTTGCTCCTCCTGATAGACCCAGCTAGGCTATTCATTACTCCCTGAACACCAGCCAGTGTCAGTTATATTACAGCAAAGCCGTCCCTGACTGACGGCTACGAGTGGGGGGAGAAAAATGGCAGCAAAATACTGCTAGATACCCTGGGAGAAAACAAGGGAGGGGCTGTGATGGATGGGTGTGTTTGACCCAGGCGGGGTGGAAGGCAGAGCTGGGTCTCTTCCACATGAGACAGGGAGTCGGCAGAGCTTCTGCCCCTCTGCCCAGAGCATCCCAGCCTTGTCAGGATGAGAGGCATCTCGCTAAGCTGCCTTCCGTCAGTGCTTCTATCACTCGTGTCAAAACAGTCGCTCTCCATATTCAACAGATAAAACTGGACCTTATGTGATGGGAATACAGACGCGCAGCCAGGCCATCCACTGAGTTTGTGACAGGCCTGATGTCAGCATCAGGGCAGATACCCCCACCTCCCTATATAGCTGTCCCAAAACCAACAGCATGGTAGCATCAGACAGCTTTGGGCTGATTTTCTGTCCTCTATGTTTTTGCATACACAGTAAAATAACAGGAGAGTTAGCTTTTGGTTCTCAGATACAGTATGTGATACCAGAAGCCTGTGTGCCTTACATCTTGGTTATCAAGGTCTGTGTGTATCTGGGGTTTTCAGCCATGCTAGCAACACGCCCCTATGGATGGAAATGTCAATCTGCCAAGCTGTTGGTTGGTCCACCACTTTGGTCCAGACTTAAATATCTCAACAATTATTTAATGGATTGCTATGAACTGTTGTGCAGACATTCATGGTCCTCAGAGGATGAATCCTACTGACTTTGGTATCCCCTGACCTTTTCTATACCATCACCAGCAGATCAAATATCTTAAAGTCTAGATGGATTGATGCAACAGATATTCATGGTTCCAAGATGATGAATCCTAATGACTGTAATGACTGTAATCTGCTGACTTTTCCTCCAGCGCCACCTTGAGGTTCACATTTGTGGTTTTGAGTGAAATGTCTTGACAACTATCGCCATGAAATTTGGTGTACGTTCCCCTCAGAATGAATTGTAATCACCTTGGTGATTAACTTTCAATCTAGCGCCATCATTAGGTCAAAATTTTAAGTTGTCCAATACTTTAATACCTGCAAAACTAGTGACATTGCAATCAGCCTCAGCCATACTTTGTGTAAAAGTAAAAGCCATTACTATTCATATTTGTAGCTATTCTGCTTTTTTAACTAACATATGTCACTTTCAGGAAATGTGCAAATGAAAAATACTGTTAATAATTTTTCATTGGGCCTCTTTTGGGCTTCTTGAGGTCCTGGTGAGTGCAAGACTAACAAGCAACAGCAAACCACGACTGCATAGTTGCATTTCATATCTGGCCACCCACAGTGTTACCTGGAGGCAAAAATGTTATTAACCTCGGGGCATATTAGTCGGAGCCATACATTATGCTCTTGCTAATAGAATTTAGAGTCTCATTTCATTGCATTCAGAGCCATTATGAAAGTACATAACCTGTGTGACCTGAAGTGAATGTTCACACGGTACGGAGGAGAGAAAGCACTAAATTTAATCATAATGAAAAAACATTGTGATTAAGGAGAAGGATATCCCACTAATTCTACCCACAGTGTCCCAACAACATGCTGTACAACATATTTTGTGCTGTGAATATGATATTCTGGAGAAAATTATTCAATTTCTTTGTCTGAGATTTACACGTTTTCCATCACGCTATAATAATACAGATTTCTTTATCTTAATAAGGTTGTAAGAAAGTATGATCATTTTTTTCATTTGAATACTTCAACCTCACAGCACACTCTTCTCATGTTTTTAACAGCTTTATTGAAACAAGTATACAAGAAGTTTACAGCACCATGTGTATACAACTTGAGTCTACAATAACAAACATGACAAGGGGAACAAAGGTTGTAATTAAAAATAAATAGTTAAATGAATATCTTGTAGGGCTTACAGTGGTTATACGCTTTAACAGCTTTATTGTTCAATATTGAAGAAATGTACTGTTTGACCTGGACAGTCAGCTCTGAACAGTTTGATTTGTGAATATAAAAATTTGCCAAAATAGTAAGCAAATTAATTAAATAACTGCGAGCAGAGATTCCTGTCATATTCAGTGAATCCAATCATGACAATTTACTCCGCAGTTGTTTTGTATGTGTGCAAGAGTAAAATAAATCTACCAGCATTTCTCTGAGCTCCCCACTAAAAGTACAACATCAATGTCTTTCTTGAGTTTCTGCAAATTATGATTAGTTGAACAAAACCTGTGAAGCATATTAAAAGATATCTCTTTGACTTTGTTGGTCAAAAACAACAACAACAACAACAAAAACATAACTCTTTCCTATCAAATATCTCCAACAAATGTGAACCAATATGATAAGGCAGAGGGTGTCCTTATGATGTCTTGTTGAATCTTCTCGTGTTTTCTGACTTTGATTTGTCATAGACTACGTTATTTACTGCAGAGTTCACAAGCATGCAATCTGCAAATGCCAGTGTCAATAAGGCCAAAACAAGATTCAATCCTTTTCCGGTCCTTTTTTTTTTTTTTTTCAAACTTCATTTATAAAACATTCAAATATACAAACAGTGCAAATATGTGCTCAACATAATGGTATATAAAGAACAAGAATATTAATTTAAATAAATAATAATAATACAATAATTTAAAAAGAAACAGAGTTCAGATGAATAAACTTCATTAATATAAAATTATGATTAAAAAAAACATGTTATTCTCCTTTAAAGAGTTCACTGTACTGTTTGACAGTTTTATTACTTTTTTTTAGTGTTTATAAGTGTGAGAGTCTTAATATATTCTTTCAATTCACATAAACATCCAGTGAAATTAGGGGAAACTTTTGTTATTTTGCATTTATGTGAAATTTACCATATAGAATCAATAAGTTTACTATGAATTCAATGTTATATTTATATAAAATGTAATGTAATTTATGTAACGACATTTTTACACTCAGTTTTAATAATGGTATATAGTATGATGACACTATATATATGTTTAATATCATGATGATGAGTTTTGGATTCAATCCGCGTTCCTGTTGACTGCGTGACGTAAATTATATTGACGTCACTCGGCTGACGACTGCGGAAGCAAGTCGTTGCTTTAGCCTGTTAACTCAAAACCAAAACAGAGGGGTTGTTTTCCTTTTAAATCCTCAAGGAATCGGACTTTAACTCGGATATCGCCTTGACTCTGTCTGGTCGACTTACCTGTTGTGTCTCTGTGCTTGTCAGGCGACTGAGAGGAAGCTAAAACAGCTAACTGACTAAAATGGAGGTAAATGTCCAGTATCGAGGAGTTAGCTTTAGCCAGTCTCTTAAAACTCAGTAATGTAACATAAATAACCTAAGTTTCCTAATATACTATAAATATATGTAATCATCTGTCGTTCTGTCATCTATCTAGTTGTTTAATGACAGTAATCTTTACCTATTTAAATAGAGAAAGTATGTGACTTTGCAGCAGGTTGCTCATGCTATTTAGCTGTTACTCGTGTATTTGAAGAGCACTCTTTGATGTGTTAATGTGATGAATATAGATAACTTACACCTACCTGGAACATTATAACATCCGTGATGTTATTCTAGCACAACAGGCATTTATTTACCACGTTGCCAAACATTCAAAGAAGTCGCCTTTCCGTATTTTTCAGGCTCTTGAGTGGATTTGAGTTGGAAAAGTCTGGACTTCTTTTAAAAGCAGAAATTTTAATTAAAGTTCTTAATTTGATCTATATATGCCGAATGAAAAAGTGGATCCCACTGATACAGAAAAGATTTTACTGAATGTATTCTCAGCAATATACTTCTTCAGACAAACAGAGTAACATTAACATTAAACTTATAATTTATAAAAGGAGGTTCTCTGGTGGCTGAGACTGGTGTTATCTGGTACTTATCAAGACGAGCAGTCAGCAAAACCCAAGAAATACAGCACACCTGACAGAGTTGACATCCCTCTAGATTAACCGCAACCTGCATCCATTTCATTTCTTCTTTTTCCTTTCATTGCAACAGGACCCTGGTGGTACAAGAGCAGAGTCGGTGGCTCCATCACCAGCTGGCACACCTAAGTCAAAGGTACTGTACAACTTTAACCTGTTTTTAAAACATCATTGTCTAAAAACACAATAAAAATCAGTCGTGTATGTCTAAATTTGCATGAACATGATTCACTGTAAGATATGTATTGGTATAGATTCATGGTCTTCTTGTATCTTTGCATTGAATTCTCAGCTGGACACACTGTCCAAAGATGACCTTATCAAGTTTTCCAAGAAGCAAATGGCAGCTTTGCAAAAGATGAAGAGCAGATGTGCAGGTAACTAAATGCTCATTTTGAGTTATAGAAAAGATCTGATGCACTCAAGAGGGTAATAAATTTAAAAAGCCTTTAATACTTCATGGCTGCTTAGTCATAGTTAAAAACATGCCTACACAAGACCTTCATCAGGACAAGTACTAGTAGGATCCTTAAACTGAAGAGCACCAGAGGGATACCTTTCTACCCCCACACAGCACTCCGTGCATCTGTTTTTTGACTAATTGCTCATGTTTATGTTTTATTATGACCTACAGTGTAGTATTCATCCCTTTTCAGATTTAGAGAAAGAAGTCGAATCCATTAAACAGCAGCCCAAAAACAGTAACAGCAGCTCAGATGACTCCACGCTGATACAGGTTTGTATGTTTTATGGCAACATCTCATGTTTTTATATGTGTTATAAATATTCCTTTGTTAACATATTTAATTTTCATACTGCCTCATATGAATTATTTATTTTGGGTGTATGTGTAACAGGAGCTGACTGAGAGGATGGATGCGTTATTACTGGAAAAGGCAGAAACTCAACAAAGCCTTGCATTGTCTCGTAAAGATTTAGAGAAGACTAAGCAGCAAGCCAAGGTGAAATAAAACACAAATATGATGTTTAACACAGTTTTACTGGCTGGTAAATGGTTTCTCTGATCATTCTATTACATTTTTGTATATTTCTGCTGATTGTCAGGTCTATTCATTGAAGCATGTACAGTGTGTTAATAATTAAACCATTGTCACAACATATACGTAACTCTTATTTTGCACAGGATGATTTGGCAGTGCTGCAAGGAGAGCTTGAACGTGTGATGGAAGACCACCAAAGGAAGATCAAGACCCTAGAGAGCAGCATTGAGGAATCCAACAATAAACATCAAGAAGAAGTGATTTATTTCCAGAAATTACTGAAAGAGCGAGAGGAGACTGACAGGGAGAGGGAGAGTGAAAGAGAAAGGGAGCGCCTAGCAGAACATGCCAGTGCCAAAGAGAGCGAAGAAGAGGTCCGACGTTGTTTGGAAGCTCAGCTTGAAACTCTTCGAGCTGAACTTGAACAAACAAAATCCCAGGGGATTGCTGAGCTGGAGGAGAGCCACCAGAGGGAGTTGACTGAAGCTCAGCAGGAGGTGGAGAACCTTAAGGAGGAGCTGGCTCAGAGGAGCCTGCAGCACGAGGAGGAAATGAGGGCTCTGGAGGAGGACTGTGAGGTCGAGAGGGAGCGTCTCCTGTTGCTGCATGAGGAGCTGACGGAGCAGCTCGCTCTTAAAGGTACAACAGTGCTTCATTTAAATAAAGCAGTCAGAACATGAACTACATCTATTAGAGTGAAAGCTACTCCCTGTTTTGAGTAGGCAGTTTCACTTATTACAGCAATGATACAATGTACTCATCGCAGCAGAGAGCAGGGCCAACCCAAGAAAACCAATAATCTGTCTATGTATCTATAATCTAACTTATAAATTATATATTTACAGTCTTCAGACTGTTTATGGAAAATATTCTAATTTATTTTTTATACCAAAGAGGCACTAAAACCATCTATATTTGGTTGACAATATTTCAATATTTTTAGGAAAATATGCTTTATAGCTGAGAGTTAGATGAGACAATGGGTATCACTCATGTCTATACAGTAAATATGAGGCTACTGCTAGCGGCCTGTTAGCTTTGCATAGCATAAAACAGGAGGAAACAACTTGTCTCACTCTGTCCAAATGTAACAAAATCTGCCTCCCACATCTAAAGCTCACTAATTAGAGTCCGAGCACGAAAGTGCCAGGGTCCCTGGCACTAAAAGTGTGAGGAGCCTATTGTTTTTGTAGAGATTATTATTATTATTCTAGTAAGCCATTGGCTCTCTCCAATTGTAATAAAATCTGCATACCAGCACATCTAAAGCTCAATAATTAAGACATTATATCTCGTTTTAATTTGTATAAAAACTAAAGCGTAAGAATCACAAATCACCATTTTCTGTGGGGTAGTGTGGGGTTTCATGTATGCTTAATGGGACTCCATGACGGTACTGGTCCCAGCCAAAAAATAGTCTGTTTTTTGTACCAGACTATGAGATATAACGTATTAATTAGTGAGCTGTGTTGGTAGGTAGATTTTGTTACCATTGGAAAGAGAAGCTGTTTCCCCTTGTTTCCAGTCTTTGTGCTAAGCTATAGCACAAAGCTAAGCTGACACCAGAAAGCAAATAAGTGTATTTCTCAAAATGTTGAACTGTTCCTTTAAGGATAATTCCCTTTAGTGAAATGTAGTTAAAACCTTGTTAAGGAGCATCTGTCTTAGTGGCAGCAGTAATTTAGGCTGTTAGACATCTACATTGTATGTTCATACTTCTGTCCATGTTATAAATTATTATATTAGTTAATTGATTTGATTAAGATCAGAATGACTTTTCCAACTTACATTACCTTTATTTTTACAGACAGTTACCTGCAGGATGTGCAAGAGGAAGACGAGGAACCAGTCCGTGGTTCAGGGATCGCCAGAATGCTGGAGCTGTCTGCATGCAGTCAGGGTGACTCCAGCCACGGTGACGGAGAAGAGACAGAGGCTGGAAAACTGAAAGCAGCCATGGAAGATCTTCAAGCCCAGAACACAATGTTACAAGACGAACTCACCCTGCTCAGTAATGTGAAGAGCGAGCTTGAGGCAGAGCTGGAGAGGGCCAAGGAGGAGTTCCAGATGGAGAGAGAGGAGATGGAGTTTAAAATCAATGAGTTGCAGATGAACCGGGAAAGTACCGCCTCTGATGTAGCGATAACCCTACATCAAATGAACACTGACCCTGACCAACAAGAGATCCAAAGAGAGGTCCAGCAAGAGGGTGAAGCACACAAATATGGAGTGGATGCTCTCCCATGTGAATCCAAAGAGTCAACAGTCAGTCCTGTCCAAGACCAAAACTCCTTGAATCCGGAGGAGTTACAGAAGCTGAACCAGGAGCTGAGGGCCCAGTGTGAGGCCTTGACCGGGGAGAGAGACTCTGCCCTGGCTGATTGCCAGTCCATGAGGGACATACTACAATGTGTGGAGACAGAGCTGGGTCAGAAGACAAAAGATTTTGTTCTTCAGTACAAAGCCATGAAGGAGCAGGGGGCTAATACTTTACACGACCTCCAAGACAAGATCGAACAACTTAGCCAGGAGAGGGATGGACTGTTGGCGAGGGTCAAAGAGGTTACAGAGGAGAAAAACACTCTGATGGAGGATGTGCAAGACCTGAAGACGAAGCTTGAAGATTCCCAAGGTGAGGACCAGAAACTCCAGGCCTGTGTAGAGGAACAAACAGTTTTAGCCTCTGAGCTGAGACAATCTGTGGAAGGACTAACCAGGCAGAACGAGGAGATCCTCTCCCAGCTACAGATGAAGGAAACCATGACTCAAGACCTGAGTGAGATGGTTAACATGCTGACTGAAGAGCGCGACAAAATAAAATCCCTGCTTCAACTTCGAGAAGACGAAATGCAGAAGCTTAACAGCGAGAGAGCAAAAGAAACCGAGAGGCTGCTGGAAGAGAAGGAGGCACATTTGCTGAGAGAGGAGAAAGACAAGGAGTTTGAAATAGAGGCAAGCCTCAAAGAGGAAATAGGAAGAATGCAGATGACAGTTTCCACTTTAGAGCTAACTGTCAAAGACATCTCTGCAGAAAAGGCTGAACTCCATCAAAAATTGGAAGAGACACTCTCAGGGCTTTCCCAAGCCCAGGAGAAGAGGGAGCTTTTGGGCTCCAAGCTGGCGACCCTGCAGGCTCAGCTGGAGCAAGAGACGTCTGAAAAGCATCACCTAGAGACGAAGTTGAATTCACTGACGGAGGAGGCGGAGGAGGCCCGCAACACCATTAGCACTCTGGAGGAAAATCAGTCTGAAGAACTAAAAAACACAAAGGAAGAGGTGGAGGAGCTCCGAATTCGCATAGATGAGCTGGAAAAGGAGAGGAACTTGTTGAAGAGTAGCCTTGAAGAAGCTCAAGGGGAAGTAAGATTGGAGGAGGTGCAAAATGAGTTCCAGGCTCGTATCAGGGACTTGGAACAGGAGAGGAACATGTTGAGAAACAACCTGGAGGAGGTTGTGAGGGATACTGAAGGGCTGCAGAAAGACCTGCAGGATATGAAGTCGGTCAATGAGAAGATTAGTGGTGAGAACCAGAATTTACAGGCCCAAATTTCTCTCATGTCTCAAGAGAAAGAAGAGGAGGAGAAAGGGGAAATGGAGAATACGGAAAAAGAGAGGCAAGAGCTTAAAGAGCAGCTGACAGAGAAGGACGAGCTCATCTCTCAGTTGAGGAGCGAGATGGCTGCTCTCCAGGTCAGTGCGTTTCTTGATTTGTCAGGTTCCTCTAAGAATAGTGTTAGTCCACTAGAGTATTTAAGAGATATGGTTGTATTGATCATGATCACTGCTACATATCTTTTCTGTATATGATTTTTTTCTTCATGACTGTCAGAAAAAAGCAAGTCATTTCAAGACATCCCGCTGGGCTCTGGCAACTTCTGAGAGACATTATTTTTCACATTTCATAGAACAAACTCCTGTCCAATACAACTGACAAAACAATCAGTAGATCAATGAAAGAGAAATATTTTTTAAAAAAATATTTTTTTTTTCTTGCAGCTCTAGAAATAATTTTATGTCTGTCATCTTGAGGAGGGTTAGGCTTATCCACCCTAACGAGAATGGAAAATAATAATTAATTCTCTTTTTTTCTCTCCCTCTGTCTCTCTATCAGGACTCTGCTGCCCAGTCTGCTTCCTCTGACGAACATGCAGCCATGGAAATCACAAAGAAAACAAGTATGGAGATAACAATCACTTGTCAATTTTAATGAGTAAAATAAACTAATATTTCAACCAGCAAATTATTTCACTGAAACGAACAGTCCTTCAAAAAACCAAATTAGTTCGCCTGCTGCGATAAATTATAGATAATAAATATAGACCTTTTTAACTCTTGCCCCACAGCTCTCCTGGAGAAAGAAATCAAAGAAAAGGACGAGAAGATGAACAAAATCAAGGCAGTTGCTGTCAAAGCGAAGAAGGAGCTGGACAACAGTAAGAAAGAGGTAAAGTGAGGCGTGACATTTCTAAACTATATGTTGTTTTAATCCTTCATTAACCAAGCTAATCTCATTTGGATTTACATTTCTTTTTCAAAGAACAAAAAAAAAATCAAAAACAAATCCAAAACTCTCTGGCTTTACTCTTAATAAAGTGTATAATATGAGAAAGCCCTTCATGAAAGAAGGTAAATATATTATACACAGATTATACATTTTCTCCATTTTTCTTTTTTCTAGGTTGCAACCCTCAAGGAGGAAGTAGCATCGCTGAAAGCGGAGAGAGAGAAAGTGAACAGCTCAATGAAAGATATCATCCATGGTGCTGAAGGCTACAAGGTAGGACTGTCTGGAAAAGAAGAAGAAGAGTCTGAGGCTCTGCGATGATATAATCCTCAACCAACGGTCATATCAAACACACTGACAGCATCTTCTTTAACGCACATTCTGTTGTACATCCATATGTTTCTCGATACGATATAAATTGTATGATTTCGTCAAATTGACCAGTTTAAACAAAAAAATGAAAGGTGTTGGATAACATTTACACTTTGTGATGTTATCTTATTTCGTACCAAAAGATCCAGTACAATGTTATTCACAAAACATGAAAGAAAAAAACAATAAACAGACAGATTCAAGAAATAGGAACATTAAAAACATAAGAGAGAGGATTAAAAAAAAAATAGAATCAAAGCAAGACTTTAAAACAAATAAAAAGAAAAGTAAATGAAATGACGATTAATACTGCAGGTGAGGTTAAAATAAAGTGCAAGGTTCTCGGTAAAAGCACCTAGAAAAAAAGTGAAAATTTGTCAAAACTGACTGAAATAAATGAATTTATTACTATTAATTCTGTTAATTAAGAATTAAATAATTTGGTAATTACTATGGCGATACAGCAGAGGCTTTATATCAGCTCACCAAACACTGAGCCCTGTAATTGAAGTCGGGAGGGATGCATAATTTACTGTAAGTAGTTATTTTGATGAATGTACCAAATGATGAACTGAAAAACAAACTGATCGTCTTTAAAGTAGATTTCACAGTAGAGCACCATTAAAGATCCAGTATAATAAGTGTTGCTTAGACAGCTGGACCCTGATGGACAGCTTCAGATTGTTAAACATTTGATTAATTGTATACATCCCTAATATGTTGCTAATTGGCAAGCAGAAGCAGGCTCACCTTGAAAAAAAAACTGACTCTCAGTGGTTTCGATAAGCAGCCCCCAGACTGCACTGTGCTTTATGACTGTGACTCCATTAGAAACGAAACCACTCTGTTGTGTCTAATGAGAGTTTTGTCATTTACTCAGATGTAAATATCTGAGATGCATAGTGTTTACCTTCACTGAGCTGTTCAGCCGGCTTTTAGTAATGAATGAATGAATATATGTGTGTGTGTGTGTGTGTGTGTGTGTGTGTAGAACCTGCAGATAGATTACGACACGCAGACAGAGCAACTGGATAAGGAGAGAGAGAAGGTGGAGGCGGCAGAGAGACAGATTGCTGAGCTGACCAAACGACTCAGCAGTGCTGTCACACAGGTAACACAAATACACACTCAATCGCTCACACACACACACACACACACATTACCACGAATAAACACACACACACACACACACACACCACTCACACCCTCCAGTAAATCTAAGAAGTGCCACTTTGTCCAGCAATACATCTCACATAACTCAGTTTCCATCTGATTTACAGCGAGTCATTTTATCCAGCTATGCTTGACAGCCCGGCACCCACAAATAGCCCATAAGATGTGACTGGGTGAGCTGGGGAGAAATTGTTTTTATATACACTCCCCTCCCTAAGCTCATAACTGTCTCTTTCCAATGAGAGAACAACAGGCAGGTAAATGGAGCGGAGTATAGCTTCCATCTGCTGTGTGCGAGTGCAACACCATTTTCTGAGGCGCAGGTTTATTCTTGTGTGCGCTCAGAGGTCTCAAGGGGGGGGGAAGCAGGCAGACTGGAAGCTAGTCATGGATCTCTCAGTACGTCTGGACATCTCTGTTTACCGATCATAGTTTCGGTGTTTGGCTGACAGATGACGGGAGGTGGCCGCCGTTGCTGGTTCAGTGTAGAGAAATCCCACAGAGCCTGCCGCTGTCAGATTTGCATGACTGACTTTCGAATGTGTCACGTGTGTTCGTGCAGGTTTGGTGTACTTCATGTACGTTTTCAAGCTGAAATCTTTAGTGTGTAACATAGTGGTGTTATAAGAGCTTTGTAAAACAGCCTTTTCTCAATGTGATATCCGCCTTTTTTATGTCCAGTGGGATTTTAAAAGAACTATACAGAAACATGTTATACATAAAATCACCACAACAGGCCAAATACAAAAAGCATTTTAGCTCATTTTATTTGTTGGCCAAACCTCCTAGTACATTTTCAGAGAAAAGACTCACAGAGATCATTACTTAAAAATACTAAAGTCAAAACTGAACTTCTCTGTGGATTTTAACTTTTGTTCATATCACCAGTTATCATTAGTTCACATGCTCTGTATTGGTTAACACCTCATTTCTGAGAAGTTGCCATCTTCTAAGTTTATCATCTGGCTGCGTCTGTAATCTGGAGTATTTATGCTTTTACAGACAGAGTTGCTGACCAGTGAGAAGGAGGACCTGCTGGCCGGTTTAGAGACCACGCGGAGCACAGTCAGGCAGCTGGAAACCCAGAACCAGGAGTTTCAAAGACGGTCGGCAAGTCTGGACAGAGACCTGCTGGCTGAGAGAGCTATGAAAGAACAGAAGATGAAGGTAGAAATATAGAGAGATGGACCCTCTGTTTCATTGTTATGTACTAATCAGAGATCACGCCAGCCTCTGCTCCCTAGTTTGTATTTTAGCTAATTTAATAATAGAACAGAAGGTTAAATTTTACCTTTTAACAGACAAATCTGATTCAAAGTATTTTAAAAATACTTCAAGTATCTTCATGTCTACTTTTTGTGTGTGCGTGCGTGCGCGTGCGTGTGTGTGCGTGCGCTTCTCCAGGAGTTGTCATCTGCCACGACAGAGGTAGAAGAGCTGACAGCCCAGCTCCGCAAGCAGCAGCAGCAGTCTCAGCAGACTGCCCAGGAGCTGGAGCAGCTACGCAAGGTACACACATTCACTCACACGAACAGCTTTTCAGACACTAGTGTCTCTGAGGGCTTGTCCAGTCAAGCGACTGGACTGTGATGGCCGGCCCGCAGCTACAGCAGCACCTCTCAGAGAGAAAGAGAGCAGTTCTAGCCCACAGCACAGAAACCGCTGTTGGTTTTCCATTAGCAGAGACCCAAACAGTGCAGCAACGTACATGGAAGCTGCCAGGAGGCCTGACTTTGTCATATGTTCACATTGTTAGTGCAGCCTGACAGTTACTGGAATTTGAGGCCCTTAGTGAAATTAAAAATTATATTTTGGAGTAAAAAAATAATGCAGATACCAGGTATTGTTTTTTTAATAATTATCTAACACAGTTATTTTTATATATAATAATATATTCATATATTAATCTTGAATGAAAAATAATAATGGTCAAATATATGTAATAATATGGCCTTGATCATTATTTTCTACCACACAGTGTAAGATTTCATTGTCTGCAATTATTATTAATAATTCATTTATATTTCAAAGAATTATCACTTTTACGGTCATGTTCAGAAGTTCTCATGTAAACTCCTACATACAATCTCCTTCAGTCTTACAAGGTTTTGACTAGTCAGTCAGTCACACAATCAAGAACGATGTTTTAGCTCTCGTCCCTGTAATGATCTCATATGTTGACTGTACCTCTAGGAGGCGCAGCAGAACTCTCTGCTAGACATGGAGATGGCCGACTACCAACGTCTGGTGAAAGAACTCAACACCAAACTGTCAGAGAGAGACGAGTGTGCTGAGGAGTTAAAAGCTCAGATAAACACACTGACCCAGAGGGAGGAAACGCTGAAACAGGAAATCGGTACGGTTGACGGTCACATTTTGTCTGTAACGCACAGATTGATACAATTTCTTCTCTGTTGTACTTAATAATGATTTGGGAATTACATGAAAATAAAAATATTACCAGCTTTACTCAGTCTTTAATCTTCACAGCATGATTCCACAGAATGTAAACGACCTGTTCGCTATTGACCAATTGGATATGTGTTCAAACCAACTGCATGAGAACAATCATGTCAGAGCCGGTTGACCCTGATGGGCTCATATATCAGTTTTAGTAATAGGACGATATGATTTAGGTCCCACATATTGAAAAGTCATCCATGCTGGAGGTCCACTTTTAGTGAGCCCAAATTGTTTGTCTTCAGTTGGAGAAAACTGTTGCATATAATTATCCTGTCTTTTTCTGATGTTTCCATGTTGTTCTATGCTGTCAAGCTGTGTAAAATACAAAAAAAAATAATAAAAAGCTTACAGTATGTCTTTCAACTAAGCCATTCTTATTTGTGTGTGTGTGTGTTTGTGTGTGTGTGTCTCCAGAGGCTTTGAAGTCCCAGCTGGACCAGGGGGAGGAGAAGACCTCCAAGATGAAACAGCTGCTGGTAAAGACCAAGAAGGACTTGGCCGATGCCAAAAAACAGGTCTGTTTCTCTGTCTCTGTACAAGCGGGGGTGTGTGTGTGTGTGTGTCTGTATTTTTAAGTGTGTCCCACAGGATTTCCTATTACTGCCTGTAACGTTGCTGCCTGATGAATGTAAATAGTGTTATGCAACCATGTGTGGGCATGATTCTCTGGTAGGCCTTGAAGATGTTGGGAGTAGTTAATCATTTGTGTGTGTTGCGGTGTTTGTTAACAGGGGTGTATTAATTTAAATTTTCACTCGGTTTGTGTGCGTGCATGCGTACAGGAGAGCTCCCTCATGGTGCTGCAGGCCTCTTTGAGAGGAGAGCTGGAGGCTAATCAACAGCAGCTAGAAAGCTCCAAGGTAAGACACCCAGTGATTCCCAGCGAAACTCCTCTCTGCTCTTCCTTTTAAAAATTATATCGTTTCAGAAATCAACATTTTGCCTTCATAAGTCACATCTTAAAAGCGTGTGTGTGTGTGTCTTTGTGTGTTCAGATTGAGGTGTGTGAGCTGACAGCCGAGCGCCATCGTCTGCAGGAGCAGCTGAAGTCCGCGTTGGAACAGCAACAAAGAAGCAGCAGCTCTCTGCAGCAGCGCATTAACAGCCTGCAGCAGGAGAGGGACGATGCTAAGGTACACACACACACACACACACATTCAACCTTTCATTTTTTTTGCTTTTTGCTTGTGTTTAATTGACCGTCCTCCATATACTGTACATACGAGTACATACACACTCACACTGACCCCTGAATGGCTCCACCAGAATGGGAAAAAGGTAAAGTGAATTGCTCAAGGACACATCGGTAGTAGTTTCTGAGATACTGCAGCTCATGCTCAGCACTTAGAGAGAGCAATGTGATGTAGGTCTGCAACTAATGACTATTGTCATTTTAAATCTCTGTTATTTTTTAACTAATCGATTAATGTATACAGTTTTTAAAATAAATAGTGAAAAGTGCTTGTCTTCAAATTGCTCAAGGTGACTTTAACCAACATCCGACATCCAAAGGTATTTAATTTACAGTGATATATATAATACAAGACAAAGCAGAACGTCCTCACATTTAAGAAGCCAAGGAACCAGTCAATATTCACTTGGCAAATGACTTGAATAGTCCGTTATCAAAATTGTGTTTGACAATGAACTCTCTGCCAAACAGCTAATGCATTAATCAACTAATTGTTTCAGCACTAGTGTAACGTGACTGGAATTTTTGGCTACAGGGCATCGAGGTTGGAAAAAAAAAAGATCTAATATTTCACGTACTGCAACCCATAAAACACTATCTGTAACTATAAGTGGGAAGGATTCCACTTAATGAGCAAACTGCACCTATTGTTTGAGTCTAGGAGCTGTATAATCTGTATGTTTTTAATCTAAGATAATGAAAAGCACACTGTAAATATAATGAACTTGCATAATTTTCCAAACTTTGTTTAGCTTTCTCACTAACATCCAAGATTGGTAATAATAGTCAAGTCAGCTGGTGTTCATTTCTTCTAACATTACTATTTCTGAAGGCCATGTTTTCACAACATCCTTTTTGTCATCACGAGCTTAAGTTTACCAACCTCTAGGCTACATTATCCTGCCTTTGCAGTTTTTCATCTTTCTCTCATCTCCTTCCTGTCCTTTCTTCATCCCCTCGTTACAAGCAGCTCAAAACTACTATCTGAGATATTTAAATGGATTTTTGACCACTATGTGAATGTGCAGCCCTGCACAAACCAACTGTCATTGGCATCGCATGAAGATAATCACTAAGTGGAAAAGATGGATGGAAAGATGAAAAATTATAACTGGGTCTTCAACCTTGTTAGAGATCGAACACAGGCAGCTTTAATAATAGATGCATTTGTGCAAACAAACTGAAACATGAGCATTAGTGAGACTGAGTTTTCACGTTAAAAGTAATGGTGTTGTTTGTCCAGAGAGAAGTAGTTGAGCTGAAGGAGAGCACTTTTAGAAAATCGAAGAAGGGCAATATAATTCAGTGGGTGAGGGTTATATGACACACCATTCGAAACATCCTCATTGGGAAAAACTGGAAAAAGGGTTTAGAAAGACAAACATCTTACCAATGCTTCTGATGATGAAGTTTTAAGATAGGGCCAGTGCACTGTCACAGCACATGTAGTACTGGTAAAATTGTTTGTTGTTATGTCAAATTGTGAGACAAGCCTTTGAAATGATTCATGTAAAAATCATGATTGTTATTAAGCTGTAGGAGGCTCATACACCTGATATACATCCTCATTTTCCCTGTGTCGTTTCCAGGCTGAACTTACAGCAACAGCCGAAGAGTTTGAGAGTTATAAGGTGCGAGTCCATAATGTGCTCAAACAGCAGAAGAGCAAAACCACCACCCAGAGTGACGGAGACTCCAGCAAACTAGAGAGGTAAGGACACATGAAGAAGTAGGGCTGCTAGTCCTACTCCTCTGACACCCTTAAAGCTGCAGTAATATTTTTTGGGCCACTAGGGGGCAGATTAACATCAAAATGAGCAGACAAACAAGGCTAGCGGTGTACAGACATTGTAAAATGATTAAAACTAAGTGATTGACACCTGAATATCTTTAAGTACTTAACCAAAACACAAGAAGCAAAAACCTTTTGCAATGTCTGATATCAAAAGCTCAGTCTTTCAGTGATATATGCAGATGTTGGGCAAAATACAGCAAATATCCTGTGAGAAATAATTATAATTTTGAGGTAATTAAATCACAGACACAAAGGCAGCAACTTCATATTAGAGTGAGTACAAATCTCTAGTTTGTGGAAGTATTAAACCATCAACATTATAAGAGTGATATGAATGTGTTGTGTGTGTGTGTGTGTGTGGCAGGGAGCAGTTGTCCTCTCAGCTCGATCAGCTGAGGTCCAGGCTGGTGGAGAGTCAGCAGAACCTCCAGAGCAGCACGGCAGAGCTGCAGCAGCTCCAGAACGAACACGACACTCTGCTGGAAAGACACAACAAAATCCTCCAGGAAAATGTTAGCAAGGAGGCCGAGCTCCGTGAGAGGTAAGCTGACTCGGCTTAAGGTTTTTGATTCACATTTTGGGGAACATCTGATTTGACTTTGCGAATATTTCTCCCTCTCCTATTCATGTTCCTGTTACCTGCCATCCCGAATAAAGCAGTCTCTAAACCCTTCCTTCAAAATTCCTCTCACTCTTTCTCCACCACCAGGCTGTTATCAGTGCAGTCGGAGAACGTGACTCTGCGGACGGACCTGTCTCAGGCTCAGGCTGACCTGTCCTCCCAGATCGAGGCCCAGCGACAGACCTACAGGGAGCAGCTGAGGAAACTGCAGGACGAGCACCGGGCCACCGTGGAGACCCTGCAGGGCCAGCTGACCCGCGTCGAGGAGCAACTCTTCAACCTGCAGAGCCAGAACAGTAAGCGTTGCGGCGAATTACAAACTTGATGCATTGTAATTTATCAGCCAGTGAGTGACTGATTCTATACATCAAGTAGCGTTTGAAAAAGATGAGGTGACACATGTGTTACTAAACAGAACAATCAAAACAGGAAAACAGGAAGTGAACGGTATCATACAAATACATCCATCAGATCATCAAGTATTTTTGGATGTTGAAGTTTTGTTAACTCTTCCATGAGAGGATGATGTAAGAGAGAACAGAGGAAGGGCGGTTGTTGGTGTGTTTATCTGCCGAGCAGCGCATTCATCACCTCCCACACAGCTGCCCTCTGGAGTCAAACAGCAAATACACAGTGTGTGTGTGTGTGTGTGTGTGTGTTTCTTTCTCCTCTGTCACTTATGACCAGGTGTTGGCAAGGCTCCTCAGCTCTATTCCCGCCTCTCAGTGTGGCAAACGGCTCACTGTGGCATCTGGAGAGACTCATCATTAGTGACTCACACATGCACGCCAGGATTAGCCCGATACCGTACAAGCAATGCCGATATTAGCATTTACTGAAAGTCATATTTGAGCCCCTTTTACCTCTGTATTTGAATTCATTGGCAGTTAAAATGCAGATTGGTTGAACATCAATGTATTTTACTGGCGCTATTGTGCAGGTGGCTCATGAAACTACTGGCCTATGGACGATATTTACTGGCCTCATATTTTTTTAATCAAACAGTTAAATTCATCTTGTTGTTCCTGTCATGTGTCCTATTTATCTTTAATCTAAGCAATTATACAGTATATAAATGCAAACTATTAATACCAAAATAACTACAAGTCGGTGGAGGCTGAAGATTCCTCTGCTGTAGAGCGATTGATGGATTAATCAATTAGTGGGAAATGAATCTGCAACTATTTAGAAATTCAAATAATTGTTTTACTCATTTTTTTAAGCAAAAAAGTCAAACATTTGCTGGTTGCAGCTTCTCAAATGTGAGGATTTCAAGCTGTTCTGTGTCATACATGACAGTGAACTGAATTTTTTGGGATTTTTGTCTGTTGATTGGCCAAACAAGACATTTAAAGACGTCACCGTGGGCACAGTGAGCTCTCAAGTTTACTGTCCCAACGAGGCTTTCTTCTAGTCCCAGACCATCATGAAACCATAACTCCTGAACCCTGATCAGACTACCAAAGCTGGCTGCACTCTAATGCATTCACGCGTGCACAAAAAAATCGACTAATTCACGTAGCAGGATGTCACCGTCTTGCTCTTCTCGCTCAGCTGCATGGGAAGAAGGGCCAGACCGGAGGTGGAGAGAGGTGAGGGGCGTGGTTTGGCGTCTGAGAGTCGAGTTCATTAATCACAATCCTCCCTTTTGTCCACCTACTCTCTCAAACACCTCAGCTTGTCACTGCTCATGCCAGCTAAACTGGTAAAGACCAGAGTGTGTCTGGTGCCCCCTCATGTCATAATGAAGTAGGACATTGACTCACAACTTCATTATTAATTTAGTGTGGTAAGGGATTAAGAACGTAGAGGTATTCTTTCACAAAATAGACATAAAAGCAATACAAATATAATCTCTACTGGTGGAGATATTGTCATTTTAAACTGGGAAACTTCAGGCCGTTTGAGGACTGGCAGCTATAAACCAAAGATAACAAGCACTCTAACCAACATAATGGATAAAAAATGATTTAAGTGTTTCAAATAAATCTTGTTTGGTGCGATAGAATTGTAAAATCAACCATTATTTTATTCAGTTTTAACATTAATCGTAGTTTTGTGTGACCCACTATTAACTGAATGTAATTTTCTATTGTTTGTTAGCCTAAGTATCTCCTTTTTTAACATTCACCTATTCATCTGCTAAAAAAAAATTATAACAACTTGTTCCTCCATCATTCTAACACCTTTCAGGCTCAGTCTCGGTCCAGTCCAGCCGTAAGTCAGACCTCCAGCGGAGAAATACAGATCAGAACCAGGCAGGGCTGGGACTAATGGCCCTCGGCGACCTCCAGTCTATGGCCAGGGAGGAGGGTGAGGGCATGGAGACCACCGAGAACGAGAGCCCCTCCCCTGCACTTACACCTTTACCCTCTCTGGAGCAGCTCCTCACATCCCCAGACCCCAAACAAGGTGTGTTTAAATACAGTAACATTTATTTAGTGTATAAAAGCACTGTGCACTTCAAAAGGTGGGAAGAGGTAAAAATATTCTACTTAACTGCACCAGGAGGATTTTATTCTCTTCTTAATTTATTTTGTAGCAGCAAAAATGAAGAATCTTTGAGGATTACTGCAAAACACAGAAGGCTGTTAAACAACCCGCTGCATTTCTGAGAGTTTTAATTGCGTTTACTTTTTACAGTGTCTTACTTCTGTGACTCAAATGTGATTATCCATACCACATAAAAAATAAGATGTGATTACAGAAGGCTCAAACTGGAGTTAAACAGCTTCTACTTTGATCTTACAGTTGTGTGTGTGTCTTTGGTTTTGGTCTCCAGAGCCGTTTGTGTGGACATTGGAGCCCACCAAAGAAGAGCTAAGTCAAAAGCTTAACACAGCCACACGCAGTATGGAGCATATGAACACCCTCCTGCATGAAACCGAGGCCACCAACGCCGTTCTCATGGAGCAGATCACTGTAAGTATACAGTAGAAGTCAACAGTTTGGACTTTCTCATTCAAGGGAATGGGGAGGTGTCCAAACTTTAGACACGTACACACACAGTTTATAGTACACACATTGGTCATTCAGAATAGTTTTAAGTATGAAATACTGAAAGAAGTTTATCATAAATATAATTTTCTGACAGTGTTTTGGCTGCAACTAATGATTATTTTCCTCACTGATCAATTGTTGATCAAATAGTTTGGTCTCTATAATATCATAAAATAGTGTAGAATGCTGATCACAACTTCTTAAAGCTTAAGGTGACATCTTCAAATTTCTTGTTGTGTTTCACCAACAGACCAAAACCCAAAGACATTCAATCTATCACATGACACAGAAAAGCAGCAAATCTTCACAATTGGTGGGCTTGAAACAGAGAATGTTTAAAATTTTTTGCTTGATCAATGAGTCAAAATAGTTGCGGATTAATCTTGTGTCAATCGACGTATCGCTTCAGCTGTAGACAGAGATGGGTGTGCCATGTTTGATACTAGACATAAATGAACCTAAACCAGTCTGTAATTGATCTTATAGATTTTATTTCAGTGATGAGAAACAATCAAACAAGGAAAACATATTTACTTGGAAGCAATGTTAAATCACATCAGTAGACGTGTGTGTCTTTTCTTTTCTTATTGATATTCTATTTTTATTTAGGAACCAGCAAACTTAAGGCATTGTTATACGAGTGGCATAGTCTCTTTAAGAAATAGCCCAGTGCATAGGAAGTGCGCGTGACGCATGCGTGTGGTCGAGCGAGAGCGAGAGAGCGAGCGTGTGTGACTGTGTTAGGGGCGACCGGAGCAGTAAGAGAGAGTTAAGTTAGCAGTTAGCTGTGACAGTAATAGTACAGTGTATGTACAGTTCGAGCTGTTCTGACAGAGAATAAATGCTGCAACTCCTCAAGATTGAAGCTGAGTTCCCGTTTCTTGCTTGCTACCTGTTGATAAAGTGGAGGGAGTTAACCCCGAAGTTAGCGGTGACTTCGGCCCTGGAGCAGTAAACTAAGTCTCCCCTGTGCTTCCCGACCACGGTCTGGACGCTGAAGCAGGAAAGGTTAACACTGGCGACCACGAAGGGACCCTCTCACGACAGGATAAGCAGCAGCAGTGGTGAGCAAAACGGTGAAATAAACCGGAAAAGTCCGCAAAAGTCCCTGTGTTTCCCCGCCTGACTAAGAAGCTAAGCTAAAATGGCGGCAGCTAACCAGCGCACCGCGGCCAATAACAGGCACAGTCAGTCTGGAAACGTAACCAGTCACTCCAATCCGTTCATGTCACTGACTGCAGTAAGTGAAATGGAAATAAAAACGGACTATGTGAGTAAAAGGAACGGAAATAATGGACATTATAACCCCTTTCTATGTGAAAGTGAGACTGTTACAGTGAAACAGCAAACGAGTGAGACATCTTATGTGCCAGCTCGGCTAAAGTTAGCGAGCACTAATCCCTTTGTTGATGCCGACGGGGAAAGTTACTGCTTCCAAGACTGTGGGGCAGACACAAAAAGCAAAGACTCGTACCCCCATGTGCTCAATCACCATGCCCATGTCCAGCCATTACAGCTATACAGCACAGTTTTGCCATCAGCTGCGGCCACTGCAACACCCAGTGCAAACCCCTTTGCATCAGCCCATCCAGGGAGTTTTGCTCAGAGCACACCAGTCCCCTGTTACTCTTCACTCCCAACATACCCACAGTTGCACACCCCTTGCTGCTGTTCACTCAAAGACACTAACTATGGACATTCATTTGAGCAGGGCAATAATCAAACTGTGCAGTTAAAGCACTCCTTCCCCAAATGTGAGCGGCCCAAGTCACGTGCACGCCAGCCCAGTCCTACATACTATGAGCCTTCATCTGAAAGTGAGGATGACTATGATCACAAGGAGAGAGTCCCCACCTTACGTCCTGGTCAGTATGATGGCACCACTCCATGGAAAGAGTTCATTCACCGGTTTGAGAGTTGTGCTAAAGCAAATTACTGGTCCAAAAAGACTATGGCTGTTCAGCTTAAGTTCTGTCTGGTGGGTGCAGCAGGGGCAGTAATCCACAGAAATCCACGGTCTTCTCAGTGGGACTACAGCCGTCTGGTGGAGGAGATGGAGACTGCTTATGGCCCCTGTTCAGAGCACGCTGCTGCCGTGGCCATTGAACTGAGACAGCGGGTCCGCAAACCAGGTGAAGCTCTTCATGTGTTGAGGGATGACATATATGAGCAAGTGTCAGTAGCCTACAGTGACAAGACTGATAATGAGCAGGACGCCATAGGCGTTGAAGTTTTTACAAATGCTGTAGGGGATGCAGAGATTGTACAGAAACTATTTGAACGGCGACCCCGCACACTAGCCCAAGCTTATGACATTGCGCGCCGCCACGAAACCACCAAGCAGGCGGTGTCGCGGGTCACCAGCCTCATGCAATCAGTGGCATATAATACACCAGAACGGAGGTCCCGTGCTGCTATGGTTAGAGAAGGAACTGAGGGAGAGGAAGCAGAGACTGTTGTGGCCACCCCAGCTGTCAGTTATAAGCCAAAAACCTTGGACTTCCACCGCACATCGACTCCACAGAAAAGCAGCAAGGATATTAAGTGGGAGGATATTCGTTGTCATAAATGCTCTGGGATTGGCCACATGAAAAGAAATTGCCCCTCCCCTAAGAAAATGACCAGAATTCAAGCCCCAACAGCCACCCATGATTGCCCAGAGCCCACTGTGCTTCATCTTAAAACCCATGATCAAGAAATGAGCATTCATATGCTAGTGCATGAACTGGATGTCTGTGCTGTTCTGGACAGTGGAGCACGGAAAAGTGTGTTGCCTCTGCACCATTATAATGCTGTTCACCCAGATGCCCGTCCCCCACTTCAGCCGTCAGTTGTAAAGACTCTGCTAGGTGTTGGGCCCGGAGATGTTCCTGTGATGGGGGAGGCCCACATCCCTGTTCAGATCAATAACCGGCAGGTGAGCGTGCATTTCCTGGTTGCTGACATTGCCAGTGACGAGGCCCTCCTGGGCCACCCTTTTCTCACCCAAGCCCAAGCACGCCTGGACTTTGGAAACCACCGCATTATACTGTTCGGTGAGGAAGTGCCATACTTCCACACCCTAAGCAAACCAAAGACACATGCAGTGAGAGTGGCCCGGACTGTGGTACTGGAGGCTGGGCGGGAGTATGTGGTAAGAGGCCAGACCCGCATTAGAGAACCTGTAAAGGGGGAGATGATGCTAAGCCCCACCAAAGGTTTTGTTGAGAAACATAGAGTGCTAGTTGCCCGTGTCCTGGTGGAGTCACACCCCTTTAAAGCTGTACCCCTACGCATCTTTAATCCGGGCAATACAGCTGTAACCCTCAAAAAGGGGGCCATCGCAGGGTTCCTCCAACCTGCAAAAGCCCTGCAGCCTGACACCACCACAGCCAAACCAGAGCAGCCAGAACATCCCACCGTTCCCCAGCACCTGCAGGAGCTTTACAACCAGAGTTCAGCCGAGCTCAACAAAGAGGAGCAGCTCCAGCTAGCTCAGCTGCTGTGCACCTATGACAGTGTGTTCTCAACTGGACCCAGCGACCTTGGCCGCACGTCCCTGGTGCAGCACGACATTGTGACTCGGCCGGGTGTCCCAGTTAAGCAGCCACCGCGCCGGATGGCGGGGGAGAAACTACAGGATGCTGACCAACAAATACAGCAGAGCCTGGAGGCTGGACTGGCCCGTCGTAGCCACAGCAGTTGGGCTTCACCCATAGTGATGGTACGTAAAAAAGACGGGACGTACCGCCTCTGCATAGACTACAGGGCCCTAAATGACTGTACCATTAAAGATGCTTACCCACTGCCCCGCATCCAAGACACCCTTGACACTCTCTCCACCGCCAGATGGTTCAGCACGCTGGATCTTGCCTCTGGCTACTGGCAGGTTGAACTGACCCCCAGAGCTCGCCGAGCGGCAGCCTTCTGCACCAGGAGTGGACTCTTTGAATGGAATGTCATGCCATTCGGACTGTGCAATGCTCCGGCGACATTCCAACGGCTGATGGACCGTGTCTTAGCCGGTATGCAGTGGGAGACCTGTCTAGTCTACTTGGACGACATCATTGTGCTGGGCCGGGATGTGCCAGAAATGTTGCAGCGACTTGGCCAGGTTTTCCACAGGCTGCACCAAGCTAACCTGAAACTCAAACCTGCTAAATGCTGCCTCTTCCGTCGTCAAGTAGCCTACCTGGGTCATATCGTCTCGGCAGATGGTGTTGTTACTGACCCCTCCAAAGTCCAGAAGGTGCAGGAGTGGCCCACACCAAAGTCCATCCAGGAGATTCGTCAGTTCATCGGCCTGGCATCATACTATCGCCGATTTGTAAAAGACTTTGCTACTGTGGCAGAGCCCCTCCATGCCCTGACCAAGAAGTACGCCCGTTTCCAGTGGACAACTGAATGCCAGGAGGCGTTTGACAGACTTAAGCACCTGCTAACCACCGCACCAGTCCTGGGTTACCCATTAGACCAGGGTAGCATGATACTGGACACTGATGCAAGCGATGTCGGCATCGGTGCCGTTCTGTCACAAGTCCAGCAGGGCAGGGAGCGTGTGCTGGCCTATGGGAGTCGCAAACTGTCTAAAGCTGAACAGAACTACTGTACCACACGGCGGGAACTTCTGGCTGTGGTGGAGTTCACGTCACATTTCCGGCAGTACCTCCTGGGGCGTCCTTTCATCGTGCGCACTGACCATAGCAGTCTCCGGTGGCTGACAAAAATGAAGGAGCCAGAAGGACAGCTCGCCAGATGGCTGGAGAGACTCGGCGAGTACGACTTTGAGATCATCCATCGCCCTGGCCGGCTGCACAACAACGCAGACAGCCTCTCCAGGAAGCCGTGTCGCCAGAACTGTCCATGTAAACTGCCGGGCCCCGCCCCTCCTCCAGCAAACATCAGGCACCAAGCTGTGCAGTGTGAGTTGGACTCTGACATCAACCAGGCGGTGCAGAGTCCAGTGGGGGTAGAGAGACATCCAGCCGTGACAACAGTGACTCCAGTGGGGGTAGAGGAAACCTTACACACAGACATGGACAATTTAAAGCCCCCTGAGAGAATCTATCTCACTAGGACCGGGGAGACTGCACTGTTTCCTGGCTGGTCCCTGGAAGAGCTGCAACAGGCCCAGGAGGCTGACCCAGACATTGCGCCTATCAGGGCATGGAGGGAGGCCAGTGGCGAGCGTCCCTCATGGAATACAGTCTCCCCACACAGTCCAGCCACAAAGGCCTATTGGAGCCAGTGGAAGCGGCTCTACGTCCGAGATGGAATATTAGTCAGGCGGTTCTATTGTCTGGATGACACCCAGTACTATCCACAGGCGGTGCTGCCACGCACCTTCCAGCCTGACGTCATGAGGCAGATGCATGAGGGACCAGTTGGTGGACATTTTGGTGTGGAGCGCACTGTGGCACGGCTGCAGACTCGATACTACTGGTACCGAATGAGAGAGGATGTTGCCCTCTGGTGCCACACTTGCACCAGCTGTGCGTCCAAAGCCAGGCCCCTTAAGGCACCACAGGCCCCCATGGGAACCGTCAGGGTGGGAGCCCCAATGGAGCGTGTCGCCTTGGACATTATGGGGCCACTGAATGAGACAGAGCGCAAGAACTGTTATGTGCTCGTGATACAGGACTATTTCACAAAATGGGTGGAAGCCTTCCCCTTACCCAATGACCAGGCAGTAACTGTGGCTGAAGTGCTGGCCTCTGAGTGGGTGTGTCGCTATGGGGCACCACAGATGTTGCACAGTGACCAGGGTCGGAACTTTGAGTCAGAAGTGTTCCAGAAAATGTGCACACTGTTCGGTATCGAGAAAACACACACCACGCCCTTTCGACCTCAGTCTGATGGCCAAGTAGAAAGGTTTAATGCCACCCTGCAAAAGATTTTGGCCACAACAGCGGAGCGCTGTCACTGGGACTGGGACCTCATGATCCCCTATGCTGTCATGGCCTACAGAGCAACAAGGCACAGTTCCACTGGATTCACCCCCAACTTCATGATGTTTGGCCGGGAAGTGAGCGAGCCGGTAGACCTCGTAACCGGCTTGCCCCCTGACTCTGAAACCGCCCCCTCTGCTCCTGAGTATGTTCAACGCCTCCGTGAGCGGCTGGAGCTGGCGCATCAAATCGCCAGGGATGCACTCGGTGAATCCGTGAAACGTGCAAAGAGGCAGTATGATAAGAACTGCTGCCGCACACAGTATCAGGTCGGAGATGCTGTGTGGTATCTCATCAAGGGCACAAAGAAGGCCAAGAACAGGGTCAGGAAGTTCCTCCCATCATATGAAGGCCCCTTCTTCATCCTAGGGCAGCTGGATGACCTAGTGTATCGCATCCAGAAAGGCCCAAGAACCAAAGTGAAAGTGGTTCACCATGATCAGCTGAAGCCCTATCGCAGCCGCGAGCTGATGGACAACACCTGGGCCATGGAGCAGGCTCAGGGCTGGGCACCGGTGGAGGTGTCACCTCCAGCCTTGGACACGGATTCTGCAGACCCAGACCTGGAGCTCTCTGGCCTCTTCTCCAACGCGGACATGGAGGAGACCTCCGGCAACACTCCACCAGATCCAGCAGGGCACACCCCTGCATCTGCTATCTCCCCCCCCTCAAACCTTCCTCACCCGGACTCTCCTTCCCCCAGGGACTTTCAGGATAGTGGGGGTGGAGAGGTGGGTCGTCGTCATCAAAGACCAAGCCGCCGTCGTAGGCCCCCGGCCAGGTATGGTGAGTGGGTGGCTCATTAAGGACAGTTGATGGACAGTTCCGAGGGTTAAAGGACAATTCCCAGTGTTAAGAGAAAAAGAATGAGGGGAAATGTCTTGTACTGTTTGCTACTGTTGGAGCTAATTGTTATTTTATATGTTTACTACATTTATAAAAAAAAAAAAGAAACTTGAGGAGTACTTGTTTGATAATAATTATCCACTGTGATACAACTGTATTTTTCTGTTAAGGGAACACCTTTATGCAGTAAAGTTAGTTTCATATGCTCCCGGTCGCCGTTTAGGGCTCAGACAAGTTCATGCCTGTGTAGTAAGTGTCTCTTCCAGAGTTTATCATGCTAGGCTGTGATGTGTGCACCCTATAAGAAAGACTGCTACATGTTCATATTTGCACTGAGAAACTGCACCTGTCGCTAGTTCCCTCCTACAATGGACTGTAAATATGCTGGTTACATTGGATCCTTTCAGATGGACTCCTTACAAATGAGGACTGTATACCTGTAAGAAAAAAAAATGTTGATGTGTATCGTTGTGCTGGAGTGGAATTATGGGGTAATGCCATCCAGAGTGGGGGTAGTGTTATACGAGTGGCATAGTCTCTTTAAGAAATAGCCCAGTGCATAGGAAGTGCGCGTGACGCATGCGTGTGGTCGAGCGAGAGCGAGAGAGCGAGCGTGTGTGACTGTGTTAGGGGCGACCGGAGCAGTAAGAGAGAGTTAAGTTAGCAGTTAGCTGTGACAGTAATAGTACAGTGTATGTACAGTTCGAGCTGTTCTGACAGAGAATAAATGCTGCAACTCCTCAAGATTGAAGCTGAGTTCCCGTTTCTTGCTTGCTACCTGTTGATAAAGTGGAGGGAGTTAACCCCGAAGTTAGCGGTGACTTCGGCCCTGGAGCAGTAAACTAAGTCTCCCCTGTGCTTCCCGACCACGGTCTGGACGCTGAAGCAGGAAAGGTTAACAGCATCATTCACATGTTTTTTATACAAATTACATATAATTATGTTACCTCTTAACTAATTGCAGCAGAGAACCAGTTGTGTGCAACTGGTGCAGTTTTACCGACATAAATGGTTTGACAGACTCAATCCATCCTTTCCAACATTTGTCAAAAGTGTTCATGTGGATAAGTGTTTCATTGGTGTTTAGACTGCTCGGTACGCCCCAACAGTTATATCAAACAGTTTAGCGTTGTTCACTGTCCCCTCTTTGTCCAGAAGATAGTAGAATTTGTGTCCTTTGACCCTGAGAGGGATGAATGAGTGGGACTCCTGTCTGTGAGCGTAACAGCCTACCTGGGACAGCGGGACTGTTATTTTCCGGCCTTGTCCTGCTCCCAGAAGTGACTGTGTGGAAACTGTCACCATCCTCCCACCTTGGTGTAAAACCACCTGGCTGACGGAGCGCCGGCAAAACAAAACCCCGAGCCCGACTATCCCTCCTCCTATAGTCAGGCATCCCAGCGTGAAGCCGTACCTCCAGGTGCTGGACCCCAGGTTCATCTCGAAACTCCACATCCCAGCCAGCCCGGTGGTGGTGGTGGTGGTGGTGGACGCCTTGGCTTTTCCTTTCTCCGTGGCGCCCCCCGTGTCTTTTAGCCCGGTGTAGGCGAAGTGAGCCAGGTAGGTCCAGAAGAGGAGCTGTCCGCCGCAGAAGCCGGCGAGGAGGCGGAAGAAGCGGGTCCTGTCGTGCTCAAACAGGGTGACATCTCTGGAGGGCTGGGTCGAGGTGCAGAGGCTGCGGCGGGCTGGCAGCCGGCTGTGAACCGCACCGAGGTGGCTTCTTTGCACAAAAATCCTGCTGCACAGTCCAGCTAAACACACCTGGTGACCCCGGTTGGACACGTCGCTGCTCGGTGAAACACGTACCGACATGGACGCATTTTGTAAGAGTCTTTGCTGGATAACCAGACGAAACTGTCCGCACAGGCGCTCTAACCCCATGTTTTATGACGGAGAACCGTTTTAATCTGTGTTTTTCTTGACAAATACGTCAATACGCGTAAAGAAATCGTTATCAGAAGTCGTGTTTTAACACTGATTTCTCACCACACTAGAGTCCTCTATCGTAGGCGCCGCCATATTTGTTGTGGGTGACGTTTTTTTCATTCAACTTTATTAACAGCACAGTAATATTACAATACAAACAACAGTATAGGGAGTATTGGAGAAAATAAACTAACCACAAAAACACAAGCAGAAATAAAACTACACGATAAACAAAGATACATAATACAGAAATTAAGAGAAAAAATAATAACTTAAAATAGTGAATAAGCAATATTGCAAACCAACTTAAATCAGCTGGCAATGTTGTCCACAGTGTTTCTCAAGAGATGTCTTTAAAGGGTTTTTTTTGTTTGTTTTTAGATACCCTGCAGACAGAATCACAGAATGTCTGAAGTTTAACATAAAGCAAATTTTTGTTTGGAAGAAACTGACGAAATCAGGCTTTGTGAAAATGATGTTTTTTCACGCAATTTTATCGAGTTATCTACTTCATTGTTGTTATGTGTGACGTTACGTACAGTATAAGATTACTGAAAGTGCCGCCGAACAAAATTAAGTACCACCTGTGTAATGGAGATCTGTTGATTTGGATAATAAGTTGTTAGTTTACCAAAACCCGTCCTCACGCAATTTCTCTTTTGGTTCTTTTTTTCTGTCACTAATTTCCTGAGGTGGAGGGAGTAATACCACAATGAAAAAATACTTCCTTACATGTAAAAGTTTTGCATTTCAAATCTTTCACTCATACAAAAAGTGCTTACAATACCACTCAAATGTTTGGACACACCTTCCTATTCCCTTGAATGGGTTCTGTATATTACCTTTAAATTGTAGTAAAAGTATCAAAAGTGAAAGTTGTCATTATGCAGCAGAATGACCTCTGTCAGTAATATGTTCTTAGATTATTTTGCAGCATTTTAAATTAATGTTGGAGCTGGTCACGGTGAAACTAATCACACCTTTTTATATACTGATGGTAATGCATCATGTCTTATAAGTTCATCATATCCTTTCCATATAAAATCATAATCTTCAAAAAAACTAAGAAAAATGTAGTGGAGTAAAAACTACTGGTTGCATTTTCAGCCAGTTTTTGTCTTTATAAAACGATTGGCTTAAATTCTTCCAGTTTTCTATTCCATCTTTCAGAAATTAGAAACTTTAGAAAATAGTAAAACATGTATTGTATAGATCAGTGAGTAAATATTGCAAACTGACAGTAGTAGACTGAGGGACTTGGCACAGTTCAGGATTTTGTGAGTTAATGCTGTTAATATCTTTTCACCTGCTAGTTGTTGAAGAGTGAAGTGCGTCGTTTAGAGCGAAACCAGGAGAGGGAGAAGAGTGTGGCCAACTTGGAGTATCTGAAGAACGTTCTGTTGCAGTTCATCTTTCTGCAATCCGGCAGCGAGAGGCAGGCGCTTCTTCCCGTCATCCACACCATGCTGCAGCTCAGTCCAGAGGAGAAAAGCAAACTGGCTGCCATCGCACAAGGTACAGTACACACTAAGTGAACAGATTTGTAAAACTGAAACATATCAGTGAAATGTGTGCTTATGCAGTGTACCTAAAAAACATCTCCCTAAAACATGCAGCTTTGTAGTATTGCAAAAAAAGGTTTACTATTAAACATATTCACCAAAATATAAACACAAATTCATATGAATATTGGTTAAAAATAAGGTAACAATACAGTATGACCAACTGAACTGCATATAAACTCAGGTTTTGTGGCAGGAATATTGTTTTAATTATACTGGTTTCGCTACTTCATTTGATATATTATGGATATAAGTGTCTGTATGTATGTTTGAGTGAATTTGATTCACTTTAATGACCACACAGCTCAATAGATGGAATTTGTTGTTGCTACAGTCTGCACAACATCACACAACCACAATTATTAGTACATCATACTGTACACATGTAATGTAATGACACTTACACACATCTCTTGTTTCATTAATAGACAAAATATTTCTAATTTTTTTTTTTCTCCAGGTTTTTCCCCAAGTGAAACAGGATATAATACTTTATCCAGAATTTCTAACCAGGTGCTCTTTGCTTTGCTTTATGCAGGTGAAGAGGAGGCGGCCGGGTCTCGCGGCTCAGGCTGGACCTCTTATCTCCACAGCTGGTCTGGGATCAGATAGACTTGATGACCAACCAACTACGAAAAAAAAAAAAGACTGGGAGTACTGTGCTAAGATGTTACTGGGCCTTTTTCTGTGAAAACCTGTACTGAGCAGTGATACGCCGACAAATAACTCGGAGATTAACTTGGGCATTGTTAATATATCGGGAGCACAATAGAGGGGACCGAGGAATGTATAAATGGAGAATAAGGACGTGTGTGGGAGAGAAAATGAAAACCAAAACATTTGACATGTTTATTGATTTGAAATTGCAGTGCAATAGATACATAGGTCTCCTACCAATGAATGTTAACAATTACACATTTCTGTCTTCCTTGATATTGACGCATGTATTTATATCATAAGATTTACTGGACGTAAGGATGAACTTCCTTGATGTGAAGCTCCCAAGGCATTATAAGACATTAGCACACTGAGAACATTGTGAGAGTATATATATGTATATCACATCATAATGTTAGAATCACAATACTGTATCAAACACACAATGTGCACAAATTATGAGAGGAGGAATCAGTCAAAGGGTAACTGTGTAGTTAATGGCATCATATTAACTTGAATATAATTTTCAGATGTTTGATTACATTACAAGAAGTGTCTGCTTGCACTTCTAATGGGATTTTATACTGTGTAGCACAGTACACTTAAAGGACCATACAAGTGTTTTAGCGCTTTTGGTTAAAAAAAAATCTTATATACTTACATTTCTTTCAAAAAGTTTCCAAGGCAGTGTCTTAATTTTTTTGGTTGTGTTATTACTACCTAAGAGGCAGCTATTGCTCCAATCCTTACATTATGACATCAACATCCATCAGAGTAAACCTCATGTCTGCCTTAATTTCTTTTGGCAGTTGCTGCCCAGAAGGTAGAAAAAAAAAAATACATTCAGAAAATGCAACATGCTCTGGGGAAAGATCAGCAGTGGTGTTAAGTATGTGTGATTTAGTTATTACGCTTAAACTCGCTAAAGCACTAGTATGGTCCGGTCTGTCTTATCATAATCCCACTTGAAGTACAAAAGAATTTATATCTCACATTCTCAGGCTCACCTGACCAACATGACTGACAAAAACATTGTAATATTAGTAATGTTTGTACATTTTCTGTCTAATTTTGTGTTACTAATGCTTCATATTCAGAAATCATGAGCAGTTATAATTTTTATTAATTGGGTTGTAATTTAACATATCATCTAGTGATGATTGTTTTGTGATTTTTGTTCTGGTTTCTGTGTAATTTGTCGTTACTGTTTGCTGTGGTTGTTATTATTTAATACCAAGTTATTATTTTAATTGATTCTACATCTATTTTGGGAATACTTTTTTTTTGTCAGTTGTTGTTCTGCCGTGATTTGTTGCTACTTCATCTGTCCCCATGACAACTACTACTACGACCCTGCTGAAGCCTCATTGAGCAGCAGGACTCATGGATGCTGCTTTTAAGAGTGTCTGACCGTGACCTCTGACCTCTCCGTGGAGGTGGGAGGGGAGGGGGGGGGTAGAAAATTCCACACAGAAGTCCCCCTTCCTTTAAAACACACATCCACCCTCCTTATAATCACATTAATACATTTTAGCTCAAGTCCTACCAATGATGAAGATGATTGGCCTGTTCATTTCTCATTCCAGTGGCAGCTTTTTGTGTGATTCCTTCAGCGTAACTGAATGTAATTTTATCCAGAGTCTTTATATTTATGATGGTGAACGTCAGCAGAAGCTATGAGAGATTCTGGTAACTATAAAATCTTAACTGTGTAAGAGTGAATGAGCAATAACAGTATGTAAAGTTGATTCCACGTTTGACTGTTGTAAAGTGACACTGTAAACTTTTTATGTTACCACGAGGCAACAGTTTAGTTCAGAGACAGTTCTTGTTTTGTTTTTTTTGTTTTTTTTTCTGGATTATTTCCAACTATAAACAATAATTAAGTCAACATGAATGATAACGTTTCCAATTACTTTGCACTCGATCTTTATTATTCAGTCATTAGAATATATTTTGCTATTAAACATTTCACCCACAGGTCACAATTGGCACAATTAGGAGGAACTTTATTTCGGGATATGTTGCCAAAGCACTTGAAACTTCCAATTTTCAGATTTTGAACATGACAGATTGAATCAGGATTAAAAACGACAGTTCAACACAGAGAGATTGCAAGATAAACATTAAAGCACAGCAGTTTTAATATGTCCCCTTCCTGTTTTCAGATTTTATCCTGAACATCTAGTTTCTCAACCTCAGTCTCAAACGATTTGTAATGTGAACTGATGTGCTTTATCATCTGTAGTTTCTTGTCATGAATATCTTCTCCTGCTGTGGAAGTCATCATCCTTCCTTCAGGAGGGAAGAGGGTTGTAAGGGCTTTCCTTTTAAGGAAATAAATGTGGTTTCTAGTATCATGACGCAGTCAGGGGAGGAAACAACAAATAATAGCCTCTGTGCCTGCCACTGGAAGGAAAGGTAAACATGCTATTATGCTTGTACGTCCCGGAGGGGGAGGACAATCATGAACACCGAGCTGTTATGTGTTGCATTTCTTCTTAATATTTTCCTTTAAGCTTGTTAGATATGTTTTCTCTTTTATCTTTCAAAGATGTAGTAGAGACAAATGTGTCTTTTTTTTTTTTTTTAACTTGGGCTTGGTTTAAAAAAATCTCAGCATCAAAAGTAAAACTGTGAATCATAACTGTGGACACAGGAGCCACTCCAAATGAAAAACTATGACTATCAATTAAGAAAAGCACGTTCTTGGACTGTGTCAAGTATCTTTACATAACCCACCCGCCATGATGAACTAATGTAGTTTCCAGTGGCCAGAAAATGAAACCTCAGACTTTCCATATAGATCCTTGAATGATGCTCCATATGTAATAAAATCAGTAAGGAGGATGCAGAAGCAGTAGCCTGCAACAGTCCAACAATAAATCCCGATTTAATCTGTTGATAAAAAGACACATCTTGCACTAAGTTTGCAGGGCGGGTCTGTCTGTTTTTGGCAGTAACACCTATATTGTAATCCTGCAGTGGTGAAAAGTTGTCACAGATACGCAGAATAACATTACATGGACGCTCTGCCCTTCAAAATAAAAGCATAAATATCTGTCAGACATCAGAACAGCTCATGTACAGGACTGCATATGACTTATTTTATTATTACAGCAGACATCTAATAGGAAAAGAAGTTTTTTACTAATAATATGAACAATGATTATGTTCTGTTCAAGTGCTCCCGACCCCTCACCCCCCCTTAGTTTACTTGCTTAGTTTCATTCAATGCTTACATGCCTATGGGATCATTATTATGTTATTTGATCCCATAGACATTCAACAATTGAGCCAAGATCGCATAATATTGCTGTTTGACATGACCTCAGACTACTCAGACTGTCAGCATTTATTATCTTCTGACTCTGGGAAAGTGGGGAAAAACAGTAAAATCTCAGTAAAACTATCTCTTTAACCAAATCACACACGTTTAGGCTATTCTACGTGATATTCTTTTAAAACTAAGATAATAACTAATGTAATATTATTTCACTTCTTTTCACTGAGCCTCCCTGGGAACTGTTTGGAGCCGCCCTGGGGAGGCTCCCACTTTGAAAATCTCTGAATTAGATTATTTACGCCTGTGCTTTTCCTACGTTGAAATGTCAAAATGTCTTCCAGGATAAAGGCCTATAGGTAGAATCATGGCCCCGGTTTGTCATTGAGTCCCTATAGACCCCTACTGTATATAGTAGTACTCTAGAGCTGAAATTATATCGATTAGTTGATTGACAGAACATTAATTATTTAAGTAAATTTTTAAGCAAAAATATCCCAAATCTACATGTATCAGCTTCTCAAATGTGTATATCTGCTAGTTTTCCCAGTTTTTCCAAAACGGGAAACTCAACATCTTTTGCTTTTTGTTGGTCAGACAAAACAAGTAATATGTTATATGTTAACACAGAGGTTGTCAAAGTGGGAAGTGGGCCTCCCCAAAGGTGCTCAGTGAATGCAAGTGAAAAAATATTACATTAGTTGTTACATCAGTAATCAAACTAATGTAGATTAGAGGGGTGGAGGGAGGGGGCACCTTTTTCCAAGCTTTGTCCGAGGGGAGGCTCACAGTCTCAGACTTTAAAAACCCTATGTTAACATACAATATGTTAACTTCATAGGGCATAATAATTAGCATTTTAACTGTTTTCTGACATTTTTAAACACTGAACAATCAGAATAATTGTCAGACCTGTTGATAAGGAAAATCATTGTTGGTTGCAGCTTTACAGTACTCCTATGATGGAATAATACTACCTTACCCTTCATTTTCTCTGTGCAGTTCAGTTAAAACAGAACTTTACATCACATGAGCTCAATATAAACCAAGACAATTAATTAATTCAGCAGAATAGTTTCACTTTGAAAGTCATAAGCGGAAGTGTGATGAGCCGTTGAGCGCGTGCTGACGGTTGGTGAGCAGAGGCGAGGCCCGTTTTTCGCCATAACTGCAACAAGCTACATCCGAGACTGTGTGAACATCTGGACATCTGCAATTGAAGACGGGGGGGAAAAAACAAGTCTGGTTTGAGAGAAAGCGGAACGATGCTCGGCGTTACTGAAATGACAAACGGGTAAGTCAGAAGTTTGAAAGTATTTACTTAATGTAACATTTGCCCGAAAACTTCGGGAGTTGACAGTTTCTCGCTGGAAGAAAAAAAAAAGAAAAAAAAAAAAAAGAAACGCAGCCCCGGTGTTACACCGTATTTGGTGACCCATCAGATTCTCTGACTAGCAGTGTTGGAAGAAGTGCTCAGATCCTAAAAGTACGGTATCAGTATCACAGTGTAAAAATACTTAATTACAAGTAGAAGTCCTGCATTTAAAATCCTACTTAAGTAAAAGTATAGAAGTATTACCAGCTAAATGTACTTAAAGTACTGATGGGTCACCAAATACGTTGTAACACCGGTATGTTCCACTCTCTCATGGGCTGGAAAAACTGTAATTTAGCTCTAAAAACAAACTCATGAAACTCTGCCAGTTTCGTTTTGCCTTATAAATATTAAAACCTAGCTTACGTGCATCGGAAAAAAGAGACTTTTATAACAGGAAGGCACGTACACTACACATGAAGTGGTTAGCTTTAACATTTAATTTCTCTGTAGCTACAATCTCAACTTGGTCACTCAAGCTGCTCTCTAGCGCCCTCCATCATCAACTGATCAACTAACTAATGTGTTTCCAGAATTTAAGTACAGTACTTGAGTAAATGTACTTAGTTACTTTCCACCATTGTCCTACACTGTAAGAGCTATTATCAAAGCTTATAAAATCAATAATTCTCACAGTATGGTACATAAATGTATATGGTTAGGTTAGTTAAAGTAGGCAGCAGCAGCAGCAAGTTGCAACAGTAATGATGCAACTGACAGCTAGCTGTTAGGTCAAGAGACCAAACTGCTGTCCTGCTGTGTCCGTGCTGTGTTTTAAAGTTTGTAAATAGCCGTCTCATTAGCCTCGTTTCCACCAAAAGTTCCAGGTACTTCAGACCCAGAGGAACTAATCTCAGGGACTAAACTTGGAACTTTAAAGTCCCTGTAGTGCAGTCCTGTTTGCGTTTCCACCGCATCTGAGGAACCGGGTACATCATGCAAATTAGACCCATGAGGAATTTAAAATTGACGGCAGCACATGAGGAAACAACAACACAGATTTGTCCTGTTCTTTGTATTTACTGCTGCATGAGTTGGATGTAATGAATGAATGAAAAGGAGAAATGCAGAGGAGGAAATGAAACTGAAACTAAGAGCGTCTTTCTCCACATTATAACGTCTGTTGAGTGGTTTGTGGTTATTTATTTCTGCTTTAGAACCCTAACCGCTGTGAAAAAAAAAAAAGAAAATAACACTTTATTTCTCTCACTCACAGGTGTTGTTCTCTCTCCTCACTTGACAACCACTGTTCTCTCTCTCACAGACAACAATGCCTTACTTTACTTTACAACCTCCCCCCACCCCTGTCCTTAACTGGTCCTAAATCAATATGAGAGTACTTCCTTGTTTTATGAATGAAGTCACACACAAGTTGAAGCAGCCGCACTGTGTGTGCTTGACCAATCAGCAACGGTCATCCTTGCTTTTGGGGGATAAAACAATCTCCCTGGAACTTAATTTAGACCCTGGTCCCTCCGGTGGAAACGCAGGTAAAGGAACTGAGTTCCTCAAATAGCTCTTATGGTACCTGGGGAAAGTTCCTGCGGTTGAAACGCAGCTATTTTAGATCAAATTTTCAGATTGATGAACTGGAAGTTGAAGTTAAAGTTGGACATTGTAAAGTTGTTAAAGTTGGATTTGAGATTGAATTATTGTATCAGTGATCTGGTTTGTATTAGTGATTGTCAGATTTCTATCAATCCTTCACCTTAAGAAGGCGACTTTCGCATTTACATGACATTTCAAAGATCGGGTGGTTGTTCCCAAAAGCCAAGAATAATCAGGTTAATAATCTCCAGGGAGAGACAGAGACTCTATTGTGTATTTCCCTTATGAATCGGTATCATCCCCTTTTGTCTAGACGTTAACAATAAAAGTCAATAGAAATGTGTTGGATCTGAAATTGTTTTTTAGGTGATGTTCCCTTTTCCCCATCTACTTCCTTCCATAATTATTTTGTTCCGTGTGTGTGTGTTCGCGTTGCTTTTGAGCTCATTAGTTAATCAATTAGAAAAAGCTATTTTGATGAATCCTAATGAGTCAGACTGAATTTCCATTTCTTTTCAACCTGTTCATTCACTTGAACAGCTGAATAAATTGGGTAAAGAGGAGGTGATTCAGAGGTCTGAAATCAACCACATTTTGATGAAGTGGTGTCAGTTCAACAAAAACTTTCTGCTCTGATGAAATGATGAAATTGAATCAAAGTAACGTGATAAAAATATAGCGAAATCTGCCTTTGTGTGTAAAAAGATGTTTAGTGTTTTTAGTTAACACTTGTAAGTTGATTTTAATTAGTTAATGTTTTTTAATTGACTTGATTTACTTCTCTCCCATGTTGGATTATAATGATGGTTTAGAGCCAATACCCCCATCATTTTAACCAAGACCAGTCCACACTGGAATCATTTCTGTAGTCACACATCTGACATATATAACAAATACTCATAATGGGGAATCCAACGTTGCATCAAAGCCCTGGCCGCAATCATTTCTTAATTTTTAATAAAAGGCCAGCATCATATTGACAAAAAGACAACGTGGTATATATGTGCTAAGGTGGAAATAGGGATGTTCCTCAATTTTCTGTAGATCAACCTCCTCCCTGCGCAGGAATGTCCACACAAACTCGCTGGACAGTAGTTATTGCTTACCAGACCACTTCCTGACCATCCGTTCCCTGAGGACTTCTATTCAGAGCGGTATTTTTTTCCACTGGTGTGAACCCTACTGTGTTCACTGCTGAGTTAATTATGGCCTGAGATGAATCTGGCTTTTATATAAAGCACTCTGGATACTAAAAGCTGTAAGAGGGCGAGTCTTTCTTAAGGCCCAAGGATTGCTGCATTCCCATCGCATTACATTTTTATCTGATTCCACACTATGTTGATACAACTAGAGCTTAGACGAATGCCCCAGTCTCCAGTGTGAACTTGTCCTTGTTTGGAAGAGCAGTGAAGTTGTGTAATGTAGGATTTGGACTCTGTGTGTAATAACTCGATGCATGTGGTGTGAGGAAGTGTGAAATGTTTATTTTAACTCATGCGTGATACTTCATTGAATTATTGACTTTTAACATGAGGGACAGTCGGTTTCTGTTGTGGTTTCATTCGGGAATTTTAATCTTAGTGCTCTAGAAGCACAAAAAAATTTATCACATTCTCATCATTCATTTATTATAATTGTCATAATTATATCTAAAAAGGTATCAGTCCAACTTTAGATAAAGTTTAGTTTAAGTTTAGTTAAAGATCCCCTCCAGACACATTTTAAATATTCTGCTTTGAATAATAATTTGTGTCTGATGTGGTTTTTTTCCACAAAAGAGTTCAGTTACCTCGTTAAAATCCATAAAATTACACCCCTCCTTCTCCTTCATTGAAAAATCCAGAATATGCAAATATTTTTAATTTCTAAAGTTTAACTGCTGGACACAAGATGTCTCCTACTTCACTGAAAAGTCCATCCTCAGTGTATATATGAGCGCTGGAGGCTTCAAATTCCACAATACACTTGTGTTAGTTGCCTATTCGACCATGATTTGCTCCAAACTAGTTGCAATGTCACAAATCACACTCTCAGGTACACATCTTAAACTCAGATTTAAGGTGAGCACAGAGAAACTTTCCACTTTCAGCAGAGGAGTGTGAAAACAGCTTTCTCCTATCTGACTCTGCACATACATCAGTCTGCACAGTGAAGCTCAAACATCCAACTGCAGGAACAAGAAGCAAAACACATTTTTGAGTGGAGGGGGACTTTAATGTGCGTTAACCTCAGTGGCATTACCACGGTGGCGTTGCAGTATAGGCTTACTGTCTTACTGAAACACATTTATTACTAAGCAAACACAGCAAGTGTTGAGTTAGTATCAATAATCTATTTGTATGTTAGCGTTAGCTTAGTGCAGCAAATAGAGCAGAAAACAATGAGGATGCTGTGATAGAAGGACTAATAGTAGGACTAATTATATATCAGGCAGAAGGAAGTACTGTCATATGTGTGGTTTGTATCACAAAGCTACAAACATAGATACATATAGAGGTACTAATTACTTCTTACTAAATAGTAATATAAGATACTTAGACATTATTGTAAAATACTTGGCTTGACTTATTAGTCACATATATGACATACTTAGTGATAATATTGACCTACTGTGTCGAGCATGAGTAAAAGTAAATAAAGTCTGTACTGGTTGAACCCTTGATGTGTTGTTTTTCTGCAGTATTAGTTGTGGTCAAAGATGGCGCTTTGTAACCTGTGAAACTGCAGCAATGTTCACCTCAATTAGCCTCTAACAGCTAACAGCCAATAACACAGCAGTCATGTGTGTTCTTGTGTTTGCTCTGGTCCACACTGCTGTGAATAGAGGCCGTTGTGGTTCATATTTCTAGAAAGAGGTTCTGTCGTGTTGGCTATACGATGGCTGTAAGAAACACTGTTGTCACTGAGTTTATCTTCGTAGCATATTGTTAACAATATGTGTAGTGCAGAAACTAAAGATAACAGAAGCAAATATAGAAGAACAGGATGTGTAATGGTCCCATAAGGCTTACTTACAGCAGTTCCTCCATGGTTGTGTGTGTGTGTGTGCATGTGAACACATTAAAATATTTCAAGGTTATTAATTACGTTACTCTTATTTCTCTCCCAGATGTTTGACCAGACAAACACAGTACCAGTCAAACATTTGGACACATTTTCTCATTCAACACTTTCTCATTCAAGTGAATATGAAGGTGTGTCCAAACGTTTGACTGCTACTGTATCTCCACTGTGTTGTGGCAGGATTTTGCTCAACAGTTTGCAAAAGTTGCCCAACCCTTCCGGTTAACAGCAGAGAGTTTTAATCTTCATGTTGGCACACTTGCAAGCCTCCATGTCCTTTTATTAATAGAGCATCTCTCTATTCTGCAATATTTTGCATTCCTTTATTTATGTGTTGATAATACGAGTTTAGCACACATTCTTAATGCTGTGATCTCCACCAATACATTCTTTATTTCAGTATTTAAATAAGTTGTTGAAGTAAGGCAAAACAGAGAGAAGTCAGATGAGTTTTTTCCTACTGTAACTGCGATGAAATTGACTTTTGTCATGCTGTATATTTCAAGGCACACCCATTATTATGATTAATTAGCGTAACATGTCACGTGGTCAGTGGATTTAGCCTTTTACCCAGTCGATGGAGGCTAGAGAGTTTTTTTTATGAGGCACTGTTTGTGATAACCGCTTGATTATGCATTCAGTCTGGTCACTTAAGGCTCGCTGCACCTCCTTACGCTAGAAAGACCATCCTTTATCTTCATGAATCTTCCCCTCTCCTCCATCTCACCCTCCCTCCATCCTAACGTACAATCTGGGAGCCAACGACCTAAAGTGCACACACACATAAGACTTTCTCTCCCAAGTGGACGCAAACATTCACACCCATACACACACACACAGACACACACACACACACACCACAGCAAACAGGAAATAAATGTGGTTATGCAGCCTGAGATAGTGGCAGAAGGAGTGTTTGCAGTGACAGCAAAAGGACTTAAGCAGCACCCGAAATATCCTCACTACAGTTTGACACAACACTTTGGTAAGATGTGTATATATTATCATTAATACATTGATAACATTGTAATTACAGTGGCATTAGCAGCTAGACTTTGTTACTCACTTCATGTGGGATGTACAAGCCACATTATTGTGTTGTTGATAGAGCTGCTGGTCTAACACTACTGTATCTTTGCATATTTTATTGTGTATTTCCTCTACAAAGTTTGATGTCAGTGATATTTTTGCGTACATTTTTTTTGCTGTGGTTTAACATTAGGACTGTTTAGACACTTTTTTGTGTGCTTCCTCTTATTTATGTGAGTGATTGCAAGATTTCATCATACGGACTTGCAACAGCGTAGAATGTAGCCTTTCGTTTTTTTACTCTGTACCTGATGAAAAGCCTTTTTCTAAATGTAACTGTAAGTGCTGCTGAGAAGCAGAAATCACCTTACTGGGCTCAGCACCTGGAAAAGGAATATGCAATGATGCCAAGATCCCCATTATTTTAATTTAATGATATTTATTTGATGTTTATTTGTATGGGAATAGCATGAACTTATGCCAGATAATCACAGCATTTATAGCCTAAGTTAGTTTGCAATGCCTGTCCCTAGATGAGCTTTTAAAATACATTAACAGTTCCTATGGTAAATGGTGTCATTGCAGCAGAGAAACAGTTAAAAGATACATCAGTAGATAAAAAAATACTTCTTAACATTTTTGAAAATTCAAGTGAAGTTGCTGATTGAAGGTGTCCAACAAATAGTAACTCCACAGTCAACTGAAACATTATATGACAAACATTTTAATCATCCTTTGGAAAAGCTGGTTTAACTCAATGACGTTACAGATAATGGTTAATAGAATAGCTGTTATACCGCTGTTGTCCACACGGTGGCAGTGTGTTCATGTGGTTCAGAGGTTGTTTTGGGACACGTAAGGCTCATAAGGAATCTGTGTCAGCGGGATAGGAGTGTGATGATGAGGATGCATCAGTGTGAGTGTTTTTTAACCAAATAGTTATCTCAGCACATTTATTCCAGCACAAAACCTTGGCTCCATTTAACTTCAATCCAAAACAGTGGTGTGTTCATGGTGCCATCATCACTTGCAGTCTGTCAGTTAAGACAGATTGATATACTGTGATGTTACTTATATTAGCCATAAAAATCTAGATGTTAATTAGTAAGACAAATTCTAAAATTAAATTGTGAAGAAAGTAAACTGAAGATGGACTGAATTGGAAGAAACTCAAACACGCATTCATGACATACACGTCAGCCTTCTGCTGCTGTAACCCAGTTGTAACTTCTTCAGGATGTGACGCTGACATTGAAGTTCAACATTCACATTCTACGCTCGCGTGTGTATGTGTGTGTCTGTGTCTGTGTGTGTCTGTTTGTGTGTGTGTGTGTGTGTGTGTGTGTGTGTGTGTGTGTGTTTGTGTGTGTGTGTGTGTGTGTGTGTGTGTATGTAGTAGTCAAACCCATGTGGAATGCTGAACAGGTCAAGGCAAGCTGCTGAAGTTGAATCTACATGGTTCATAGGACGTCAACTCGTCTTTATATGGGAGACATGATTTCTGTCAGCTGTTTAACACCAATTTTCACATCTTTTAAAATATCTATAAAATATCTATATTGACGAGTACAGACTGACTGAATGGCACACACAGAATAAAAACAATCCACTCAAAGAAGAAAGAATTGTAGCACCCTTGGTTATAGTGATAGTTGGAAATGGTCAGTGGTAACATGAAGTGTTTTGTAGTAAATGCAGTCAAACACGAGCATTAATCTAACATTAATCAGAATTGTTTTGTACTCAACTACAGTTTTGCAGTTTATATCTGTTTCTTCTTTGGCTACATGGCGACTTTGATTGTTTTGCTCCACGAACCCGCGACCAATCCCGTCCCTGCTTTGGCGACATCACGGCCTCTTGTTTTTAATTAAACATATCCGAGAGGCAACTTTCAGCTCGGTCTGTTGTGTTGGAGAGGATCTCTTGTTCCCACATAACATTGTAATGAATTATTCATAGATTGACATTTTCTCCTTTCTCAATAGCTTGTTGTGTCTGCTGGGAAATGATCTGACAGTTTACAACAGAGGAGCTCAAGTCTAATTGAAGAGCAGTGTATGACTGAAACTGAGATATTGTTTCATAAAGGGTGACTTTGTTCCATATTATGCAACTTAACTCGGCCTGTATTTTCCCACCCTTCCAAACAAGCTGCTGTTTAGATTAAAATGTTGATTGCATCCCTGTGCACGTAGCATAAAAATCTGCAGAGTTGCTTATTTACTGTGTGCGTTACTATGTCTGACCTGGAGGAGACTGCTTTCTGGCTGACTAACCATGCGTTAAATCAAAGTTATACTGTAAAGAGCTTGAAACTGTGTGTTAGAAATATGCTTTTAATGATATACAGGCATGCTGGTACAGTTAATACTTCAGTAGGGTGATTTTAGCCAATATTAGCTTATCATAGATACGTCGGTAATGGCACATGGGATTGTAGATAAGCACAAAGAAACTGCAGTACATAGATATTTTATAGGTGGCATTAATATGTATATTTAACCCTTATTTTTCTTAATCAATATTTAATATATGTTTGTTGTATTGGTGTTTATTCAGAATTGTTGTTCATAATAATTAGGGATGCACGATATTGTGGAGAGCCGGGGATAATGTTAGCTGGGAGGCCCCGGCTCTCCATGTGGATCCAAGTGGGAAGAAGCAGCTGGTCTGAAGGGCAGCTCAGTGAAGTGGAGCCTGCGGAGGAAGCACCAGGACCGTCAGGGTGACACAGTCCATTGAGGGAAGCACAGTCAGGCGGCGGAGGGGAGGGCGACATATCGGCCTCTCATAATCGGCAGCATTCGCCGATGCCGATATTTTATTTTAGATCTTTTACCGGCCGATTCCGATGATGTGCCGATAATATTGTGCATCCCTAATAATAATTTCTAGTGAATTCCCTATTTACCATTAAACATTACACATTACCCAAATATTACTACTACTACTACGACTGATGCAGCTACTACTGCTATTACTACTTTGTAAATGCTATTGCTACTGCTACTTCTGCTACTATCTCTGTCATTATTGATTATAAAGTTTATGGTTTAACTTTTAAATATCCTTCCCAAGTACATCTTTGTCACAACAGTTTAATAACCAAAATTGAGGGATCCTTGCCAAACATTTTATGTAAATTTATTTAAAAATGTATTGGCCGATGTAGCATTGTCGTTTTTTGGTGTTTAACATTTTCAGCTTATAACATCCATGAATACTGACCTCAGTTGCCCTTTCTGAAGTGATTTCTGCATCTCTATCCAATACACACATAACTATTTATCAGGTGCAAACAGCCTGTGTGTATATTCATATCTGCAGTCTATCTTTGTATGAAAAGGCAAAACCGCTTGTTTTCTCTTCCTTTTTCCTCTTTGTTGTTTGTACTCTCTCTATTGTCTGTCTTGGGCTTTTTTTTCTCTATTGTCTGTCTTGGGCTTTTTTTTTTTTTTCAAACAGAAAAGGAATGAGCCATTGAGAAGTAGGAGGCAAATAGAGCCAGCGGAGGCTAAAGGCCAGAGAGGGCAATCCCTCTCTCCTCGCTCTCTCTGTCTCTTTCTCCTTTTCACTGAGGCATTCCCCTCTCTACCTGCTGCAGGAGGGGGGGGAGGAGAAAGTAGTTGATAGGTGTGCAGGCCGCGAAACCACACCTCTGTTATATGTCCTTCCTCAACAGCAGTGTGCCCTGGAGGTGTGTCAGAGAAAGAGAGAGAGAGAGAGGAAACTGGAGCGACAGAAGATATTTTTATTTAAATTGAACATTAACCGGCGCGCTTTCTTTGGCGTATTCTTATTTCTACGGAGTGTTCTTCAGCAGACAAGGAGTAGGAAGGAAGGAAGGAAGGGAGGGAGAGAAGTTGAAGGGAGATGAACTCTTTGAGGCTGAAGGAGTTGTCAAACTCAGACTTGTACAGACGAAGACAGGAGAGACCAGACAGCTATGGAAGTCTTGCTAGGGACAGCCTCAGGTGAGTCTACCTTGTGAAGCGTTCTGTCAAATGTCAAATCTTTGATGAGAATGCATTTAAGAAGTGCTGATTCAACCGTATGATGACCTTTGGTGTTTCACTCGCATATATATGGTGTTGCTGATATTCTGCCCACCACCTCTACATAAATCATTCTCAATTTGTACCCGCCAGTATACAGTTTTTAACTTCTATGCAGTACAAGAGAACAGCTCTCAGGTGCTGCCCTTTTGGTTTTCTATAGCAGCTTATGTACATAAAACTTCATGGTGCGATAAGGAACCGTTAAAAAATGATGGAATTAACAATAACCATACTGAGCTCATAAAATTTGCCAATTATTCCTGCTTGTCAGACTGTCCAGCATCCTCATATGCTGTATAAGAAACTATAGTCATTTCTATTGGGTCTTTGCTAAAATGCCACGTCTGATGACCTTTAAAATCCTGCGCTGTGTCACATTTCTTCACAGATTGTTTGTGGAGGTGTTTGGCCAGCTAACAGATGATTCCTTTCTCAATTTCCACCGTTTTTCATAAGTTTTTACAGTAATAGATTTTTCTTGTTATGTTTGGCCAACTATTCAAAGTGGGCTTAAACTTGTGTCATGAATGTGATGTTGTAATTCAGCTTTTTTTCATGTGGTGTCTTTTGGCTTGATTTGATTATGATTAGCTGGTTATGTGCTTGGTTAACATTAGCGGGCGCTTATCAAAATTGTTGTGTATCTTGTAAGAAATCAGAGTGGGTTTGTTTGTCTCAGTATCATTACTACAAAAGCTTTGAAGAAAAGTGCTTGTCTGTGTGTAGCGTATTGACAGGGATAGATAAGGTGAGATTTGGAGTATTTGTTCAGTATAATACTGCAGCTGAGACTGAATTCCTCTGTTGTGTGACCAACAGCGATAGGACATGGATAATACGTGCAGATTTTGCAATAGTGGTTTCACAATACATTGACATTAGTCAGTTTTGAATGTTCCTTTCCCGTCTTTTACAACCATCCCCCTCTTCTAATCACTTCACAACCTGACGTGATTAGAGGAATGTAGTAATGTGAGGAATGTAGACAGAAAGAGGGAGCTCTCTCTTCAGAAGTGTCCCCAGTCAAACTGAACACACTGCTTTGTAGCCTCTCCTATTCCCATGCAAGAAAAAAAACAACAAAAAAACACTTGTTGTCAGATAAGTTCATCATGCAGGTTAGATGTTTAACTGTACCTGTTGGCACCTATCCCAAGCACAGTATTTGTACTATTCATTAACATTAAAGCAGTTAGAGAGGAGATCATATCATACTGTGCAGAGTCTCTGTGGTGATTGAACAAGGTAAATGTATTGTCACAAACTATTTGAGAAACATAGCTTACCTGCAGATGCTAGTATACATACAGTGCTGGTGGATTAATGGTTGTTAAAGTCACATCTGATTCTGCATTATTTTCACGAGTAGAGAGATCGTCTTCATCAACCCAAGCACTTGTGTTTTCCTCCGAAGTTGCATCAACACACTTTGCACAAGCAGATGGAGCAGAAACAAATGCGTGTGAGAGAGGGGCAGAGCAGTAACACAGTGAAAAAGGCTGTTTACAAAAATGAAAACAAAATGAGTCAGAATCAAGAAAGCCTCGCCAGCGCAGGTGAGGAAGAGAATATAAATTGAAAAAAAAGGATGGCTTTCTCTCGTGTGGACCCATTTCAGATTTAGCATGATGATAACAGTCAAAAGCACATTCTTTGCGAGCAATCTTCTGCCATAGGTGCATCACCGCAGGGTGAAATGTCAGTACAAATTATAGTAATGGCAAAGATATCAAAGCAAGGAAAACAAGCTGAAAAATCCTGCCTAAACAAAACTAGGTTCACAGAGCATCTGCTTTGCACTGTTGTAGGGATACATTAGGGATGTAATATACCCATTGTCATAACTGTAAATGAACCAGGTTGCCCCTAATCACTAGTTTAATGTGTAACAAAGGTGTGTTGCTAAAGCAAACTGATAAAAAATACTGCCTGAGAGTAATGAAAAAGAACATATAAAGTCTTACTACCATCCGTTGGGCTCACTGTGTTCCAGGCTGTCCTGTAGAGTCAAGCGGACCTGTGATAGTACAGGTCAGAATGTGAGTCGGGAACAAAAAGTGCAAAACAAAGGAAATGTTAGTCATGAATTATGTGTGCACGGTCAGTGAATCAGTGTGTGTCACAGACTCTCGCATGTGTGTGTGTGTGTGTGTGTGTGTGCATGTATTTGCTGTTACTGTGCACATACTCGATGCCCTGCCAAAGGAAAAACGGCCCAAGCAACCCTGATGTCTGTGTTGCCACGGTTGCTGTTGACACTGTGTGTTTGTGCATATGGGGGTTTGTTAGCAGGGTATGTGATTCATTTCTTTGGCCTTAGTCTTGCAAAGGTCCGGCTGAGAGTCAGGACTGTTTCTGGAAAATGAGTCTGAGAAAATGTAGCCTCACACATCTGTTCTAAAGAATTGTTTCTGTGAAAAACATTTCTGGTAATGAAGTATTATGTCAGAATAACTATCAAAATTATACTGTACTTATACTGTGATCATTTTGGCCACAATAAGAACTTGTGTACAATGAGTGACCGGGATGCAAAGCTTTGTATTTTTTAATATCCAAACAGGTAGCGGTGGAAGAAAATTCAAGTTATTTTAAAAAAATACAGAAAAAAATTACAAATATTAATTGGAAAATTCATCCTATCAATTTTATTCACTTATGTTGTTGAGGAAATAACATGACTCCTCTAATGTTGAACCAAACCATACAAGTTGGGGTTGCAAAGGATGCCTTTCTTTAGCAATGAGTTGTTTTAAGTTTTGTAAAAAATAAATAAATAAAATAAAAAAACATGAGCAGGGCTTGTCTTTGCAGATGGAAAATGTGAAAGACAAATACTTTTCTCTCTGTGTTATTGGGTGAAATATTTCTGACTGTAGTAGTCAAGCCCACATGGACTGTTAAAACTGAATAACTGCAGTAGGTTAAATGCACAAATCCCCTTCTGTTAGAAAATGAATGGCTTTAGCTTCATAGTAGCAACACAGAGGTCAGTTCATATTCCCTACCTCGTTTTCCAAGTCTTTGGCATGGGTGACCTGACCTGTGACCTCTCCAGTGACCTTTAATGACCCCACAAAGAAGTTTTAAAATCCTATCATGCAGAGGGAACACACCGGAGACACTGTGTCGGCTGCTGACAGTTGCTGTAGCCATTTTTAAGCTCAGGTTGACATTCATAACGGCACTCAGATTCTCTCTCTATCTCGCTCTTTCTTCCTCTCTCTCTCTCTCTCTCTCTCTCTCTCTCTCTCTCTCTCTCTCTCTCTCAGGCACTGAAAACCTCTGCTCTTTAAGCTAAAATGTCTGGTTATTACTTAACCTGAATATTCAAACTATAACACTGAACAACAAAATAGTGTCACAAGCCTCTTTGCAGTGTTTATACTGGCCAGGGCTACTTTTGGCATATCCAAGACAAATGAGGAAAAGGCTCCTTCTGCCTTTAATATGATGTTGTGACCATCATGAAAAGCTAATTTCTGTGTAGTCTGCTCCCTTGTTTAGTGCTGCGCCACACAAATACTCAGAATATCTTTTTAAGAAATGAGAAATAAGTGCCTGCAAGGGTTGTTGAGACGAAGTCAGAAAAGGCAGGTTTTTATTCTGCAGAACAGAGGATGGGCAGTGACTCTGACGTCCTGACCTCAGTGGAAGCTGAACACATGAACCTTGACTGGGATGAATGACGACAGGGTCCTCAGAGGGATTGCACGGCTAAATGTCCAGAAGCAGAGGAGCGTAATGGTCAAGCCTTGGGGTTTTCAATCAGATATTTTTAAATGATGTGATATTCCACCCTCTCTTTGCCATGGTTGGCACTCTGGTCAGAAAATTCCCAATTAGGTCAAGTTACTGTGAAATTGTCCAGAACTGGAATAACAATACTGCAGACAGGAAACTACTCAACTATCACTAGGGAGTTCACTGTTGAAGCAGATACAGATATATACCTGATTGTCATGACTAAACGTGTATTGTAATTCTATTGTGTCTAAAATATAGGATATATATTTGAAATGTTCACTAATGTTAATTTGACAGAGTTTATTGTAGCTTAAATTATATATGCACAATGCACATTCCATCATTTTAGGGTGGAACACCCTAAAAAACCAAAAACAACATGGCACTGTAATCAGGAGGAAGGATTGCGTGCGTTTCCTGTTAAGCACCCACCCTCTGTCCATTGTACCCCAGTCACTCACCACTGGTTCCCAGTAGATTAGATTCCCTACAGAGCCCCAGCTAAGGAGAGGTGGCATTTTCTGCAGTCATTGTTCTGTTTTGGAAAGGCTCTGGAAGGTTTAGAGGTTGCCTGGTGAAATGTTTGTTTTGAAACCAAGTAGTTGCTCCCAAACTGGCAGTATGTGTTTAAAAAAAGCTGAATGTACGAACCGAATAAATTGCATGAAGTAATGCGTAGTAATGGAAGCGCCTTTCAGAAGAGGTAGAGTTGGCTCTTACTATGTATACAAACTCACAAAACAGCAGCTGCCAGCACCAAGTTTGGAGTTGAGGCTCCATTGGGTGTCTATTTGTAGAATGATGGAGTCATGTAGAGGACTGTTTTACTGAAGGGCTAGGAGACGTGTTTCAGTTGGGTCACGCACACATACGGGACTAGAACATTGTGGTGCTGACTCCTCACAGAGATATGTGTTCATTGTTCTTCCCTTTTCGATTTGCACGGTCAACACAGCTGCTGTTCTTAAATAGACAGTCAAACATGTTTGTCTCACTCGAGTATATTTCCAGATCTGGCTTAATGTTGTTTTTGATGGTTTGGGAAGTGGTCATTAATTTGAGATGCGAGTTGAGTTTAAGCACATAAAGGGCTATCATTTACCCGTAGCAAACGCAAATGGGTTTATAGGAATGCCTATGCTCAGACCAATATAGGATTTCTCAGGACGATTATCATATTTTATGATTGTAGCTCCACATAACTCGAAATAGATGTTTTAAACTGATACTCAGGGTGTCCTCTGACTCACTTGGAGGACACGCGTACTGTGTTTCTATTATGTCCTGAGTTTGAATCCTGCTAGGGTCATAAATAAACAATCCATAAACAATCTCATGACATTGTTTACCAATCGGGGGGAGGTGGGGGATTAGGATGTATTTGGAAATTGGGAATGTTAAAGATTCCAATTCAGCCAGCCAACATCTGCATACTGTGGTCATGAAAGCCAATTTGCTTGTTAGCTTGTTATTTATTACAAATCAGTCATTTTGATCTCTGTCTACATGTCAAATTCTATGAGATTAAAGAGAAGAGACATTATGCTGGCAATTGAAAGCAGTAGTAAATACTAAGTTTCACTTTGGGTGTAGCTCCTAAAACATGTGTGATCCAACATACTGCATTATACCCATCCAGTATCTGTCCCTACGTATTGGTCTTAACCCAGCTGTTGCTTGACTTCTGGCTCCAGTGTGTTTATTCCACGATGTCAAACACAATGTGAAAACAACAGTAATTTGTTATCTGCTCCGTTGCTGTTGTATTTGCATCTCTGCTTTGCTATGCGACATTCCCACTTTGCGCAATACTGTGTTGGAAGCACATTGTTAAATCTCCCAGAGAGTTGAGAACTCCAGCTGTTGAACACAAACACAGTCACGCAAATTTATGTCATGGGTAGATATGAGATATAGGCTGTAGAATAATAGGGAAAAAAACTACACTTAAGGATTGTGTGTGTGTTTATGTGTGTGTGTTTACTTGGTTTGTGTGTGTGTGTGTTGGTGCCATGGCACATTGACCTCTGCCCGGACAGGCGTCAGGGTGGGCTCTTTAATTTCAGTAACGTACCCAAGAATAGACAGCAAGTGTGACAGGAGGGGAGACAGAGTGTGTGTGTGTGTGTGAGAGAGAAAAAAGAGAAAGATGTAATGTGGGAAAGAGAAGAGAAAGAGGGAGTGTATCCTAGAGAGAGGGTGTGTGCGTGTGTGTGTGTGTTTCCATGTGTGAGAGAGAACGAGAGAGGGAGAGTACTCCCAGCACAGTCTGATCAGTGTTTCGGTCTCTCTCTTGCTATGTGGATTACAGCTCCCACTACTTACTGGATTCTCATCACTGGAAACTAACATTGAACCAGCACAGAGGATTTTTATTTGAGTGTTTGGATATTTGACTTTTATATAGGTTTTATATACGTGGACTTTCGCAATTAATTCGGCCCTGTTGTAGATGAGTGCCAAGATGAACGGTCGTGCTCTGCCACCATCGATACCTGAGGATGGAGAAGCCCCCGACCACTTTCATCACGGGGAGATGAATGGTTATCACCAGAGGCTTCAGGGTGGTGATGGGGGAGAGGCCGAGGTCCCGGTCTCCAAGTCCCAGAGGCGGAAGAGCGATGTCAAAGTCTATAAGGAGTTTTGTGATTTTTATGCTCGCTTGTAAGTCCACAGTTTAGAGGACAAGAAAAAAAAGCACTGTGGTTATGTGATGATGATGAGACTTACCTTCAAAGCAAAGTTGCTCCTTAAATCACACCTATTATTATTATTATTATTATTATTATTATTACTTTTATGTTTGAGATGTCTCACCAAAAAAATCTTATCAGTGTGGTGTGAAAAAATTTTACTCTGCTAAAACCTGGAGTGGAACCGGCCTCATCCTCTTTCAACGAGCTGCTAAGTATTGAGTTAGTGTGGATTTACGTGTGTAGATGTATCATGACATGATGGTTTAAAGTGTCGTTTCAGATGATTCTCAGGAACACACCTCCACTTTCAATTGTCATCATCCTACAAAAACCCATAGTCATTAAAACCTAACGGCAGAATCTCTGTGGGAGTATCATAGACCAGGACGAAGGTTTCGGGTTGATTTTGCTCTGAGCTTACCATAGTGTTACAGAATGTGAAGAATTCTGATATTCTAGTAGTTTGAGTTTTACCAGCCGGTTTGATTTGCTTAAGCCGCCTTAGGTGCCATGTTTGTACAAGGATAGCTCCGAGCTCTACAGGAAGGAGCACACAGGAAGGTCTATTTTTGTGCCAAAGGGGTTGTTATGCAAAGTAGAATATGCCAACTGGTATTCCAAGTATGTGCGCATGAGGGACAGGAAGGCTAAATATACATGCTGTATTTCTGACTGATCTGGCTTCATCGTAGACATAGGGTCACCAACAGGTTTGTGAAGGGACATTTTGAAGTGTGAAGTTTTTTTGGCTCAGTGTTATCAGATGCTGGAGACAGATAATCTAAATTTGGGTGAAGGACGTAAAACTCAGGTGGTACAAGCAAGTGGCAGACGTCACTGGTGGCTGATGAGAGTCCCGTCAGTCATGGAAACATTACAATTATTTACGACGGTGGTAGAAAGCACACCACGGACAGATTTTACATTTAGTCTTTGGGAAGTGTTATATTGGCATCTATAGACTGTTCCATATGGCTTGGATCAATACAAATTCGGACCATGTGGACAGTACAAGCTATACGAAAAGTGGGGATTGGAACTTCAACTTGTACGTTGAAGAAAAGACAAATATACAGTGGTGTTGGAGGTGGTAACAACTTTAAGATGCTTCAAGTGACAGAGCTGGTTGAAATAGTTGACAGTGATAGTCTGATAAGACAGTAATGTTAAAAAATCATCTGTGCTCAGTAAAGACACCGACTAAACTTTGAATATCACTGTCAGCAATGTGTGAATCTCTGTTTTCTATAATAAGTGTTGAAAATATTTTAAAAATGGTATAGGAAGTCATTGTTATTGATGGATTATTTAACTGTCCATATAGTTAGGGACCTGCTGTCATGTACAGAACATTGAGAGAAGAACAGGAGACAAGAGGAGACCAGAGGAGGGAGGGTGGAGGGAACAGAAGGTATTCATAACAGAGGAGATAGTCTGGATCCTTTCGCTTTGCTGACAACCAGCCTCCATTTATAGTCACAGACCAACATGGTTTTGTTAACAGGGAGGAAGGAGAATCATATCTGGGTTTTTTTTTTAAGAAACCTTTCCTCCCCAACCTACTTTTATCTGGTTTCAATACCTGTTTTTGCTGCTGAACATATTTCTCATATTAAATATATAATATGATATATTTGGATATTTCATACTAAGTACATGAACACAAACATTAAAACTGATGTTGAACCCAAGAATGATAACAGATGTCTGTGTTGTAGTGATGTGTGTGTGTGTGAATATGAGTGTCTGTGTATTTTATGGCTTGCTTTTATGGTTTTACCATATGTACAGTACCAGTCAAAAGTTTGGACACCTGGCACCTCTGACCAAATTAATTTCCCCTTTTGGATAATAAAATAAAATTTTATTAGATTTAATCTAAAGTACATTTTTCTTGAAATGTACAACGTACCTCAGCAGATGTTTGATCCACCATAAATAATGGTACGGTAAGGTAGTTAATGTGATTAGTTTAAAAAAATTGTACCAAGTCGACCATAAACAAAGACACCGTTACCAAAGTCAGTTAAGGTCGCACGTTGTTGGGGAAGCCTGGATGATGCACGGGGAAAAAAAGCTTTTTGCGCCCATTGCTGCACCCAGCAGCCAGCCTGATAGCATTACTTCTGCCTTACCACAACTGGCAGCTGTTGGGTAGCTGATGAAGCTGATGCCATTGTTATAATACTAACACCTCCTCCAGATTAATTGATCTGTCTACACTTCTGTCCGCAACCTTTTAAGGACAAGAGTACAGTTACCAGCAACAAAGACTGGGAGAACTGGCCACCACATTGAGTTTAATGAAGAAAAACTATTTTGTTTTAGTCCTACAACTGCTTTTAGGCTTGTCTCTAACTCATGCAGGGTGCTAGAGGCAGATAGGAGGGTGGAAATGCCTAACAGATGTATCACTTCCTCCCACAAATCCTTTGGACAGGGCAGGGCTGTCAGAGTGTGTGATATCAGTTCAGACTATGTATATAGAACAATATGTATTTGAAAAGTTTGTGAGGAGCGGACCCAGAAGGAAGTCGTGCTTATTGCTGCATTTTGTTTCAGCGTAGTCAGTACATTTGAAAGGGCGTGCCAACTACCTGTTTTTATAGTGCGGATTCTTGAAGACATTTGGTAGAACTGAAATGTGTATTGTTAAAAATGACAAGCAGTTTAGAGTAAAGACCTAGAATTGAGAGGTGATGAGCAGTGTGTCTGGGTGTTTTTGGAATTCTGTTTAATTCCAAAGTTGATCTAATTAAGTTAATATGACCAGATGGCATCACTCCATGTGTGCGTGTGCGCGCGCGTGTGTGTGTGTGTGTGTGTGTGTGTGTGTTGCCTAGATACACTTTGGTATTCTGACCTTTTTCAACAAAGCAGATAACCAGGTGGTTCCACCATCATTCTCGCTTCCTTTTTCTTTTTCTCTTTTTACATGTTTACTTCCAGTCTGCCTCAGGTATTAAGTTGTTAATTGTGTGCATCCGCGTTGATACATTTGCTATTGATTAGCTAGTATGTTGTTGTTTTGTACACTGGCTGCTTATGACTGGTTTGGAACAGCTTGATAACTGTGTTTTTGAATCATGATAGGATCATCATGGATTTAGTCCAAGGTTCAGCCTAGGCATAAATCTGTAACAGAAGTAGGGTTTGGTGATATGACAACATACTGTATATCATGAGATGAAAGAGCATTGTCCACTGAATCATGTTTTGCAGTATCACAGTCATCCATAACACCCATCTCTAAATAGGACAAGAAGTCACACTCTTCTGCTCAAGTTTGCTATGAGATTAAAGTCTAAAAAAACGTTAATTTGAGAATTAATTTAGATACAAACCAGACCAGTCAGCCGACTGTGAGCAGTGTTTAGATGACAGCGTGACTTCTATCAAAATCCCAGACCTTGTCAACAACTATAAAAACTATGTGCTGTAAATATAAACTGACGTACGCTTCACCAACTGCGTGGCACAGAGATCGTTTTCAGTTTCCAGATCATTTGCAGTGTTTGTCAGTCTGAAAATCAAAAGCAAACACAGATGGCTTGTGTGTGTGGTGTTGATCAGATGTATGAAGGGTTTGTGCACGAGTATGTGAAGTGCAGGAGAGAAATGTCAATCAGATTTTTTTTTTACTGATTACCAATTTAAGTTAATTTAAAGTTTATGTAACTTTAATTTTTTAACATCGATTGCTGTGATGATGAGCAGAAAAAACAGAACATGAAGCACTGTGGCAGGTTTTTAGGGTGTGCCACTTTTCGTGCTGTAGTATCTGGCACCAGTGTGTCCAGTGTGAGAAAATATTAGTCTGGAGCCCTGCCCCGTTGATATATTACGGTCGTTTTGTGCAAAGTGCAGTAACAATACTGATTGTTTAATAAAATGGCAGTATTGGCTTCATATTTCATTCTAACTTCACATGTCATTACCAGGGTTTGTTCTTAAAACAGTCATCGGTCAATGTCGGACTGATGTTTTTGGCAGGGTGTCACAGCATATTCACCCATATCTGTACATTTACATACACACATCACCGACAGATACACTGCTAATACAGACTTCAGTGCAGTTGAACTTTCCCTCAAAAGATAACATGTAGGTTTCCCGTCTCATTCATCCCCACACCCACATGAGCAGAGCCAAAATAAACACGTGTGTGTATCCTTGCATTAGGTTGATAACCTCTTACATCACATTTTCCCCGCTCTGCTTGTCCTTTCTCTTTGTGCTGAGTGGATCTTCCAGCTGTTTTCATAACAGGAGAAACACATGATAGATGTTAAACCATTGGTGTTAGGAGTGTCCTGACTTGACCCAGGTTAACGCTTTGCCCAGTCGTTTTCACAGTCCGTTTTTTGTCATTTAACAAAAATGACACATAGAAACAAATTCAACATGAAACCTAAACATGTTCAACCAATGCATGGTCACATTCAAATCCCAAACATTAAGTTTTAATTAAATTAGAAATAAGAAATAGCAAATTACGGAGTTATTATCTTACGTCTTATGACTTGACAGTTAAATATTTAGAAAACACTGCCATGAAACATCTGTGCTCCTAAAATAATCAGCAAAAAATGTTAAGTTTATAGATAAGATAAGTTTATCTGCCAAAAACATTTCAAGTTTAACAATGGTTCTCAGTTAAATATGCCTCTCAGTGCATACTGTTGAACACGCTGTATTATAAGTTTATGGCACAGTTTCTAAATGAGAGCAAATGAAAATAATAAAGATACAAATGTACTGTAATATGAATAGAATGAATATATATTATTATATTGTTGTGTTGATGGTTAGATGTCCTTGAGTGTTTTAACTTTGCAAGTCCACTCCGATCCTGATTATGATTTTTTTTTTTTCTTCCCAGCAACATGGCCAACGCTCTGGCCAATGCCATGTGTGAGCGCTGCAAGAGTGGTTTTGCCCCGGCGGAGAAGATCGTGAACAGTAACGGGGAACTTTACCATGAGCAGTGCTTTGTGTGCGCCCAGTGTTTCCAGCAGTTCCCAGAGGGACTCTTCTATGAGGTAACACGTCGTCCTCACTGCTACTTTTCCAATATACCTTTCATCATCCATCATTTAAAAGATGATGCAGTCACTGACAGATTTAAGCACACCTGGAAGGCAATGTATTACATTAAGCAAGGTATTGCAAATGATCTGGATTTTATATAGACATTATGTATAAAAAAAAAAAAAAGACAAATTGCTTTGATGGGTCTAAACATGTTCTTATAACACTGTAGCATGCAGCTGCTCTCTGCACTGCTCATACACACTTGCTGCAGGCCCTGCCGTAAAGTTACATTTACACTCTGATCCAAATACACAGTTAACATTAAAGCATGTGTTGACAGATCAGTACGTTCAGATTCGTGTGGATCTCTTGCCTGAAACACATTTAAACCACCGTTGAGTGCAAATGGAGGGTTTCTTGTTCATGCACATCCCTCGGACATGTTGAGGTAAATAAAGAGGGGTGAGCACAACCTTAATGCAGTATTGAATTATCAGGAGCTCACTTCCAGTAAGCTGTTTGCTTACCAGCCCTGACACAAGGCCAGATGTCTCTCCGGCTGGCCCCAGAGAACCTGATGCTCTTCTGTTTGTCAGTCTATCAAAGACAAAGTGTCTCTAAAGCTCCGATCGATGTAAACATCAAAGCCGAGGGCGTTAGTGTACACTAACCTTTGATTCCCTGTAGATAATTCTACCTGCCATAAATAAACAGTCAAGAGAATATCGGCCCTCCCTCTGTGTGTTTGAGCCGTAATAGCCTGCTAACACGAGAGAAAAATAAATACAAAGTCAGTATTTTAATCCACACTAGATTAGGGCCTCAATAGCTATAATTCACTTGGTTTATGTGTGTTTGGTTGACGTTGCTGATGATCAATGATTAACTTGTAAATATTGAGGCTTTAGAAAGCACTGCACAATGGAATCAGATACATTAGAGTGATAATAAAATAGTTATTTCAGAATCATTGGCTAACAATCTAAAGGGATGAATCCAAAAATAAAGTTAAAATGCACACCAAGAATTATTTACAATATTTTTTGTAGATTGTAAAAAGACAGGTTTGGATGTCCTCAATACATGTATTGTGAAGTCATGGTGCACTGAAAGCTGTTTGAAACTCTTCTAGTTCATCAGTCAGTGATGCTGAATGATGTTTTGCAGCTGTCGTCATCATTGGATAACAAAGACGCATTGATGCTGCCATTTCTGATCAACACACCATAGTCCTCTATTAGGAAGAATATTAGAAAGAGAGGTTGTGTGTATATATTCTTTTGGGAATATAATGTTAATTAATGTAATTGTAGTTATAGTATGTAAATGTACATCTGTGTACTGTGCTAATGTATGCTAATTGTGTACAAATTGTTTAAATTCTGTTACAGTTTGAAGGCAGGAAATACTGTGAACATGACTTCCAGATGCTGTTCGCTCCCTGCTGCCACCAGTGCGGTAAGTGTACGAACTGCCGCGAAAGAAAAATAGTTTGTGCCTTCTCGACCGTAAACATCTATGTAACTGTTTTGCTCATGAACAAGCATCGTAATCATCTGTTCTTCTCTCAGGTGAGTTCATCATTGGCCGCGTGATCAAGGCCATGAACAACAGTTGGCATCCAGAGTGTTTCTGCTGTGACATCTGCCAGGCCGTTCTCGCCGACGTTGGATTTGTTAAGAATGCTGGAAGGTCAGTTTTAGAAATAGTTATCACATCAGTAGATAGTTATCACATCAGTTAAAGTCTGTTTTTATGCAACGCTACTTGCAGACAGTTTCTGTCCTTGTGAAGAATTGCAGTTTGTGTCAGTTGACGAGGACTTAAACAAAGTTTCTGCTGTTTTATGAACTCGGTGACTCTGGATTCATTGTATCACACAGGAAAAAATACAACCAAATGTTTTCGTATTCATTAAGCACGTGCCAAATCCCTTCCTGTTCTAGGGGAGATTTATTAGTTGACTGACCTTGCAACACATTAGATACCTCACTGATCCAACTTAGAAGATCAGTAAAGTTTCAAATCAAGTGTATCTCGGCCTTTCAGTGTTTTTTTTTTTTTTTTTGTGTATAATTTCCAACTCTTATCTGTCCCTCTCTCTCTCTCTCTCCAATCAGGCACCTGTGTCGTCCATGCCACAACAGAGAGAAAGCTCGGGGCCTTGGCAAGTACATCTGTCAGAAGTGTCACGCCATTATTGACGAGCAGCCTCTTCTGTTCAAGAATGACCCCTATCACCCGGATCACTTCAACTGCAACAACTGCGGGTAAACATGCACAGACACAAACTTGGCCAGCTGTGCCAGTCTCGCAAATCATCCAGAGCGGGGAGGCAAGGGGAGGGCCGGGTGATAGATAGAGGAAGCAAGCTGCGTCAGGTTGTGAATAGTCCTGAACAAACTCTGTGTTCACAGGTAGAGGTCTCTTTAATCCCACATCACACTTTATGTGTTATACAGTCATATTGCTGCCAAGTTTAGGCACACTTTCATGCTCAGAAATATTCAAATGAAACATCCTGAATATCAAGTTTATTATAAGTATTTGTTGCTTTGATTCACTGATTTAATGCTCTTATTATAAATAAAACTTCTCAGATCCTACAAACATAGCACAGTCTATGCAAAATTGGATCAAATACAGCATATGCAGCACTTGCAAAATGATGGACTTGTCAGTGCTCTCTGGTGGACAAAGTGTGTAATGGCGACGCTGTTTAGGAATTATTTCAAAGGTCTAATCTAATAAAAACATAACTATTAGATGCAATATCACAATTATTAGAGCATGGAGGCCTGTATGGGTGGGTCCATACAGCACAGTCATGCACATACAGTGGTCTGACTCAGTCAAAGTGTCGCAACATCTCTTGATTGAGAAGGGTAAGGACTGTAATTGCATTATCACATAACTTCAACCGCCTACTGCATTTTGTGGGTTTTTTAAAATCATGTTTCATTGTGTGAATGAATGAAATAGTTTTATTTTCATGTTCAGTCAATTATATGACCCATCCCTCTTGGGATTATTCAGACACATGAACTAACAACAAACCCAACATTCCAGCATGGAAACCGACCGTCATCTAACAGCACAATACATCAACATCATCCGAACATAAACATAAACCACCCACAAATGATGCTCCAGGAGATATATTCCATAATGGAAACACAACAAACATACAAACGCAGCTCCATAAGCACAAAACACAACACACAAATCCAAACAAAGCAAAATCTACATCTGCATCCATTAGTGTCAAACACTGTATATTTGATCCACTTCATAGACCAATAGTCTGCAATATATAGAGAATAGAGTCTGAGGAATTTATCTGTCATGTGTTACTTTGCTCCTCCTATCCCATACTTTAGAAATATATTCAGAAAACTAAAACACATCATCAAATAGGTATTAAATTAAAGCTCCATCCTCAATTCCTATCAAATTTAAATCTGGATTGTGAACTTTTTTAAACAATATTTGTCTTTGTGTATAAATCATGATATAAAGGACAGTAGAGCATGAAATGAATTTCGCTGACAATATTCACAGATACTTTATCTTCTATCACACCTCTCTATCTTCCATTGTCACTATGTACTGGTAATATACCGCATCTTATCTCTAAGTGTTGTAGTAAGTGCTGTAAGATATGATATGATTGATATTAACATTAATCATTAATATATTTGTGCCAGCTTAAGCACTAATATTCTTGTGAGATGTGTTAATATCCTGGGATCTCTCCATCAGTTACAAGTTGACGCTGTTTTGGTGTGATTTTCCATAGCTGACGTCATATTATTACTAGACCTGATGTTTTTTTCAAATGTTCCTATTTTACATAAGCATACACTCACCAAGCACTTTATTAGGAACACCTGTGCAATCTAATGCAATCCAATACAACCACTCTGCCATAAATATTACCTTTACAAAGCTTATACATTGTCAGTTTTTGTTTACATTTTCAGAAAGGTGATAATTCTACTGCATTATTTTCTTCTTTTTTTATAACAAATACCTCTTTGTCATTTGCATCATCAACATTTGAATGAGTTTAACCGCCTTGTACGTACATCAGTTTGCCTTACCTGATAAAAACAAAAGGTTATCTAGTGTTTACAATTTCCCTCCATCTCTGCAGCAAAGAGCTGACTGCTGATGCCAGGGAGCTGAAGGGAGAGCTCTACTGTCTGCCCTGCCATGACAAGATGGGTGTCCCCATCTGCGGTGCCTGCAGAAGACCCATCGAGGGCCGTGTGGTTAACGCCATGGGCAAGCAGTGGCATGTGGAGGTGCGATGTTAAACTGTATACCTATTTGAAAACAACTTCAGTTACCTTAAGCTTAGAACACACTAATTAAATGTCTGGATTCACATTTCCTGACTGTCAGATTACTTTCAGATGTATTTACATTTTAAATGATTCATTGTCTATGTTCTGTTTGATTTTTACTGCCAGAAAGAGAAAAGTGACCTCTAATCCAAACATATTATCTCCAAGGTTCTCAGTATTTAGTTATTTATTCAAGAGTGTTTATGGCAATTGTTTTGTTTTCTGCGTTATTTTCTATTCATTCCCTACCGGTGAGAGTTCTTAAACATCTATCATGTGTGTGACTCATACTTTTACCAGTTTTATCTCCACAGTTGTGTTCAGTCATCTCCGCTCCTACATCATCCCTCCATTACATGCAATCTGTCTCTTTTATTATTTTTCTTTCTGGCGTCATTCCACCTCTCTTCTGTCTTTTCACATTTTATGGCCGTTTTCCTGTCTTCCGTCCTCCACATGTAGCATCACGTGTGCACTGTGTGTGAGCGCCCGTTTCAGGGTCACCCGTTTTATGAGCGAAATGGTCGCGCCTATTGTGAGAGACACTTTGACATGGTGAGGGAATTAAGGATTGGCCCCCGACACTTGACTGCTGCCCCGTGTCTCACTCCTCCCTGCCTGGCCTCCATACAAGGGTTACACTAATATAGAGGTTAATCGTTGGTCTTTTATGAAGAAGCTCTCTGACTGACCACCATTTTGGTCCAGAGCATGATGTTGATAACTGCTGGCCAGATTGTCTTGATTATATTGTTCAACCAGCTTGCAAATGAATTAGTTTTCCTAATTAAATCTTTATATGTATATTGCTCTCTTTGTTAGTATTTCTTATTAACTTGTTTCATGATGATAAATTATGAGAGAATTATTATGAAGTATTATGATAAATTATAATACGTAATTCGGGCCAAATAATAAACTTTTGCAGTTTCCCACAGTCACCGAAAAAAAAGAAAACAGAAAAGGCATAAAATATCAGTAATGTGTTGATTTTGGCAGTAAAAGCCATGTGCTGACGTAGCAGCAAACAATTGTGGTTTAAATGGGTTGATAATGGTCTCTGGGGTCTTATTGTCTAATCATGTTTCATGCTCTTTCAGAGGCTTTTTATACGCTACAAGAGATCTGTTCTTTATCGTGGGTGTAGAAACATTGAATATTGGCAGGAATCACTGGCTAACAACACCCTTCATCAAAATCACCTTTGTTTTGGCTTTTAAAAATCCATATTTGTGTAACCCTCTTACTCACCCATGCTGTCCTCATTCACAGACACATGAGAGGTCCTTTTTCAATTATTTGTGAGGCAAAGACGGGGCTTTCTCGGAAATATTGGACTCTTTACTTGAATTTATGTCAAACCCTACAATTAATTCCTCATTTGTCTGTTTGGAGGATTAACACACCCTCTAGAGCTCCACCTTCTCTCCTCTTTTTATTCAATTTGGACGCAGTAGCAAGACAGCTGGACTGAACTGATGTGGTGTTGACCTGACCTGATAATGTCTAAGCCAGACTGCGCTGCTGCCTGCGGCACAGTCTGAAAGTGCTGTTGAACTGACTGATTGCTGTGCTAACCATGTGTGCTTGGTCATGGGTTTGTTTGCAGCATTTTGTGTGTGCTAAGTGTGAGAAACCCTTCCTTGGACACCGTCACTACGAGCGCAAGGGCCTGGCCTACTGTGAAACACACTACAACCAGGTAACACTCGACAGTATTATCGGAGTTTTTGCGTTGAACATGGAAACATTGAAACATGAAATCTCTCCTCCTCTGGATCCATTTGTAATCTCTCAAGTACCAAAATCAAGAATAGCAACCAGATGTGACTGCATCTGACTTCAGGGAGGCTAAATTATGAAGTGATGATGAAATGATTAAAAAGGATTGGTCATGTGGGAAAGTTCGACATATTTGAAATTAGAGAGTTGACTGCAAAAAAGACCATGCATTTACAAGCTAACTTCCAATTAGAGAAGTCATTTTTCATTCAACTTGAATGATAAAGTAAGCAGAAGAAGAAAGAAATTAATGAAGTAGGTATGGGAAAGACTTGGCGTGATATTCCATTTGTTCCCAAGACATTTTTTGAACTAGTTTAGTCATCATCACTTTTCTTAAGGAAAAGTTTTCTTATCTCAGTAACACACCAAAGAGTTTTGCTGTTCATTGTATTATTACTTTGACTTGTAAGTTTTTACTGGAGTCTTAACTCTCAATCTGAACCATCTTGGGTCTTAAAGACCAACATCAGTCACTGTAATGACTCCACCTAGTGTTTTTTTTTCAACACAACACTTCTGCTTTTAGGGATGCCCTTGTAGCCCGTGCTTGTTTGCATGGCATCTGAACACAGAGTGTTCAGTGTGAACCGTGACAACGACTGCTGTTGCTGCATTGTGTTACATGATTTCATAACTCATAAGATGTGACAGCGCGTCGCTAACCCTCTCTGTTTCTCTTCCCTCGTCACGCTCAGCTGTTTGGAGATGTTTGCTACCACTGCAATCGTGTTATCGAGGGAGATGGTGAGATAACTTGTTCTGATTGAAAATATATATGAATGTTATAATTATTAATGGACAGAGGTGGTCATATGTCATTCGTTGTGCAGCTCTGTTAGCATCAATCCTCATCAGTGCCCTTTTAACTTGCTTTTCTTTTATATGATGTTGACTGTAGCTTTCTTTTAAAGGCCACCCTTTGAAAATTAGATTCTGAATTCAAGAATAAACCCTTTGACTCATGTGATGGTGATCTGGGACAGTTTCTCATGTGACTTTGTGGTGTGTTTCTTCTTTTTTTTTTTCAGTGGTGTCTGCCCTCAACAAGGCTTGGTGTGTCAACTGTTTTGCCTGCTCTACTTGCAACACCAAGCTCACCCTCAAGTAAGTAACACGAGTCTAAGAGATACACTTTTACATAAATGCTGTCACTGTGGAGTGGGATCAATCCTCATATTTTAACCCAAACAAATTCAGTATTAATTAAACTTGCTGGAATTCACGTGTGAATCGGCCAATCTCTCTCCCTCTGTTTACTTTGTAGTTTTTCTCTTTCACAACTATGCTTCATCTGGGACTATTTGCATATCTGCTATGAGCTGCCTGATTTTCTGTCCTGTTTATTCCTGATTTTCTCACCTTTCTCTAATAACCTTGTGTCTCTGTGGACTTTTTTCTCCACCTCTCCTCCCTTTTATCCTCCCTCTTTTTGTCCTTTTGTTTGCTTCTCTCGCTCCCCTTTTCCTTCCCTTGCCCTATCTCTAACTCTCACTTCTCCTTCCTCTCCTCTTTCCCATCTTGTTGTTCTCATTCTTCCCTCTTTTCTCGCCTCCTCTATATCTTTCTCTTCCCCTCCAACTGCCTTTCCTCTTCTCTTCCCCCTCTTACAATCCTCTCCCCTTCCTCTCGTTCCTCCCTGCTCCGTCAGGGATAAGTTTGTGGAAGTGGATTTGAAGCCGGTGTGTAAGCACTGCTATGAACGCCTGCCGGACGACATGAAACGCCGGCTGGCCAAGCGTGAACGCGACTCAAAAGACAAGAAGAAGAAAACATTGATACCCATGTGTCTGTGATCTTGTCTTTCTCCTTTCTCCACACTTCCACTCTTCTTCCTTTGGTCAGTTTCCACTTTTCTTCCTGTCTGTTCCTTAACTTTCTCTGTTTCATCGTCATCATATTTCAAACACTTTTTATCCCTCTTACTATTATTATGATGAAAGCAGAGATTTAGGTAAACACATCTGAGTGACCTAACACTGGAAGTGTTTCAGTACATGAACACTTCTCAGCCAGAAACACAAGTAGAGATTAGACTGGTACTTTGGTAACCTCTGCTATGCAAACAGGAAAATCAGATCAGTCACATGCTGAAGGGACGGCTTTGTTTCTCGGGTCTCTCGATCTGTCTGGGCGTAAGGGGTAAAGCCTTAATCGCTTCCGGCAGCTTTCTGGCCTCAGCTGTGGAAGTGCCCAGGTCCCACCGGGTTTGACACGTGCCCTTCTCCTGCCAGCGATTATCTGCTTTGGGAGGGAATGCCGCCCAGGAGCAGCTGAGGGGAAAAGGTTTACAGAGCTGACCAGTGTTAGTGGAATTAAAGGCATTTGATACAGAAAACAACTATAAAGAACACATAAACCACATTGTACCTTCAAGGCTTCACAATCCTCAAAATGTGTTATTTTAAACGTAGAAAATGTTTAGAATATTTTTTTTCAGCTTGTGGATCCACATAATATACATACTGATAGACAATAATGGGATATGTATGCTAGATTGTTTTCTTTCAAGTAAGTGCCGTAGTTCATTAAAAAATATAAGATCATCTATGGACAATATTAAGAAATACTAGTCTGGTGGTTAAGATGCATATTATATAACTGTAATGTCCCTGATTTGATTCTGGCAGAGGACCTTTGTTACATATCATCTCCTCTCTCGCTTCCCATGTTTCCTGTACTTGTCTGCAGTCAGTGAAGGATAACAGGTTAAGGAGTTATATAACTAACTAACTAGAACAAAAACAAACTTAGGAGCAAAAACATAACCCTAATCCAAGTATAATACAATTAATGTTGCACTACAAGGCCTTTTGTATAGGTTGAAAAATGGCCAACTTGAGCAGGAGCACTGAAGTTGTACTTAATTGTGTAATATAAAATGCAATTACTGAAAAATAATCTATAAGTTATCTTAAAAGAGGTAATTTCTCAGAAACTCTAAAATAAACAAAAAACATGCTACTCAGTATTTTTTCCAGTGGAGCTACAAACCAGAATGTCACCAAACCATTTTTCATGGTGAATAACCAATTATTGATACAAACAGATTAATAAGTGACACGAGACATAACTTAGACAGACCGCAACACCTAATTTACTGTTCAATGTCTCCTCCACAGGAACAAGTTTGTGGAGTTTGACATGAAGCCAGTGTGTAAGAAGTGCTATGAGAAATTCCCGCTGGAGCTGAAGAAGAGGCTGAAGAAGCTGTCTGAAACCGTCGCACGGAAGTAAACACACAGATGCATAGCAGGAGGGAGGGAGAGGTAGATGAGACCCTAAGGTGGCCCCATGCAAGGGAGAAGTCACATCTTCACAATCGACAATCGTGTTTAAGATAGCATTTTCTGTGTTTCATGTCAGGTGGTGTGTTAAATTTAGGATCGGTTATTTCAGTGGAACTCTCCACTTTTTGTCCTTTCAGTTACAGCAGCAAAGCGTCGAAGGTCATTTCATGAGCCTGAAACTGACAGATGGGTCGACAGACTGTCAGTCAGTAGGTTTAACTTTAACCTGTTCAGTGCCTTTTGGCTCAAATACTGCACTGTACTGTATATATGTTCACATGCTTGCCTTATTTCACTGCTATGTATATATATATATATATATATATATATATATATATATATATATATATATATATATATATATAAAACCCAAAAACACATGATGATGGTCGGTATTTCATGATTATGTACAGTATAAACTTAGAAACATGGGAATAATAAAACCTCTGTTGACAGGTTCAACTGTTGCCAACTTCTGTTTGACTAATGTTACTGACTATAATAATAGAGTAAAACCCAAAGAAAGTTGAGAAAAAAATGCAGTTTGTTTATATAATATCTCTAATATTTACTGTTTTCCACCTATATGTATTATTTCATGTATTATAAATGCTTATTTTCTTTAATATTACGCAAAATGAGTTTGTGTTTAGCTCTATATAAAGTTTTCAGATATTTTTTTTCTTGCATCAGCGGTTTTTTGACGTACTGTATCCTCCTCAAAGCTTCAGTAATGGATTCAACCATAGCTGAAGTTTGTTGGATTATAGTTGGATTATAGTGTTATGTGCTATGCATTGTATATGTGGAGCGATATCTATGCAAACTGGCATTTACGCAGAGTTACCAGTTTATTAGGTTCACTTGTACAATCTAATATAATCTAATAGAACAGCCCTGAAATAAATCCCAAGTTTATAATGTTCAGTTTTTGTTTTGTCCTCTCTTATAGTAAGTACTTACAAGCAAATGAATATAAGAAGCACCTTTAAAAATACAGCAATCCTGTACAACACCACCACTAACTACTGTACATACAGCCTCAGAAATGACCATAGAGTAGACTCAACACCTCTTACACCATGTCAACAAATACTGAACATAATAAGCTTCACGGTGACAGGATTTATTGCGGGGCAACTGGTAACTCTTGTGTGTTACAACTTGATGGCTTGTGGCCTGTGCAGGGACCGGATGCGGGAGCAATGTTAGATGTTAGAACATGAGTCTCTGCTGTTTGTAATCCAAGGAAAGTGATCCTCTTAGTGAGGTATACAGACTTCCTCAGGGCTCAGACCCTCTTAGGAAAGAAAGCCAACTGTTGAATGGTAAAAAAAATAATAATTTCCATTCAAAAAATGTTTTTCGCTTGAGCAGTATTTTACCATAGAAAGCTTGTCTTTTACATAATAGTTAAATAGAAAGACACATTCCACAGTTTCACAGAAACACAAAGCCTATGTTTCTGTTCTGAATTTCACTACGTATGCCACATTTGTCATATGTCATGTAGAGGTACAACTATCTGCTGGACTGTTGTGAAGCAGAACTTCAGCGTCACTAAAAATAGTCCGGTAGAAAGCTTTATTTGATATCTTACAACTGGGGTGACTGAGGTGACTCTACACAGATATACACAGATATGTATTTTATCATCACATTGCTTGTCAAAATACAATATTTATTCATGTAAACACACCAAAGTGCATGTTTTGGACTTGAATGGAGAGTTATTGTTCATTATATCAAAGATAATGCTGTCAACTCACCTGAATAAACATGTACAGTATGTCAATGCTACCTGTGTGGATGTAGTATTGTTTTTGGTTTATAGTTTCTTGCATACATGACATCATTAGCATGTATAGGATTCATTGGGGGCATTTGATTAAATCCAAAGGTAGGACAGAATACCTAGATTTAATACACATTATCAGTATTTCCAAATGGTTTTCTTGCAGCTTTGACTCGATTGGCCTACTTGAAAGTAACGTATTCAGAGTTACATGAGTTAAAAGGCCATTCCTTGGCAAACTAACATGGGTTAAATAAGTATTCTGGTAACACTACATCTCCCCTGATAACACTGATACAGGGGTAATCTCTGCATTTATATTTATTAACACACTGTTACAGTCCTTGTAAAAAGTTGTTTAAATTAACCCTGATGAAGGCAACATGCACGGCTTTATTAAAGAAAAAAAAAATCAAAGTATTGCAAGTATTGCTTGTTTTTCATCTTTTTTCTTATATTCTTATATTCTCAATTAATACCATCACTAGTATTTGTTTAGTGTAATATGGAAGAATTATATTAGTATAAATGGAAGGTTGTTGTTTTTTTAAAACTTTTTATTTAACACATTTCATACATGCATGTACTTTATTCCCCATGATACAAACTAATTTAATCATATAATATAAATAAAACAAAACGAAGAACATACCACAACGTAAGCATTATATATAAATCCAATGTCAATAATTTTAAGTGAGAAGAAAAAAATAATCATCATAATAAAAAAAAGTAATAAAATAATAAAATAAATAATAATACATTAAAAGGTAGATGAAAAAAGTAGTCCCATGTAGTAGTCCCCCTAACTTGGCATAATAATACTTTAAAAACATAACGTACTTTCCACAGAGCAAAGACGACATAACTTTGTCTCGGGCTCAGCCAACCCACATGGTAACTCTAGATTTGCTCTTGCGGGATTTGTACACGGTGCTCCTTCATTTTGCGCGTTGTTTGTCATTGTACAAAACAGCAATGTCTTATGATGTGACAACGCTGAGGTTAAGGTCTTGTAGGGTTTAGGCACAAAAAAAAACATTCGGCAAGGGAAATACAATGTTTTGGGTTAAAATGCTCACTCTCGCGAGAACCTTCTCGAATCTAGAGTTACCATCTAGACCACACGACCAATAAAAGTGCGTCAGTGTGCGTCAAACTGAATGCTCAGCTCTCATTGGACAGCGAGCTGGATTCAAGTAAGCGCACGAACCACGTGACCCCTCTGCCATTTGACGTTAATGAGACTGCGCAATAATATCATCATGGGGAGTTAACGCTCACGGAATGACTATTATGTCAGCTTTTTATATTTTGTGAATTGTCGTATTATATGCACCACAGTCAACCGCTTTAGCAGTACTTTGTTTTGTTTTTTTCGGGGAGCCATGCGGCGGAGTAAGACTGAAGTGGACCGGTACGTTTCCTCCGTACAGAGCTCCTCTCCCTCCCTCAAAGAGGTAAGTTCAACCGGCGGCTAACGTTAGCGTGCTGCTGCCATCGTTTCACACCAACCCGGCGTGAGGAGACAGGCCTGGACACCACGATCAAACGGGCATTAATGGCAGTTATTTTTTTTGAACCGATGTTAATTTGGTTAGTTTTATGTTATGTGTAATATCTGTTAACTGCCGCGGGCTTATCCTAAGGCTAGCGGCGCTAACCGACACGATGACGCTTCGTCATGTCCTCCCCTTCACGCTCGGAAAACGCGCGGCATGGGCTTGTTAGAGTAGCCGAGCTAGTTAGCTATCCCACAAACAGCTCATGACTACTTGTAACGCCACAGCTAGCAACTACCAACTACTACTACAGCCGGGACGGGTTCACAATTTTCCACGCCTTTCTTAAAACAATAGTCAGGAGCCCAAATGAACGTTGACGCCGGTTTTTCGTGCTGTAATCACCCCTCCTGTCCATGCTGACTATTAGAAGATCTCTTCATAATGTTCTTAAAGGTTAAGTAATAGGGACCAGAATCCATCTATCTGTGCTAAAATGTATTTAAAAGTTTATCTGAAGCTACTATGAAGTCGATAGCTTTCAACGTTAGTCTTATTTTCAGAGTTTTTTGAGGATTATTGTGTTGTATTTGTAAGCACATTGAGAGCCACTAAATCGGAGTCAAAGTCCTTTTATATGTGAACATACTTGGCCAATAAAGATGTTTCTTATTGTGATTCATAGTGCCAAAGTCCCTCTTTTTGTTTATATACTTCCACCGCAGCTCAACAGGGAAACTTTTGAGGAAACACAAATAGGGAATTTGATGCTAAACAGGCTGTAAATGTGGCAGATATCCACTTGATATGACTAACTTGGACTGCTGAAGCCTCATATAAGCTTCAGATAAACTTATAACTACATTTTTGCACAAAATCTGTGTGGACACACTGTGGATTTTGGCCCTCATTACTTACATTGAAAGTGCATTTAAAGGGCATCTTTTAATAGCCAATATGAAAGAGAGGAACAATTACAGCAAGTGAAACCTCTTTTCAATGTTTCATTTGGTCACCTGACTGTTGTTTTAAGACAGACTTGAAAAATTGTGAACCTATCCTTTAACACATCTGGAACAAAATGCTTCCAAAGGATGAGCCGTTTACACACCCCAAACCTTATTCAGAAATCTGATAGTATTTATTTAAGTTGCTGACTTGGATAACTGTAACTATATGGTTTGTGCATCACATGTTGCATTAAACATTTAATGAATCTAAACATATATAATAAATATAAACGTTAATTTGACATTATTAGAAGGATGGCAACGGATCGCACACTACTACAAAAGTAGCTGCATAGCATAGATGTAGGAGTCCAGGTGTGTTGGTGGCTTCATACTACCAAGAAGTACCCACATTATCTTCAATAAAATCAAGTCACCTTGGATGATAAACTTACAATGCCAGATTTTCCATAATTCATTTATTGATCTTCCACTTAAAATTACTTGTGTCTTATTGTTTTAACGTCCAAAAGTAAGTTATTCCAGTTCGTGACATGTCTGAACCTGAAGGAACAGGTGTCCATGTTATTATTGAACCTCTGGAAGTACAAGCAGGCAACACTGACCTTGGTCTGGTGGGCATGAGTCCTTTCACCACTACTAAAGACTGACTTGTTTTGAGAACTCTGTAGTTTAAGGGTTTTCCCCAGACCTTCAAACCATGCTGAGATTAAGCAGTCTGACTCAAAACAAGAGAATTGCCCACAGACCCTTCTAATGCCATGCTGTCTCCACTCAGACTTTGAGGTGCCATCAGGGTGTTTTTTGCTCCATTTTGTGGATAGAGAGAGCAACACAAGGGCATAGGTGGAGTTTTTCCCTCTTTTGCCAATTAACTGTCATCTGTAATAGTGAAAACAGCCGGTCCACACCAAGATGAATTCACTAAACTTCAATATTGATGTTTTCTTTCCACAGAAGCCAGTCAAAGGATTTTTATTTGCAAAGCTGTACTTTGAAGCAAAAGAGTATGAACTTGCAAAAAGGTAAGCACATGAGCTTCCCTGTGGTTGACTGAATGTTATTGCCTCTCCAGAGAAATTATACTCACAGTACCCTCGCATAACAATCTGTTTTATTCTCCTAGACATGTATCAGAGTATCTCAAAGTCCAAGAGAGGGATCCCAAAGCACACAAATTCCTTGGACAGCTCTATGAGAGAGAGGGAGACATCAACAAGGCAGTAGGATGTTACAAGGTACGAGGAACATGACTCTTGGGGGGAAAAAATATGCAAAACAAAGAGATTCTTCCTGGAAGAGTGTATTGCATGGTGTGGCTGGGCCTTTTTCAGGATTGGTGTCTGGTTCCTCTTGTCCATTTATGAAAGTGATCTGTGTGTGTGTGTGTGGGTGAATAAGAGGCGTTCAGATTGAAAAGTGCTGTGTAACTGCAGTCCATTTTCCATTTAAAGTGGTCAAATCAGGATGGGGATACCCCTAATTAATGCCCAGATAGTGTATCATATGAGTGTTTTCTCAGTTTTCCTTCCCTTGTTTAATCTCTACATTTATAAACAGTGAGTGACTCTGTGTTTTGTTCTCTTGGTGCTGAACTCCAGCAAATAGGATCTAAAATGAAATGAAGTGCAAACATTAAGCTTTAGAATCATGAAACTGATTGATGAAACGATGAAAAACTTTAACCACTCCAACCAGTGTCTTTATTTAAATCAAAAAGTAACGTTTAATGTGGTTAAATCAGGAACAAAAAGCAGGTGAAGCTGTTGGCATTTATCTAATAGTGATTCTTACAGTGTCTTTTATCCATATGAGTGAAATAGTGTTGGATCAATGTGATCATATCAGCTTTAGCAGACTGTTCCTCATTTGATGGCTCACTGTTGACATACTTAACTGTGATTGACACAGCTGATTCAGAAGTATGACTGACTAAGAGTGTATTTAATAATCACCACACCCTCTGAACTATATTCCACTGTTCCCAGCACTTTCACATTTTACGCTGCTGAGCATAACGCGAACCTAAATAGCTTTTGCGCTTGGAGACAACCACATAGTCTCTGTGCCCGAGACCTGCCACTTCAAGCTTGTTGTTGGACGATTTAAATAGGGCCCAAGGTTTCTGTTTGGAACAGACTTCAATTATCTGTAGACCCAACCAAACAGGTATTTGAGGCTGGAATTAATACTTGCTTAGGGAGGGGAAATTACACTTGTACACTCTGAATGTAGTTTATTTTACTGAACAGGAAGTGCTTTAAACGCAATCCATGAATTGTGTATGCTTTCCATTCCTGTTGACCATTTTTTAATGTAGGGTCAATTCATTTTAGCACAATATGAAACACTTAAAATTTGGTTTGAGATCCAGTGAGAACCAATTTGTAGTGTATTGCATGCATTGAAAATGGCAAGAGGTGTAATGATTAATGTTATTTAGTTGGTTTGGTCCTTAAATAAGATTCTAAGTTTCCTTCATACAACTAATAATTGGAAGCACATGTGCCAAGCTGGGCATTGTTGGTAATTATAATATAATTATAGGTTAAGTTGTTTTACCACAACTCATTGCACTACAGTTGGGCACAGAAGCTATCAAAAGGCCCCATTGTGCTGTTAAGTGTGTGTGTGTGATTAGTCCACTGTCACATTTTTATCCTCTGTAATCAAAAAGTAGAGAGATTAAACATTTAATAGAGCACATGGTGCACATTATTCTATTTCTTTGGCAAACAAAGTCAAAGAGAAAATGAAATTGTGATAAAATCCCATTGAAGTCATGTCAATTTTATTAACAATGTTTAAAATTTTGTGATTTTTATCATGTTCATTGATCATTCAAAAATTTGACTGCTCCCTCCTCCTCTAATATGTTACTTCACTGAGGTATAAATGAAGTAACCAACTTAAATGGTCTTTCTTTTCTCCCTCTCTCACATTTTGGTTATTGTATTCTGGAGGAGTCTTGCTTTTTGGATAGATCTGATATATACAGGCTTTTATAAAAGCTGATGCCAGTATGTCTGCACTTTTGTGTGTATGTAGCGATCAGTGGACTTGAACCCGGCCCAGAGGGATCTGGTGCTGAAGGTGGCTGAGTTACTGGTCAGTAAGGAGGAATGTGACAGCAGAGCTGAGTTTTGGGTGGAGAAGGCTGCCAAGCTGCTCCCGGGGAACCCCGCAGTCTTTAACCTGAAGGTGAGGCTCCTTTTCTTCTGAATTAGCAAGACCTCTGTTGGACACTGCATCTGTCAACTTGTAATATCACTCTTTACATTCATATTTTACCAACTGCTGCTCATTTTCCAGCCTACTATATTCCCCTCTCTGTCTTCATAGTCTTCATTTCATGTTTTTATGAACAGGATCCCATACTGACTCTTTCTGGTTTACCTGTTTCCCTCTATGCAGGAGCGTCTGTTGAATCGTCAAGGTCAACAGGGTTGGAACCGACTCTTTGACCTCCTTCAGGCCGAGCTTGCAGCACGGCCAGCTGACGCACATGTGAACGTGAAGCTGGTTCAGCTGTTCTGTCAGGACAGTCGGCTGGATGAGGCCGTTAAGCATTGCCTGGCCGCTGAGAGAAAGGGCATGCTTCGCAACAGTCTGGACTGGTACACTGTGGTGGTGCACACACTGCAGGTCAGCATGGACTTTAATGTGGAAGGGCAGTTATGCATGGTCGGACTAGTGTGCATTTTTGAAAAGTTGTATGGTGTTGGCTTGTATTTCATACCGTTAAAAAATCTGCATTTAAATTCACAATAATACTAAAAAAATGGATGACTTTTGTTTCAGGAGTATCTGGCTCAGCCAAGTATTGCCAGCAATGAGAAGATGTGTCGGCGTCTCCAGAGAGAGCTGCTATTGGCTCACTGCAACCTGCTGAGAATCACACTGTCTGGGAGTGACGTGCAGCCCAGCATTGATGCCCTCAGAAGGTAAGTGTTTGTTTAGGTTAATATAGTGTTTGTATACACAAATCGTCTATGTTTACAGTACGTAGCCATGAAACCAAATGTAATGTTAGATTCCACTCAGGACTAAATTTCTTTATATATTTACGTTATGTGCTATGTTTATGCCTGTAGAGGATGTACAACATTCTAGGACTGCAACGTATGATTATTTTCATTATTGATTAATCTGCAGTCTATTTTCTACAACACCCATGTTTATGCAGTTTATACAAATATGTGTGTGTGTGTGTGTGTGTGTTTGTGTGTGTAGTTTTGACCAAGCTATGCAGACAGTGAGCAGCGTTGCAGGCCGCCACACAGACGAACTTTGTGAGGTGTTTGTGGAGATGCGCGGTCACCTCTATTTGCATGCTGCTGCATTATTGTTGAAGCTGCCTCAGGATCTGCAGAAGACCTGGAGGGACGTCATTGACCTGGCTGCACTATGCTACCTGCTGGCATACCAGGTACTGACACACCGACACAAATATGATCAGTATATGTCCAGTCCTATCATGACATGGACAACTAATTAATTTGTTGAGCAATTCTGTGGTATGGATACAGATAAGAAAGCTGAACTTCTCAATTATTTTTTTTTTAACAGCTGCCTTACAGGATAAGTTTTACTGTCTTAATAGTTTAATTTACTTAGTTTCCGTACCCAGACCGCATTAGGGAGCCGCGGCCAGGAACATTTGAATGCAGACGGATTTCTGGATGCAGTTTGTTCTCTTTTTTCCTTCCACCAGGTCCCCAGACCAAAGAATAAAGTGACCAAAAGAGACCAGTCAGCGCCACAGCTTCTGGAGCTGCTGGCAAGCGACCGACTGAGTCAAGCCGGCCACATGCTGCTCAATCTGAGCACCGACGCATCCACCTTGATCAGAGAGGTCTGTCCATGCATTCTGAATCAGTGTAGTTAGAAGTTGTAGCACTTTGAGCCTGGAATGAAAAAAGGTTTATTGTGTGTGTGTGTGTGTGTGTGTGTGTGTGTGTGTGTGTGTGTGTGTGATTAATCGATTTGATTAATCTAGTATAATACATGGAACTTAGATTTTCTGCTATAAATGAAAATATTTTATCACTGTAATGAACATGATAGATGCACTTCTACTTTGTCTTGCTAACAGTCATTTTCTGCACCATATCCATCACATGTTGACAGCACTAATAAACTGATGTTTAATTACTTTAAAGTTTAGAAAATGACACATTTGTATGTTCTGTGTGTTTGCATACATAGGTGGTTGAGGCGTTTGGGAACCGTAGCGGTCAGAACTCTCTGCTCGATCTCCTGTTTGGACAGCAGGCCTCTACTGGATCTTCCTTTATTGCCAATGATGACATTCGTTCCATTAACGCACTGACTCCACAGATCTCTCAGCTGGCTGAGTGGGACGCAGGTACAAAACTAGAGATGCACTAATATGGAATTTAAAGGCTGATCATTATAACTGATAATTATAACTGTTTATTGTAACTGATAATATTAAGCTTAGGAATGCAGAAATGTAAAGAGGACAATTCATGTATTTCTTTATTCTAAATTCGTTTGTAAAAACCTTTTGTTTAGTTTTTAAATATGTAAACTAATTGGCACTTGACTTGATTTAACTTCAGAGTGAGCAAATGCCAACAAAACAAATCTAACTAGGAAGGAAACAAATACATCCTGACAAAAGAAACCAAATTACAATAACTGACTTCCCTAACTAACATAAACATTAATTCTGTTTTTTAACAAGCACATTGTAAGCACTCCTATATTTTAATAACTTGGTGCTTCCTCTGTAGGCTCCATCCTGCTGCATGGTGGTGACTTGCAGCATCTGAGCTGGCTGGGGCTGCAGTGGACACTTCTGGCACAGAGACCAGCCCTGCGGGATTGGCTACAGCAACTCTTTCCAAGGCTTACCCTGGAAACCTCCAAACTGGACACGAATGCACCAGAGTCAATCTGCCTGCTGGATTTGGAGGTGGGTGGCATTGCGTGTGGGTTGTTATGTTGGGTCCACGTAACAAGAGAATGAAAAGAGAAGAAAAGGAAAGTTATTTAAAGTATGAAAACACAAAAAAATGCAAGATGAAATTATACATCTAAATTGAAGATATTAATATATATGCAACAGATACATTGGAGAAAATATGTATAATATAGATTGTAAACAGACATGATGAAGACTTTTCAATTGTTGATACATAATTATCTAAAGTTGATAAATGCAAAATTCCCCTGAAATGGTTTTTTAAAAGGGAAATACTGGGTGTGTGATTGACTTCACTGAGTAGTACTTTCAGTAATCTTTCACTTTCACTTGCACAGGGGAGGCACTCTTGCAACTCATTACTGATTTTTGGTTCTGAAATCTTTTTCTGCTTTTTGTTTGAAAACGTAAAGGCCTCTGACTCTCCTCTCGTTTACTCCATCCAGGTGTTTATATGTGGTGTGGTGTTCTGTAGCCATTGTCAGCTCCAGGAGACGGCGAAGATCAGCAGCGGAATAAACCAGCAGCAGCAACAGCAGCTCTACGAGCCTCGCTGCCTCCCCCTCCCTCTCCTCCGCCTCTTGACCACCGACAGACAGAGGGAGTGGTGGGACGCCATCTACAGCCTCATTCACCAGCGAGCTGCGTGAGTGTCAGAACCGCAGGGATCCGGCCAGAATATGATACTCGGAAGATAGTCATGACTACGTTTACGTGCACAAAGTATTCCGGTCTTCGCCCTTATTCCGAAAATGACAATATTCCTACTAGGCTGTTTACATGGCTAATGAAAATGAATATTCCACTAATATTCCCTTTTACATGTAGCCGTGCATACTCCGTTTATCACATCACAATATGAAAAAGTGAAACCCTAATTGACACGCATATTCCAAATGTAATCCAAACGTAATATGCTGTTTACATGACCCATATCAAATTCAGAATATTATTGTACATTATCTGTACTATTTGGAATAATTGTGGAATATTAGTGTGCATGTAATCGTAGTCAACGAGGAACGCTGAGCCAAATTAGAGTTACACCACACTACAGATTTGCAAAAATATAAGCTGTCAGGCTGTCTCTTATAGTCTCTAATCAGAGTTATTGAAAGTTATACCCTCTCTTGTCCTAGCATTTTCCCCCCAAACATATCAATATGTCAGTAATTGTAAAGTTTTAAATCTCATCGCAGAAAATAGAAAGCAAGAATGAACATTTTCTCACTTTTTAAACTTGTTGACAACAGTATTAAACTCACATTGAAACTCCTTTGTAGTCATGTAAGGACAGTTCAGTTGAGCAGGTTTGGGCACAAACATAAAATTTCCACAGCTGGGTGCTTGCCATTCTGCCCGCTTCATTGTTTGTCCTCAGTTTAGTGACATGAAAAGACCAAAACAAGCGTGACTGTTGTATGTGTATCTAATATTCAGTGTGTTTGTTGTGTGTCTCCTTGTAGTCCTGGCATGTCAGCAAAATTGCGAATGATTGTGCAACATGGACTGAACACTCTGAGGGCTGGAGAGAAACATGGACTCCAACCAGCATTGGCTATCCACTGGGCTCAATGTCTCAGCCAAACGGTACACACGCGCACACACACAAACACACACACACTGTTCTCTGCAAGCTCAGCGAGTAGCCAGCTAGAAAAACAAGTGTTTGCCAACCTTAGGGTCAGGACCTCATATGTGGGGTTACTTGACATGCAGATGAAGTTGCAGGAAATTTCTGATCCAGATATTCTTAATAAATAAGTTACTTTATAGCTCTAGAGTCATTTGTGCTGTTAATTATTTATTTTTTGGCATTTTATGCCTTTATTAGATAGAGATTGTAGAATTATGACGGGAAATGAGGGAGAGGGAAGACACACATAACAAAGGTTACCAGCTGGACTTTAACAGAGGAAGTTGCTGTCAGAGATGCAAACTCCTCACCTTTTGGCAAAATTCGCTGTTGAGACCAAATGGGTCACCAATGAGATTCATGTACACCCAAAGAGAATTGTAGAGGGGGAGGAGGGTGTTATCGCATTGATTGTGTTAGATGCAGACTTGGTTAATTGGGGAGAAACAGACCGAGCACCAAGTTATTCTCTTCACCTCAGAGTTGGTTTAAGTTGTTTGTGTGATGGTCAGCTGGTCTTGATTGTTACTGCCGTTTGCTGCTCTGCTCCGCTAACATCAGTCTCTGAGTGACGGTGTAGAAAGTTCACAATATACTTTTACGTTCATCTCGCAAAGGTAATTATTTAGTCAATAAATCAAAAAATGCTTGCAACGCTGCACTGCCTTTTTTGAAGATGAACTCTAGTAGCGTGTGCACGCTGTAGACTGTCTGGGTGCCGCACTGCCCTCACAGTTGAGTTCTGCCTTTTTCGTTCCGACAACATCACATTAATTAACATTTAGAAAATCGATTTTTGACATTTGTGAATCAATTCAGAATCATAAGATATATCAGTCGAGATTCTAATGTGAAACTTTTCTTCTTCTTTTTTTTTTTCTTCATCCACCCCTAACAATTAGAGTTTTGGACAGTTGGTCAGACAAACGAAGACCTTTGAAGATCTTTAACTGTGAGAAATTATAACAGGGTTTTTTCTTTTTTAATATTTACTGACATTTTATATACAAATGATCGATTAATCATGGAAAAAAATGTAGATAAATCAGTAGTTGCAGCCCTAATGACAATATTAAGCAAATTTTTAAATTCATACTTTAAAATGAAGAAGACGAAAAACCATCAAAAAGAAGACTTATTGGAGGAAAAAAGCCACATCTCCTTTCTATAAAGGATAATGTTATTCAAACAGTTCCTCCTTTCCATTAGGAGCTGTAGAAGTTAGCAGATGCATTTACTGTATCCGGTGAAATAATGGTAATGACCTTTTTAGATTAGATGCATTGTATATTGTAAAAGCCAACACTAATTTATTGCCAGTATTTTTCTTCATCTTGATATGTCTTGTTAGAGAGACAGATGGATGGATGAACAGCTGGGGGGGGGGGCAGCCATTTGAGTTTTTGTGTTCTTACAGTTTAAATGCTTTTTTTAAACATAGGGCTGGAAAAGCATTGAGCTGAAGATCAGTGTGTTGATTATTGATTCCTTTTTTTATGTGTTTTGTGTAGGGTTGTTTTACCCCATAATGGCTGTTAGTTTTCAGGCGGATGCAAATAAACTTAAAAGTAACTAAAAATTTGTTTGTAAAGCGAGTATCTTTCAAAATTTTCTCCAAGGGGAGTATGCCCCCCTAGTTGTGGTAGGTTTTCTCTATCCACGCAATGTTCTTACCTTTTTTACCCCTTACCTGTTTGCATCTCTGTGCTCTGTTTTAACCCCTTTAGCCATGGGCTTCTCCTCGTCCTCCTCTTCATTCTCCTTCTTTGTGCTCTTAAAGTTGATATTTAAAAGTACGCCATACGCACATTGACTCAAAATGATAAGATTGTCAGCTAGAGAGGGGTCAGTTATGTGGGTGGCAGTCGTCCACACACACACACACACACACACACACACGCGCGCGCGCAGCACTGCCCGATAAATCGCACTTGTTTGCCTTTACACCTGCTCCTGCCTGTCACTCACTTTACAACTGTTAAATGTGATGCACATGTGGTTTTCCAAACAACCACATGTGCTGCTTCTCTGACTGTGTCAGTTTGTTTGAATGGTAGCACGTGTAACAACTGAAGGCTTGACTTCTGTCAAAAGTTTACTGTATGTCAGCTCTGCATTTAGCTCATGTGACAGGCTCACCTTCTTTCCTTTATATTCAGCTGTGTTTTTGCATGTCTAACAACCCAGGGTGATGGAGTGAACTCGTACTATGACCAGAAGGAGTACATCAACCGCAGTGTTCACTACTGGAAAGTTGTCCTTCCACTGTTGGACAAAATAAAAAACAGACGCAGTATACCCGAACCCCTTGACCCACTCTTCTTACACTTTTCCTCCAAAGATATTCAGGTTAGTATTGTTGTCATGATTTCTGTCTCTTATATGAAATTCAGGATGTTAGCAGTCATTAATTAGGTTTATCCTTGTTTTTACAGTTATCACCCCTATCACTGTATCTTGTAGTGTATTGCTTTGATTAGGTTGTAAATGATTTTTGAGTATGATGTTTTTCAACCAGTAAGTAGTTCTGTAGGTGAGATGATAGAGCATTGTAGAGCTTAGGGTAAGGGGTTTGATTCCCACTGGAGCCACTACAGCAAATACATATTAACCTGTTGTAATATTTTGAGAGATCTAAGTTGTACCATCACTTACAAATTGTGTATTTCTGTGGGTACATGTCCGTGTCCTTTTTTTTTTTTTTTTTAGATCTCATCTGTGAAGGGATATGAAGAGGAAGCCAAAATCACGTATGCAGTTTTCCTTGACATTGAAGGCAAGACAGAGGAGGCCATCGCTACCTTGGAAACTATCAATAACATGTCGTCCGTCTGGCATCTGGCTCAGGTAAGTAATTTGCTTCGATATAATTGACCATCTGACTTTAACAATAGCTGTCTATTTATAATATATATTTCAATTACAGTAGATAACAAACATTTTAGAAGATTATGGCCAATAGACAAGCTTTTGTTATAGATCTTGAGAGCTCTATCAGCACCAATCCTGATACCACACATAGTTGATGCACCAAAGTATTTCTTGATTGTAGCTGAAGATTGTTTACATTTTGAATATTGTGACTCAGGTTTTGGTTTTGCATACCAATCCAGTTTAATAGATTGTGATTTGCCAATAGTGTAAAAGTATTTATTGGTGCAGACGTCCTCAGGGCTACTATCCGTATGAACTCCTTAAAGAAAAAAAGACATTATGGCTAAAGAGGATGCTAATCAAACAATGTCAAACTTATGCAGATACCTCAAAGTTCACCTGTATCATGCATCCCAAGGGTGGATGCTGATGTTAGTCTTTCTGAAGCCTGTGCTTGTCTTTGCATTTGTTTTCTATAATATGTTTTGTTTCCTTGGCAGATCTACCAGCGGCTGTCAGAGGAGGCCAGCAATGGGGTTGAGGAGACCCAAGACAGGTGCATCACTTTCCTGAGGAAGTTCAGGACCTACCTGTCCAAGATCTACAATGCCAATGCAGATGACATTGAGAAGGTAAGTCCAATATTTTGTAGCTCTGAGCAAGTTTAACTTTCAAAACAGAAGCATGTTTGATGAAATATCCTTTACATGGTTTATCCTGTTATCTTTATACTCCTACTATTAAATGTAACAACTCCACAGAAATAAAACCATTGTCTACATTTTGTGTCCCAGTTGCCTGTGTCCATGGAGGAAGTTGTGGACCTCCTGAATGATGTGAACCAACAGCTGGGGGACGATGGGGAGGACATGGATGAAGAGGAAGAGAAAGAGGACATGGGTCGAAGAGGACCAGCCCACTCCAGCCCTGCTCATCCCACAGAAACCAGTGCCACCATATCCCACATCAAATTTTCCACTCTCTCCCCTAACAAAAGCATTGTCTCTCCTTCCAAAAGACACCTGGTAGGTTCAGGTTATTGGTTTTGAAAACAATCATTTAGAAGACAATTTTAGATTTCTATATGGTTACTAAAAGTGTTTGATTGTATATATCTCAGACATCTTGATAAAAGTTGTACATTACTGACATAATTTATTTTCCCTGTTGTATAGATTTCCCCGAAGACCCCACCTCATTGGGTGGAGGACCAGAAAAGTCTCCTCCAGATGCTGTGTCAGCAAGTTGAAGCTCTCAAGGTCAGAATTAGGGACTAAGCACGTTTTATTTAATTTCACACAAATTCCACCCAGAAGGAATTATTTAAGGAATCCGGTGAAAATCTTTTTTATTGTTATTTACCGTCAGACAACCTCTCCGTTTCCCCCTTGCATGTGTCTTGACCATTTCTTCATTCAGTTTATTGTGTCCCTCTCTGATTGTCCTAAAGTTCATATGTCAATGGTTTTCATTCGGTACGATCTCTGCAGCCTTGTGCCCGCTCCCTTCTCAGTCACTTCCACACTACCACCCCTTAGCACATTCTCTTCACTAATGGTAAATGTGCACACCCCCCCCACCTACCTGAACTCCCTCATTCAGCTTTATGCGCCTTCTTGTTCGCTATGATCTGCAAATAAACAATGACAAATCCTGGCATCACTGTAAAACAGGAAATCTCAATCCAAACTCTTCTCCTATGTGGTCCCTTGGTAGTGGAACGAGTTACCAAACTCAACTGGATCAGCAGAATCCATATGTCTTCACAAATCGCTTAAAGACCTACCTCTTCCAAATTTACTATGCGCTAATGTGTTATTTCATGTATCTGCAACTTTGCCTCACTTAAGTCAGGTGGATATGTCTTATTCTCAAAGGCTTCTCCTTGATCTGTGGCTTGGATTTTACCTGCCAAATGAAAAAATGTAAATGGAATGAGAACAATATTTATGTTGAGTTTTCAGCAACATGAAGTAAAACAGGAGCACAGCATTTAGAAATTTAGAAAAGGCCCATCTCTAATAATAGCCTGTTTCAAATAGAGGCCTCTGCTGTTAAAGCAAATAAAGGCCCTGGCCACTATTTGACATTTTTTTATGGTTTTGAACACGGCACAGTAAATAATGTTGATTTTCTACATGAAATGGCTTAATCACTCTTGTGTCTTACTTTTTCTGTGGGTTAAATGCTCTGTTCAATTCTCATTAAGCTCCTTGTTTTGCAGAATGAGGTTCATGATCTGAGACACAACTCTTCAGGGAATGCAGGCTCTCCTCATCACAAGATGTATGGGGAGAGTTACGGAGCTGAGGGCTTACAGGACACTTTCACGCCAGTCCAGTCCTACCATGGGGCCCCTCTAACAGGTCTGCATACTACATAGAACAAAAGCATGTCTTAATGTATAGTGCCATATTGTTTTTTATAAATGCTTTGATGAACAGAATAAATTGTTTTAATTAACAAAATCTTTGTCTGTATTTTTAAGTTGCGACCACAGGCCCCTCTGTGTACTACAATCAATCTCCAGCATATAACTCACAGTATCTCCTGCGCACAGCAGCAAATGTAACCCCCACCAAGGTAATTACATTACTGTTTAACTCTAATTTACAGTAATAAACTTTTTCAGAGTATGTTGAATGACATTTGATTTTGTTTTCTTTTTTTGCTTTACACAGGGCCCAATGTATGGTATGAACCGTATGCCACCTCAGCAGCATATGTATGCCTACCAGCAGCCCACACATACACCTCCATTGCAGACAGCCCCGGCCTGCATTTACCCTCCTCAAGAACAGGTCTTTGGTGCCCCTCTTCGATTTGAATCACCAGCCACTAGCCTTCTTTCCCCATATAGTGAAGAATATTATGGCCAGAGTGTATCCCAACAAACCACCAACCCTCCCTTACCTGAACCTGGCTACTTCACCAAACCCTCTGTAGCCCCTGTTCAGCCACCAAAGAGCATCGCGGGGAAGCCTATGGAATTTGGGAAGCTCTCATTCAGCCAGCAGGCACCTGCTGAAGTTCCCAAAGTGCCTAGTTTTGGAGCAAGCACAGTTGCCCAGTCAACACCTTCAGCTGCATTTAAATTTAACTCCAACTTTAAATCCAATGATGGAGATTTCACTTTCTCGGCTTCTCAGGCCAAGCATAGTGAAAGTTTGCTTGGTCTTCTTACGTCAGACATTCCCACTAAAACAGATACTGTTCCAGAGAAGCCCATAGCTCAAGAGCAGCCCCCCAGCCAAACGGGCATCTTCACCTTTGGCAATAAAAATTCTAATGGCTTCTCCTTTGCTGATGCAGCACAGAGCACAAATACCGGAAGTCTGTTTGGAAATGTGGAGCAGCCATTTAAATTTGGGGATGTTACCAAGCCAGTGTTTGGGATAGCCAAGGCTACTGCAGAAGAGGAAAGGGCGGTAGATAGCGACAATGACAGCACGCATGTTGAGGAGGATGAAGATGGTCCTCACTTTGAACCCATTGTACCCCTTCCGGACAAAGTAGATGTGAAAACAGGTGAGGAAGAAGAGGAGGAGATGTTTTGCAATAGAGCAAAGCTGTATCGATTTGACACAGAGACAAAAGAATGGAAGGAGCGGGGCATTGGCAACGTTAAAATCCTAAAACACAGCACTAAAGGGAAGGTTCGCCTCTTGATGAGAAGAGAACAGGTCCTTAAGATCTGTGCCAATCATTACATCAATGCTGATATGCTACTGAAACCGAATGCTGGCTCTGACAAATCCTGGGTCTGGAATGCCATTGATTATGCAGACGAAGAGCCTAAGCCTGAGCAACTAGCCATCCGCTTCAAAACCGTAGATGAGGCATCACTTTTCAAAGCCAAGTTTGAGGAAGCTCAGAAAATTGTGTTGAGATCGTCAGAGAAGCATGATCAACAGGAGAAGAAAGAGGAAAGCTTAAAAACCTCTGATTCATTGGCCGCACAGTTTGCACTGAAAGAAGGGGAATGGGACTGTACTGTGTGCTGTGTAAGAAATAAATCCAAGGATATGCAGTGTGTTGCTTGTCAAAGTGCCAATCCTAATTCTTCATCAAAACCAGACATTCAGGCTGCAAGTGAAACCAAAGGCAGTCCCTTTACTTTCAAATTTGGGACTGATGCATCAAAACCTAGTAGTTCTGGCTCTCCATTTACTGGATTTGGTGCTTTTGGAGCTTCCATACCCCCTTCATTTACGTTTGGCACAAGCACCTCAAAAACTGCTGACACAGTAACCAGTGCCTTTAGTGCTGGCTTTGGGGCTCAGTTTGGCAAGAAGCCAGGGCAGTGGGACTGTGGCACATGCTCTGTAACAAATGAGGCCTCTGCAGACAGTTGTGTTTCTTGTAAAGCTCTGAAAGTTTCACCTAAAACAACTGCCACAGCACAAGTGGCACCAGCTGCAACTGCACCTGTAGTTAAGCCCTCAGATGTTGTTGACTCTGGGTTTGGTGCCCAGTTTAGCAAGAAGCCAGGGCAGTGGGACTGTGATGTATGTGAAGTAAGAAATGAAGCTTCATCTGGCAAATGTGTCGCCTGTGGCACTCCCAACCCTACTGCTAAATCAAAAGAGGGTGCTCCAGTTGTGTCCACTCTGTCAACAGTGTCAGTTTTGTCAGGAATTGTGCCTGATATTGCAAAGAAGGATGAAAAGTGGGACTGCAGTTCCTGCCTGGTCAGAAATGATGCATCAGCTGCTGAATGTTTTTCTTGCCACACCCCTCGTGAAACCCCCTCTTTAGAAGCCATGTTTGCCAAGAAGGATGGAGAATGGGACTGTGATATGTGTCTGGTGAGAAATGACGCTTCTGCCAATAAGTGTGTGGCCTGTCAGACGCCAAATCCCAATGCCAAAAGCATAACCAGCACTGCTCCTTCAGCTTCCTCCTTTAGCTTTACCTTTGGAACGAAGAGTTCATCAAGCCAGCCTGCTGGAACTGGATTTACAATGCCTTTTGCAGCAGGCAGCACTTTCCAGTTTGGGCAAAACAAAGATAACAGTTCAGCTGCTTCTTTCAAGTTTGAGGCTCCACAGTCTGGATCTAGTACCACAAGTTCTTCAGGCTTCTCTTTCTCAATGCCCATTCCATCTGATGGCTTCAAGTTTGGCATTCAGGACACTGCAAAAGAAACTCCCTCAACTGATAATGAGACAACCCCATCAGGGCCAGCTTCTAGTTTTCTTAAAAGCATAGCTGACAAACACAAGGAGAAAGTAGATGCATCTACACCTTTAGTAGGCCAAACAGAGCAAGATCAAAATCCATTAATTTCTGGGAAAACTGATTCATTCAGTTTTGCAGATCTGGCACAATCCTCTGGAGGAGACTTCCAGTTTGGCCAGACCGACCCCGATTTCAAAGGTTTCTGTGGGGCTGGTGAGCAGGTGTTCTCATCCTTCCAGGCAACGCCCACCAAGGCAGATGCCCCAAATGAGGTGGAGGAAGACGGCATGTATAAAACCGAGGAAAATGATGATATCCAGTTTGAGCCAGTGGTCCAGATGCCTGACAAGGTGGACCTGGTGACAGGGGAGGAGGATGAGCAGGTTCTTTATTCTCAGCGTGTCAAACTGTTCAGATTTGATTCTAACACCAGTCAGTGGAAAGAGCGTGGTGTAGGAATCCTTAAATTCCTAAAAAACACCACTAATGGCAGGCTAAGGGTACTGATGAGAAGAGAGCAAGTTCTGAAGGTTTGTGCCAACCACTGGATTACCACCACTATGAATCTTAAGCCGCTGGCGGGCTCAGACAAGGCATGGATTTGGATGGCCAATGATTTCTCTGATGGGGATGCTAAACCAGAGCAGTTGGCTGCCAAATTTAAAACCCCAGAGCTTGCTGAGGAATTTAAGGAAAAGTTTGAAGAGTGTCAAAGACTTCTCTTAGACATCCCCCTACAAACTCCGCACAAGCTTGTTGACACAGGTAGAACAGCACATCTCATTCAAAAAGCGGAGGAAATGAAGTCTGGTTTGAAAGACCTAAAATTCTTCCTGACAGATGAGAAAACAAAGATCAAAGATGATGACAGCCAGGGAGACATTACAACAACCAGCAATGTTTCAAGCCTTGTAATGAAGCCTCACGGTGAAACCACTGGCCCCACCCTAGAATGGGACCACTATGACCTTAGAGAAGGGGCTTTAGATGATACTGCTGACTCATCAGTCTATGCCTCTCCCCTCGCCAGCAGCCCCCTGAGAAAGAACCTTTTCCGCTTTGGGGAATCCACTGGTGGATTCAGTTTCAGCTTCCAGCCTGGCATTAGCCCCTCCAAATCTCCTGCTAAGCTTAACCAGAGCAGAGCCTCAGTGGGCACTGATGACGAGCAGGATGTAACCCAGGATGAGGAGAGAGATGGCCAGTACTTTGAACCTGTGGTCCCCTTGCCTGATCTGGTTGAAACTTCCACAGGGGAGGAAAATGAACAGATAGTCTTCAGTCACAGGGCAAAACTGTATCGCTACGACAAGGAGCAGAGTCAGTGGAAGGAGAGGGGTATTGGAGACCTCAAGATCTTGCAGAATTTCGACACCAAACGAGTGAGGTTGATAATGAGGAGAGATCAGGTACTCAAGATCTGTGCTAACCACTGGATCACAACGGCCATGAAGCTTGAACCTATGAAGGGCGCTGAGAAGGCCTGGGTCTGGAGTGCCTTGGACTTTGCTGAAGCTGGCGAAGGTAATATTGAGCAGTTGGCTGTTAGATTCAAACTGCTGGACACTGCAAACACATTTAAACAGGTCTTTGAAGAAGCCAAGGGTGCACAAGAAAGAGGGGAACTTGTGACCCCAGTTACAACCGGGGTTGCCACACCTCAAGACAGTGGACCTGCACAATCAGGAAATAGTGCTACAGCAGTGTGTGGGAAGGCAGCCATTGCTGTTCTGGAAGAGACTACAAAGGAACGTACAGACCTTTCTCCCGACAGTAAGCCATGTGCAGCTGGGTCTCAGAGTCCAGGCAACACCTCCAAGTCAGTGGTGTCGCCCCCTAAATTTGTGTTTGGCTCTGATAGCCTTCAGAAGATTTTTGGCAGTCCAAAATCTCACTCTGACACTGATGACTGTGAATCCGGGTTGAAGGCCAAAGATTCTGGACGTCTTGCCAGGACTTCATCTGCAGCACCTGCATTCAAAATCCCAGAGAAAGGTAAAAAAAAAAAAAAAAATCTTACTATTTATGGAATATTTGTTTGATTTTCTGTTTTTGAATGGGTATTATGACTGTTTTTGTTCATTTGATTTTTACTCCATTGTCTTGTTCCATCTGCATCTCATTGCTCCATCATCTTCTTAGTTGACCCAACCAAGACCATTCTCAAGTTTTTCTAGGAAAGTTGTTGGACAGTAGTGTTTAAAATCACTTCCCATCTCCTCCCCATGCAGCCACCTCACATACATTATTTAAGTATACCTAAGATATTATGCACCTTTTATTTACAGTTATACAATAACTTATCTACAGTAGGTTTTAGTGAACATGCTGCACATACGTTGCATACCCTCAGAGCTTGTCTGGTAACATTCATTGCAAAACATTTTCACATAATTGATTCATATTTTCATTTTAACAATTTTGGCCTTGTTTTCTGATTATGATACCAGCCTCACAATTAGTTTCTCTTCGCCCAACAACCCATCATCCTTTAGGGCTGGATTTTAGGCTTTTCAAAGATAACCCAATGGCCTTTTGGACCAGCACATCAACCACCCAATTTGAACCCCCAGGTACTCTAATCACTGCAGTGTGTGTTAACACTTCTCAGCTGTCACCTGGCTGGCCCGTACTATTAGAAAGAAATAACCTGGATGCACGGAGTGGAAAAAACAGTGAAGCTAATGTGTTGCATGTCCTGTGTGTGTGTGTGGAGGTGCAGTTTAACTGTACAAAGAATTTTAGTAATTGTAATCATACTTAAACGCACAATGTCATTTTCTGATGCCAGGGGTCTCTCAATCAAAACCATAACAAAAGATGGAGTTTGATGTTGTGAAGTAGTGTGGGATCATAGGAATTGTTGTCTTCTTTGTTAAACAACCACTACTGCCATTATTGCAGTCAGTTTCTCCCAGTTAGGATTCCGTCAATGTTCATCTTTTAGGAGGTTTTTACAAGGAGCTGAATTATCCACAGAGGTTTCTTCCTCTCCGAAACAAACAGACCTGGTGATTAAAACCAGAAAAAACACTGAATAAAACAGTTTCATGTTAAAAATCAGTGTTTCTAGTTGTTAGTTTCTAGTTGTTAGTTAATTTGGTAATAATGAATGGGCAGTTGAACTTGTACTAATCAATAGAGACAGATTTAAACTAGTTTTGCGTAGCTTCAGGGAGCAGGTTAGTGAAAGCAAAGGTTCTCCGTCTTATGAAAGGTGAGCTGAGAAGATTCCACAGAGAGCGTTCCCTCCGAGAGGAATGCACTATGCAAACGTCACACGTGCCATTTTTAGTGCAGGATGTGTAGCAACAGCATGAAACGCAATTCCCTCTCTAGTCTGGCTTCTGCCAGTGATGTGCACCTCAGCAAAGGCTAATTCGAGTTAAAGCTCAGGTATGTATGCTATTCAATGATACAGGGCCATGTTTCCTACAGTAAGTGGTGTAGTCTGTCAAATAAAAATAAAAACACCAAGACATGCATACATAAATGTTCTCTTAATACAACTTGTCTCACACATCGGTAAATCGAATGCATGCCATTCGTTTTTGCTGTGCATGTTTTTTTTGTGTGTGTGGAACTAACACCTGTGGTTATAAAGGGAATAAAACAGCTTAATCTGTGCCTTTTCTTAAGTTTTTTTTTGCTAGCCTGACTGTGTTGTTCTACTTTAATTTGTCTGTTGTAGGAGAAGACAGTGCAAGGTCGGATGATGACTCTGACGTGGAGATCGTCTATGTCAGGGAACCCACTGCCGAACAGGCTGCTTTAGCCAGGAAACTCCTGCTGCCTCTCACCTTCTTCTGCTACCAGAATGAACCAGGCTACACCAGCGATGATGAACCTGATGGTGAGACCAAAGTATAAGAAACAGTAATCTTTTAATGGTGTACTTGTGAGTGAGAGTTCATTAAAAAAGGAAAATGACATTTCATTTGAAATAACATGGACACTGGTAACAGACATCATGTAAATAAATGAATTAAACAATGGTATTCAAATGCAGTCGTCATAGAGGTAATCACTGTTAAAAAAAATGTATGAACATTATCCAGAAAGCTAAGAAAAGGTCTCTTGTTCTATTTGGATATGGAGGTTTTAGCTGTCGTGTCTCACCTAAAATTGTCACGACACCAGAATTTTAAACTTTGATACAATTCTAGTATAAAAATGATACTCGATACCTCAAAATAGGATCTTTTTTTTTTTTCTTTTCTTTTTTTTTATTAAATTTGACACGTGACCCACTAGTCATGTGGTGGGTTTGTTGCTGGAGAGAACGCTGTAACAGCCACAGGTTGATGACCAGTTGATTTTATTCCCTGTTGTTTCATCTGTGCAGCCTTTGGTTGAAAATCTGATTGTATATCTGTTTTTGGGTTTTTTTTGGTGTTGTTTTTTTAATATCTTTGGTACTTTTGATACTGTCAAATTGATAATTAACGGAGATCGTATCGATCCTTTCGACGACCTTAGTCTCACCGTGACGACAAAATGTGATGTCTGTAAGGCTGGCAGTCATTGAATCTGAATATGTCAATCAGAAGTGTAGACAAAACAAACACAACACTGACTTAACATTCATGCTCACTCGTATTGTCAAAGATCTGTTTTCAGTCAGGTTGCAGTTGGAGATGTGGCACCAACACAGCTCATCTGTACAAGAAAGAAATATAAATTAAGTGACATGTGTTGAATTTGTTTTGAATTTGAATCAGATGAGGACTATGAGTCAGCAGTGAAAGCCTTAAATGGAAAGCTCTACCCTGATCCTCTGGAGAGAAAGGCAGCAGCATCTGGTGGTGGTGATGGTAAGTATGTCATGTCATATCACACATAATGTTAAATACCTCAACCCAATTTTTTTTCATTCGTCAGTCACCATTCTGCTTAGATTAATTTCACTGACTGAGCTGTGATAGATGAAGAATTATCTCTACATTTACAGTATACACTACATGGCCTAAAGTATGTGGACTTTATCGAAAGTCACTCTCTAGTCTTAAACTTGTGTGTACTCCATTTAGAGTCAGACTGCCAGGTGGTCTGGGAGAAGAAGCCGACGCCAGAGGAGGAGGAGAAGGCCAAAAGCCTCCAGCTTCCACCCACCTTCTTCTGTGGCCTGAGCACCACAGACAGTGACCCAGATCACGACAAATCTGAAGACTTTGAGACAGAGGTCCGCAAGGCACAACAAGACCTGGTAAGCAGTTTTTTTTTTTTTTTTTTCTAGATTATTTTTGCCTTTTATTGGACAGTGGGCAGCAAAAAGGCAGACAGGAAACAAGGAGAGGGAGATGGGTATGACATGCAACAAAGGTCCCTGGCTGGAATCGAACCAGGGACCTTGCAGTTATGTGGCATGGGTGGTAAACATTCGGCTATGGGGGCACGCCAGTAAGCAGCTTAATAAAGAGACACATCAATGAGAAGTCACTCATGCAGGTTCCCATTAGGCAATGAATTTGTATCTATAATAATTTAAATCTGTTATAATTAACGATCCTGCAATCCTAATAACATTTGTAATATGTGCAAATCACTTATTTGCAACAGATATTATTTTTACACTGACCAGACAGTTATTAGCAAGTTGACACTTTGTAAATATAATATATAAATATTTCAGCTGCCAAGTCTTGATTTAAAAAAAACAACAACAAAAAAAACACTTGTTTTTCCTCCATACATGTCATATATTGAGTAATGCCATATATTCCCATAATAAGAATATAATGGACTAATGGGAAAAAAAACCTTATTTTGGCTAATGTGCTGAAAATATTTGGTTTAACTTTAGGCAGTTTAACCATTTACAGGATTTATTTAACGTAGCATCAAGCAAGCATCAGTATCACAGTCTTCTAACATCAAGCTCTGTACATAAATACATACATACATACACTGTACGTTCTGTTCAGTGACGGTCCAACATCCAGCTGAAGTAACAATAACAAGAACACATTTATGAGTGTTTTTTGGGTGCGGATGAATCCCTCTTTACATGGATATAAGCAAGTCACTTAGAAAAAGTATTCCTTGTGATTAGAGCTGGAACTAAAGATTATAGATTATGATTTAATTCATGAATTGTTTCAGGATGCCCAGTTAAACCAAGCTCAAAAGGTCTCCAGCAGCCCGGCTGAAGAGACAACATCAGACCCATCACCTAGCAGCGTGGAGGCTGCAGGCGGCACGTCTACACCAGAGGAACAGACTTCAGACCAGACCCCAGACCAGACTTCAGACCAGACCTCAGACCAGACTACAGACCAGCCAACAGACACTCAGAGTGAAGCTCCTAGCAGCGTCTCTCCCATTGACCTTTCGACTAAGAAGAGCCCAGAGCCAGAGTCAAACGCTGGGACTGCCACAGCTACTACTGCTACGACAGCAAATCAAGGTACAGACCACTTCCTGTTCTTTACCACAGAAGTACGACCACTGACAGTCTACCTGATATTTGTGGGTCAGTGCTGGTATGTTAAAGCTGAGATGCAGCCCTTTTGGTCAGAAGCTCTTACCAGCTTTATGATCAAAAGTCTACCGCCATCTTCAGGAGAATACTTGCTTAGAAATGTACCTCTGTGGGTGACATTACAGTACAATCATTGATTTACCTTGTTGAGGTAAGAAAGTGGGGTTTTGATCTGTTCACCTGCTTATTATTAGAGTAGGTTTGTTTGAATGCTACACTGTGGCCAGGAAAGACATGGAAAATTAATATTAGAATTTTCTAGCACAGATAAGTTTGATCATAATGTCAAAACTGCAAAGTGTATGCAGCTGAACCACATTGTCCTGCACAACAGAGTCATGCAACTAATTCAGCCTTTCCTACAGTTGGATTCAGGGCAGGTATCTTTTGGAAACTTACTTGGACTACTTTTAATAATCTATTTTAGATGAAATTCACTTTACCAGTTTTACAGCATCCTTGTATATTCTACTTAATGTCTACTGGGTTCAATTTCTACAACGCTGCTTGTTGTATGAGTTTCCCACTGTAAGTCTTGAATGTGCCACAAACAGACTTGCATGTTTTCCTTTTAAATTGGCTCCACTGTTTTAATCTGAACCTCAGTGATGCTTCAGTGTCTGTGATTAAAGAAATATGATTATAGATTGATGAGTGTGATTAAGGGGTTGGTTCCATTTTCTAAGGATTTAGGTGTTTCTATGAACCCAGTGGGTGGACAAGCTAACAAAAAGCAATTACAAAAAGTGTCATATAAAGATTCACACTTTGTTTATTGCCTCAGATTATATTGTACAGCGTTCATGTTGTGTCCAACCCGCTGTATGCTGGAATCCTGCAGATATACAAATATTTAATGATGAACTTTCTTTCTCTCACCACAGACTCTAACTTCGGTTTCAACTCACTCGGAGGCTTCTCTTTTGCCGACTTGGCCAATAAGACAGACGGATTTGCCTTTGGATCACAAGGTCGGCTTCAGTGCTTAAATTGTCTTATGTTCTTCTTTTTGACAACTTACTTTCTCTCAAAAATGACAAAATTGCATATTTATTGTTTTTTCCCCTTGTGTAGACTCCAACTTCTCCTGGGCAAACGCTGGAGCCACAGTATTTGGGGCCGCAGTGTCTTCAGCACCAAAAAACAATGGCGATGAGGAGGGGAGTGATGAAGAGGAAGCTCCTAATAATGTGGACATTCACTTTGAGCCAATAGTGTCACTACCAGAGGTACCTCAGTCACACACAGTTGTCATACAGATCAAATTGTCTGTGATGCATTGAGCTTTTTTTTAAGTATTATCCTGTACAAGTGTTTATAGAAGGTGCTGTTTTGATTTTGTCGTTCTACAAGCGTGATCACGCTTCAAGCTGACAGGCAACTGGGGAATGTCGAGCTGTGCTCCAACATTTTGGTCCCTTTTTAAGACACCAATCGCCACGCGAGCCAAAAAATCTCGCATGATTTTTTTTTACCTTGATGACTTGTTGGAAATGTGCTAAAAATGCAGTAAGCCTGTCAAGCTGCCTGTCCACAGGCGTCAGTGGGATAGACGCCTGATACAAAAGACAATTAAACTACGATACAACACCCACACACTCAATCAGAGCTTCCTTTGCTTTTATTTGAGATGTTTGGAACAACTACAAGTCTTCCTCAAGCCAAATAAAATAAATTCCTTCCTGCAAGATTTAAAACTGATCCACTTAACAAATGGCGCCAAATATCTATTTGTTTTTCTCTGTTGTAAAGCCCGTGGCTTTGTGGCTTCTTGGCCTCTCCTGTCCCATCTTTTTTTTAATTTCTATTATCTGGATTTTATGTAGTCTTATGTGTGTAGGGGAAAAAAATCCATGTCTCCATGTCTTGTTTTGTAGATTGAAAAATAGCACTACTGAAGAAAACTTATTTCTTATTTATTTATTTACTTACTTATAAGTAAATACATACTTAATTTACTTATTTATATCATATCTTATAACTTCCTCATAATGAAAGCCTTACACTGGTTCATCAGTGGAAAGCTTTCATGTGAAGAAGCAGCAGCACCTCATTGCTGTGAGGCTGGAAACACGTCATCATGGCTTGGCTTGGCTTGGTTTGGCACGGCTTAAGTAGACCGACACAGTACAATTGGGTGGGGGGGAGCACTACAGATCAGTTTAGTGAATAAAGCGGAAGATCACTTCTCATCTTTTGTGCATTTTAATTCTCTCAGGTGGAGACAAAGTCTGGAGAGGAGGATGAGGAAATCCTGTTTAAGGAGCGCGCCAAGCTGTACCGATGGGACCGGGACCTCGGCCAGTGGAAGGAGCGTGGCATCGGTGACCTCAAGATCCTCTACCACCCAACCAAACATTTCTACCGAATCCTGATGAGAAGAGAGCAGGTGCTGAGAGTTTGTGCCAACCACACAATCTCACCGGCGATGGAACTCAAACCCATGAACGCCTCAGCTAACGCACTGCTCTGGACTGCCACCGACTACTCAGGTATGTTGTCACAGTGTTGAGATGACGTCAGTTTCTACACTGTATGTGTCTGCTCTTAGCTTCAGTCTAATGTTAATTAGCTTGCTATTGTTGTAGAAGCATCTTTTTGTGACTACACAGCTGTGATTACCATGTTCGGAGCACTAGTTGTTATAGAGAGATGCAAGCCTCAATTCTTGTCTAAAATAGTGATTCAAATGGTTATAATTACAGATAACCTGCATTTTTTAATACCTTTATGAATACTTATGAGGATTTTAGAGCTTAATGTTATCACCTGAAATCAATATCACGTTTAATTGCCACATTTACCTCAGTAACGATTAATAAAATGATATCTAAAATAAACAGAAAACCTGGATTATGACCATATTTAGTAGTTAATAACACTTTTAGGTATTTCTTTACTAAAACAGGAAATTCAAAGTAAAATATGACGCGGTTTAACATATCTTAATGTCAGAATAAGTAACAATAAACAGATTTGAATAACACTTTTATGACCTCTGTTTTCTCATTTTGTTATCAGCTGGATCTTTTTATTATCATTATTTGAACAAACACTTATGTAACAGACGGCTGTGACTGTAACAGCCTTCAGACTGAGGTCAGGAAGCACAGAGAGACTGTTTTACAGATTCAAGGCTAAGTTGTAGCTAACTTCAGGGTTAACCCCATCAACATATTCAGCTGCTGGTAAACAAAACTAGTGAATTTAGCTTGGTTGTTGAAGAGCTGTGGCATTTTATATTCTGACAAACTGTTGCTCATACTGAACATTTACTGTAACATTTACAGTTTACTGTAACCTGCATTTGCTCCGACGTCCGGCTCACCTGCCGTCTCTCTTTCTGTCCTGCACACTCGCATCACACACCCCCCGCACTGAACGCTCCTAAAGAAGCTGCGCTATGCTGCTATGTTGTCATTTTGTCTTCACTGGACACGTTTGGTTAATTACATCACTTTGAACTGCAGGTGGAGAGCCTTTATGAAAGAATGAGTTTGTCAAACATGAGTAAAATTAGGTGGTTTCAGTTACTTCTCGATTGATTGCCCAGCCTATTAGCTATTAATGCCAAAAATACATTACTTTGTGTTAACGTGTGTCGATGCTTTTTAGCCGTCCTCTTGCTGACGGTCTCTCGTCTTTCTCCGTTTCCCAGATGGCGACGCCGCAGTGGAGCAGCTGGCAGCCAAGTTCAAAACCCCTGAGATAGCCGAGTCCTTCAAGAAGACCTTCTGCGAGTGTCAGAGCCACATTGGCCAAAGTAGCGACGATGACTCATGTATCTCCACACCACAGATGTCTAGAGTTCAAGAGCACTCCAGAGACTCTAACCCAAAGGTGTTCCTCACAGTGGCAGCAGACGGCCAACCACTGGGCACAATCACCATAGAGCTTTTCTCCCATATTGTTCCTAAGACGGCGGAGAACTTCAGGGCTCTCTGCACTGGAGAGAAAGGCTTCGGGCTGCGGGACTCCATCTTCCACAGGGTCATACCGGACTTCATGTGTCAGGTGAGGAGATGGTCTAAGACTTCACTTACACTAATGATTAAAAAGTTACACGTGAGCTACATTTCTTAACTATGGTGTTTGCTCACTGCTGACAAAACTAGTCTCTCTCACTGAGTGATGCTTGCTCCTTATGTTTGTGTTTATAACTACAGTGCTTAGTCTACACTTAATGAAAAAAGCCAAGTAGAGGAAAAAAAAAATGTTTGACTGTTTAATCTGTTTTGTCCAGTAAAAATGTGTGCATCCTAATCATAGCTCAGTAATAAAATCCTAATGCAGTGTGTATCTCCTCTGCTACATGGCTCCTGACAGCCAAACTGGGGATCACACTGGACAATAGTAGAAGGGACACCAGAATCTGTTCTGGTTCAGGGGCAGTTTAGCTGACCTTGTAACCACTCAGCATTAAGCTGCCATTAGACTGAAATCAGCCCTGCGTTAAACCAATGTAAGGTGGTGGGGGGTGTGTTGTTTAAGGTACCAATGAGACTGAGCTGAGTTGGAGCTACAGATCAACGCATTTAAATTGCACTGGAACCAACCTGTGTTAACGCACTGACCCCATTCAAACAAATGAGAGAGCTGTGTTTTTTTCATGCAGAGCTAATGTCAGTCTAAGTGTGTCAAAAACAAATTTGAGTTAACATTTACATACATTGAAGAATTAAAGTATAGGTTCACAATTTTACAAGTGTGGCTTAAAACAACAGGGGTCCATATGAACAGTGAAAGAGGTTTTCCTCACTGTAATCATTCCTCCTGTTCATATTGGCTATTAAAAGATGCCCTTCAAATGCGCTTTCAATGTAAGTGACGGGGGCCAAAATCCACAGTGTGTCTTCAGTCATTTTGTGCAAAAATGCATTTAAAAGTTTATCTGAAGCTTATATGAGGCTTCAGCAGTCTGAGTTAGTCATACCAAGTGGATATCTGCCACATTTACAGTCTTTATCACATCAAATTCCCACTTCGTGTTTCCCTTTTGGTCCGCAGTGGAAGTATAATAACAAAAAGAGGGACTTTGGCACTAAAAAGACTGTAACGTTGAAGGATATTTACTTGATTTGACTCATTTGGGCGACATATTGGCGTCATATAAACTTTAAGTATTTTTTTGGAGGAGGACTGTGGGTTTTGGCCTCCATTATTTATACTGTAAGTGCATCATGAAGAGGTTTTCTAATGGCCAGTACAAACAGGAGGAAAGATTAAGGAAATAAATCCTATATCAATGTTTACTTGGATACCTGACTATTGTTTTAAGACAGACTTGGAAAAAAATGTAAATCTTTCCTTTATCTTTGTTCAGATCAAAAATAAATGAATAAATAAAAAAAAAAACACACTGAGAGCATTGAAGGATGAAGAAAAGTGGGCTTTGCTCTGCCCTTTCTATCACCATTATCCTTATTTTCATTAATAAAGTTTGCAGTTAAATAATTTCCAGACAAGACAAGGTTTATAAAACTTTGCAGCCTGCCATGTCATCATGTTTTGTTCTATCTACAATAGCTGAGAAGACACTATTAGAGCAGTGAGAGAGAAACAGAGGCGTTAAGTTGTGGGCAGGAAAACCAAAACAATGAGCTGAAAGACACTTCCTCTGTAGAGCTGCAGAAGCAGGTGATAATTCTGGGTGTTGTTCATTTCGAGCGATCCCTTTCACATTCAAGTGGTCATGTGATCCATTGATTATAGATTGTTAAAATGAAATAACTGAGCAAATTAAATACAATAAAGTATTTCAGATTCCATCAAATGACCACATGGTTACTGTATCTCTCTTGGGGAAGGGATGTATGTGTGTAACACTACTAACAAGTTCCCCTTTGGACCTTTTTCAGGCTGGTGACATCACCAACAGTGACGGCACAGGAGGCAAATCCATCTATGGCAGCAAGTTTGAGGACGAGAACTTTGACGTTAGGCACACGGGCCCGGGTATACTGTCCATGGCCAATCGAGGACGTGACACCAACAACTCGCAGTTCTTCATCACCCTGAAGAAAGCCGAACACCTGGACTTCAAACACGTGGCTTTCGGCTGGGTGCGGGAAGGCATGGACGTGGTGCAACAGATGGGGGAACTGGGCACAAAGGGAGGCGTGCCCGCAAAGAAGATTGTCATCACAGACTGCGGACAGCTCTAGACATTTTACAGCTTGGTTTAGGTTATAAAATTCACAGTTTGGTTTAGGTTATAAGATTAAGGACTTTGGATAATGATGTGTTCCCTGTGCAGTGCGTACCCTCCTGCTGAAACTGAATCCATAGTCATTAAGCATCTGAGAATTTAACACTGATCATAGGACTACTGGTCAAGACCCTTCATCACAGACACTTGACTCCGGTAGCTTGGGATGAGAAGTTATTTTGCTTTTCTTGTTGTGTATTCTCAAATGGGGAAACGTGTGTGTGTGAGGAGGCATTTGGAGCAAACATAGCGTACTTTTGCTCTGTTGCACTTGTATCTAAATCATTGTCAATAAATTCTCATAATTTGTTTATTTTGTCTGTATAATTGTACATGGACTACTTTTTTAATGTTTGTTTTTTGTTCTTTTGTGTTGCATGTGCTCAGTTTGAACATGCTGGTCCTCTTCATCCGCTCCACTTTGGGGATTTATTTTTTTTCTCCCCTTTTTCTGAAGAAGTCTTAATCATAATGGAAAGATGAGATCCTTTGAAAGCACTCTGGTTTTGTAACAGCGCCCCTGCCTTCTCTCCAAATGCTGCCACTGTGTACTTTTTACTGTAGGTGTCCCCCACTGATTTTTTTCTTTGTGTAAGTGGATTTCACAATGTGCAGATAATTGGACTTCTGACTTTTCCCACATAGACTTGAGTCATCTCACTGTGTTGCCCAGTGGATGCAGGGTGGGTTGATGGTGAAGACATTAATCTGGTTCAGGTTTTACATAGACGATCCATTATAGTTTGAGATTATCACAGTTTAAAGTTGAAATGGTGCGTGTTGTACCAAAATAATATGCTGATAAAGGACAAATAAAGTTGCTTTACAAGTAATGGATGGCTGCAGATTGAAAGGTTATTTAAATGTTTCATGTTTATTCATGCTTAGAACAATAGAAACATGTATGGTCACTGTTTTATTGATTTTTACTTTCTAAATGTCTATTTGTAACCTCATCGCAGGCGATAGTCGTCATGTGAGCATGTTATGAGAGTATAATTCATTTTGCAATCGTTTCATTTGAAGGGTTTTTTTAGGAATCTGAGTTAACTGGTAGATATTTTTATAAATGGTTAACAGTACTTTTATCACAATATATTTAATTTTGACTCATTTTAACTCATGTGTAGGAGAACCTATGGTGGCTGCAAAAAACATGAAAAGCCCTTTCTAGAGCCTGTGTTTGGTTTGTCTGTTCTGGGCTACTGTATAAACATGGTGGGCACCATGTAGATTTAAAGGGCTCATTCTACTATATCTAGTAAAAAAAAGTTGATCTGAAGCTTATATGAGGCTTCAGCAGTCTGATTTAGTCATATCAAGTGAATATCTGCCACATTTACAGTCTTTTTAGCATCAAATTTATTCTTTGCATTTCCTCGGACAGTGTTTCCTTGTTGAACTGTGGTGAAAGTATAGTAACAAAAAGAGGGACTATGGCACTAAAAAGATTGTAACGTTGAAAGATATCCACTTGATTTGACTAATTGGACAGCTGAAGCTTCATATTAGCTTCAGATAAACTTTTAAATACATTTTTGCAGAGAAGGAGAACTGTGGATTTTGTCCCCGATCGATTACATTGTAAGTGTATTATGCAGAGATCTTCTAATGGTCTGTATTGTATTGTATTTATTGGGACAATGTACAGTTTTAAACATAAATGTTAACATTTGATGCACTGCACCAGAGTTAGCTTTAAAGCTAATTTTCATCAGCAGTCCCTTACAATTAAAACATATAACAGCACAATAACAAACAGTACAAAGCAAAAAAACACACAGGACACATTACACAAAATACAAAGCCACACACAACAGCACACCACATACACCCACAATGTCAACCAGAAATCAACAAAGCAAGCATGTCAAACCAAAAGCAAGATTATTTTAGATGACCATGAGATCAAATCCAGACTTAGTGGCCACAGAGCTGAGCAGCCTTCAGCAGATCGTATGAACAGGAGGAATGATTACAGCAAGAAAACTCTGTTTCAATGTTAATTTAGACACCTTAGTATTGTTTTGTTTTAATACAGACTTCTAAAATTGTGAAGCATTAATGTGGTGTGAGAGAGAGAGATGTAGTACCTATTACGGCCACAACGTCGAGGTGGCAGCAGAGCTCAGAGGCAGGGCCGAGCGTCGGTGACGTCAGTAGGATGTAAATAGACGGTCCTGGGGCCTGATCGTTCTTTTCCCTCTTCCGCGCTGTTGGGGCGGCAAGCCTGCACCCTGTCTCTGGAGGATTTAACACCGAAGCAGCAAAAATGATCATCTACAAGTGTCTAATCAGCCGTAAGGATACATCTCTTGATTACTCTCTCGTGTTTATCGGGTAGCGCGTGTAGAAGTCTTTCTGGCTGTGTTAAACGTGGTAGTAAGAGAGTTGGCCAGGCTAAGCTAACTCGTGTTAGCAAGCCAGATGCTAACCAAAAAAAACCGACAAGCAGCCGGTCTGTAGAGAGTTAGCCACCCTGTTGGCTAACCGGTGAGGCTGAGGCCGGTTAGCTTGTAGCTAATAGCCGAGGTTTAACTACCGCTAAGTTGATTTAAAGTGCGGAAAGTCGGTAGCGAAGAGCCACAAAGAGAAGCAGACGGTGTGGTGATAATGTTAACGGCGGTTCAGGATATAAATGTGCCGTTAGTAATGAGACAGTAACGCGGTGCATGTGGCCTTTCGGCGTAATGTAACGTTAGCTGCCGTTTAATTCAGAGAAATGTCTGACTGGCTCTTTTTTTCTCCCCTCCTCGTTAGCATTAGCATCGGTACCAAGATAAAGTGGCGAGAAGCGGCCTCTTCTGTGCTATGATTTAATGTGTTAAACTCGTGTTTAGAGCCAGATGGTGTTTCTTTTCTTCTTAGCAGACTTAGCACGCTGCCCAGGATGTTTGTTTCTTGTGGTGTATGGGGCACAGCAGAGGGAAGCCTGGAGGATCGCTTTGTGATTTATTGATGTTTATGATTTTAAGAAAAAATGATGATCATAAATAAAATTGTCTCCTTCCGCAGAGGACGAGATGTTCTCGGACATCTACAAAGTCAAAGTGTCTGAAAACGGCATCTTCTACGAAGTTGAAGGAAAGGTGAGTCAGTGGTACATAGGTAGATGGTTGGACAAATGCTACTCAAATACACACAGGGGTTGTGAAAAAAATTAAGAGGCCGACGTTTTTAAAACGTTATTATTCATGAAAGTAAACCAGAACCACAGTGGGCCTATATTGACTGAGGCCTGTTAGGCTGTTTACAGCAGCTGTTACAGTAAAAACTATAAAATGATTATGATCTGAAATAAAACGATTAAGAAACTTGAACTTGATCCCTGTGTTTGTAGGAATATCTTAATCTGTTTTTTTTTTAAGAAAGTTAACTCATCAAGTAGTGTGATGTTTTCACTCTGAAGGATGTGATGTTATGCCTTGTCCTTTCACTCATGCAGATACACGGGAGATGTGATCACATACAACAAAACAAAATGTTAAATGCCAATTTAATGTGCCAGAATTAAATCCCTTAACACTCCTTTCAGTACATTACATATATGTTTGTGTGTATATAAGTGTCATTGATACACATCCTAAACACCAAGCAAAGCTGAGATGCATCAACAACTTTGAAAACCAGTCGTTTGAAGAGGATGATACACATGTTTATTTACAAATAACACACTGTACAGACTTAAGACAAATAAATACAAGTACGGCAACACATGATACCCAGTTAATTTTTAAACAACCTGAGTTTAGTACATTTGTTCTTAAAAGTATTCTGCCTACTAGTTGTACAGAAGATTTGTGTTCTCTGGCCATCATTTGCACGTCTGAGTCCAGGGAACATAATTCACTCACAGCCTGTGTAGCTTTCAAAAGATGTGTGTTAAACTTACTTCACCTGAGATGACATCTGTGAGTCATGTGATCAGCATTCCTTTTATGACTGGCCACACCTGGAGTGACATGAATGGCATTGACTTTACATGACTTCACCATGAACTGTCAAGACTTTTTTTAAAAAAAATTTTAAAGGGAGAGGTTGAATTATTGTACTTTAACCACTTAAATATGTTGTGAAATTGTGATTGAGGGTGTGTTTTGTTAAATGTCAACGTTACTCTTGAATTTAGTTAAACTACCAGGATATTTTTGCGAAAGCCAAACTTGATTTTGACAGATGCAGTGGAGGTAGTCCTCATACTGTTAAGCCAAATGTAGCTATAATGAATTGACCTTCCGGTGTACATCCATCCTCACTCACAAATCACCCTCATTATCATCTATCCTCTTCTCACCGTGACCTATGAAATTTGTTTTCAACCCTCCTTTTTTTTTTTTTCTGCGTCTAGACCGTCACCAGGACAGAAGGCTTCGATGACGCTTTAATAGGTGCCAACGCCTCCGCTGAGGAAGTGTGCGAGGCCAACGAGTCGTCCTCCGTCTCAGGCGTAGACATCGTCCTCAACCACAAACTGCAGGAGACGGCCTACGACAAGAAGCAGTACATGGTATACATCAAGAACTACATGAAGACGTGAGTATCAGCGCTGGGTCGAAGCGGAGACGACGGGTTTCTTCTCGCGTCTCCGCCGTTTAAACGCAGAACAAGGTCATGGTCAAATATTGTGGCCCAGCAGCCAACAGCTGATGGCTCTTTTAGTGACATAAGTAACACGTTTTGGTCAGCATTCATTAATCACCACTTGGTCGGGAAAATGTATCAGTTCATACCTGTAACGCTGCCACACGCTGACGTTTCCAGGTATTAAATGTTTAGATAGATTTCCGGTTGCCGTCCTCAGAATCCTGAGTCTGAATACAGTTTCAGGGAGTTATTAAAAAGCGTAATAGATTTCCTGTGAACAGTTTTCAAGGAATAGTTTAGCATTAGAGATGTCGCCCATAACGCAGGAGTACAATACAAGTTTATGCAGGGTGAGTTAATCAGTCAATCACTGCAATAGACATGCAGAACAGCGAGCGCAGTGTATCTGTGCACAACATCAATAATCCTAAAACACAATGTGTCGCATGTACCGGGCTGCTGATGCTGCACATCATCATGTCTGCCCTCAGACCAGATGTGGTTAAAAATGTAAACCGAGGTAGATGCATGAAAACTATTCAATCTCAACTGGTCAGAACAACATGATGATGATGATGATGATGATGATGATATTTAGGACTGGATATCAGCACTGAGCTTTTACGATTTGGATGACTCAGTTGCATCAAATGCCAACACAGCATAATGTGATGCTGCAACTCGGGACAGCTGCCAATGCAAAGTTGTATTGGTACATCTCCAACTGTCACCGTACAGATTTGTCACTCGTTACATCAACTTACCTACTTTTTTTTTTTTTTTTCCTTCCCCTTAATGTCCAGCATCAAGGCCAAGCTGCAGGAAACCAACCCAGAAAGAGTGGAGCGCTTTATGGCAGATGCCCAAAGTGAAGTTAAGAGGATCCTTGGAAACATCAGCAACTACCAGGTAGCTATATGAAGCCACACATCACAGCTTAAAATAGCCGAGGTCGGATGTCAGTCCTGAGATATGGATAGGAGACGTTTAATCGGTTGTTCATGGGTAACGTGCTAATGCGTGTGATAATTTGCATCAATTAGCGAGAAAGCAAGCAAAGTTTATTTATATAGTACCTTTTCACAAACACCAGTTACAAAGTGCTTCACAGTCAAAGAAATAAAACAAAATCAGAATAAAGAAAAGGAAATACACAAGTAGAGCAGATAAAATGGATAAAAGATAAAATGGCACATATTAGAATTACAAGTTCTCCTAGTATTTATTTAAAACAACTGGTTCAACCTCCCTACCTGTGTGGATAAACATTTTATTTCAATTCTTTTTGACACAGTCCAGTCCTCTGGCTGCCGTTTACATAACATGAAGCTTGCTCATAAAACACAACGGACCTCAAGCAAGAACCACTCGTACCAACAGATTCACACTGAAATGGCTAAATTTCTTGTACTTCAATTTTTTCCCAAGGTACGACCTAAACTCACATGTTGTCCAGACCTGTTGTACGAGTAAATAACACAGCATGAGGCCCGATGATGTTTCTGTTAATAGAGACCCACTAATTATTAAGTAATGAGAAAGGACACACACTGTAAACCAGCCAATCACTGCCCGTCATCTTCCAAACTGCACCCTGTTGGTTTCTCATGGTTGTTTTATGCGACTAGTATCTCTGATACTACTCTTTTTCTCTATTGTCCTTTGACCCGCTGTCATTTCTCCCTGCAGTTTTTCACAGGCGAGTCCATGGACCCAGACGGCATGGTAGGTCTGCTGGACTACCGTGAAGACGGCATCACACCATACATGCTTTTCTTCAAAGACGGTCTGCTGGTGGAGAAATGTGTAAGTACTCTGCAGAGTCTCCGAAAGAAAAAGAAAACATCACAAGAGTTTCTTTTTCTTGAGTCATTATGCCGTTTATCATTAATTTATCAAAGCATACATCAAACAAGTCGTGAATGTGTGCCGTCTGTATTTATCAAACATGCACTTTAACAACTCGATGCAATGAGAAACCATAAATCTTTTCTGTTCTACATCAATCTGCTTGTGCGCTCAGAGGCTCATTTACATAAAGCAGCGGGAGGCAAATCTGGTCCTCCAGAAAAAATGATTTGGCCGCCTGAAGTTTTAATGTGTGAATTCTAACATTGTTTAATCTATTTGAGCGTAACAGATTTATTCTAAAGGAACCCAAATAGACAGCAAACCAACAGGAGCGGTGCGTTGATGCTGTTTTTTTTTGCTATCGACGTTTCAAAGGCAACACCAGCGCTTTCAGTCAACCATAAATGAAGCGTTTATCGTGTGTCGTTAACAGATAAAAATAACGTCTCTAGTTTCAAAGTGCAACACAGAACATTCACATATGAGTCACTAGTAGCAATTAGTTTCAGATTAAGCTGTGACTCTTTAGTCCTCGGTTACAAATGGTGGAAAAATAAAGAATACAGGCTTGTTTCCAAAAAAAAAAAAGATCCTGAAAAAAGTAAGCAAAAGTAGCAAACAGGGGAAATAAAGACAGAAAACGTAACAATGAGGTCAAAATACTGAAGCATCCCAGGAGCAGCCACGTGGGACAGTGATTGTGGTAAATAATTGAAAATGTTTCGGTCAAAATGGCAACATCTGCTGGGCAGCTACTGGTATTACACTCGTATGGATGAATGAAATCTGAGGTTGTGATGAAACAGTAAGAATATAAGTGGTCTTACTATTAAAACTGATCACAAAACCAGTGCGACACCATACGCCGCAACGATTACTCAATAAATAGAAAATTAATCTGCATTATTCCTGTATGTAACTGGTGTTTATAGTTTACATTGTGTTCTACAACGTTTACACTATTTACACACTTTATTTGTTGCCATGCAATTAGTTATCAGGAGGAAAATGTATTTAGACCAAATGATTTGACTTAAACAATTTTCAGAGCTCCCCAGTGTTCACGATCTGAGGGCTTGTCTGAATTGATATTGCACCAAAAATATACTGTGAGATGTCAAACTTCCTCTTATTTCATAGCTGAGTACCTGAGATCACCTAAATAACAACTCATAGGTTATGTTAGTTTTGGCTCAATTTAACATGTTGTAAAATTGAGGGATTGCCTCTTTAACTAGAAGTACTAGTAGATAAAGTATTAATGTGTATCCCTCTTTCTTTTTTTTTCTTCCAGTAACTACCTGGAACTACATCTGCTTTTCAACTGGCCACTGCTTCCTGAATCCCCCTCCTCCCCCCCCAAAGAGCAGACAGCAGGAGCACTATTTTGCATCATGCCTGAACGGAAACATTCTTCTATATTCACATCATGGCCCTCAACACCACACCCAAGGCTGGATGAATCAAACATGATCAGTCACTGAATACAGTTTTTAACTTTTTTCTTTTGGCTTTTGCAGTGTTTGATTTTTGTCCCAGGATTAGCCCAGTTTTTTGTAATTGAAAATAAAAGGCAGGACAGTGAGAGTGGAGGTCAGACTCTCCCAGAAAGGTTTTTTCTTTTCTTTTCTGCCTGTCGTCACAGTGTTTTAGCAATGATCCATAGACAGGTCGACCACCTCAGACCTCTTTGTTTGGGTTTTTGGTTGCATTAAATAAAATTCCATCATCCTTGAAAAGACTTCTGGTTTAATTTTGAAAATAAAATCTAGCACCACCACTTTGTTTTTGCTGTATTTTTGTGGGGAAAACCTCGTGTGTACATGTTCAAACAGGCAGCTTTTGGGTTGAATTTCAAATTAGCGGAGAGTCGTTTTCACACTTGTGCTTTTTAATCTGGTTAAATTGAGCTCTGGTTGGTTTTCCTCCTCGGTGCAGGTCTGAACACAGTAATCACACTCAGGTGCGCTGACTAAAACAACCATACAGAGAAAAAGTCTGACTCACGAAAATACAAAGAAGATACAGAATTCTGACAATTTGCAAACTACCATCTCTAACCTTTACCCACCTCTCTAACAATGTTGGTCATAAACATTATTACCATCCTTAAATTCTCACTGTACCTAACATCTTACAGCACAGCTAACATGCAGGGTCGACACTCTAGAGCAGCGCTGACAGAAAAAGACAATTAACTTTGGGGAAAAATGGTAACGATTAAGTACTTTTCCACTGGCGTCGGTGTTTCAGGGTATCTGCAGCAGACCTGCCAACCCTGGATATGTCTTTTTTTTTTTTTTTTTGAGTACCACTTCGGCAACCCAGATGCTGTTCATGCAATGAATTGTACATTATTTGCATAAATGCAGCAGTCATACAAAAAAGTTAAAGATGCACTGATATGAAAATTATTGATACCAATAACATTGTTTACAGAAATATCTGCAGATGCCAACACTGATTGTCTGTCTGTCTTTCACCTGTCTAAACATAACTCACCAAGGAACACAATTTCACTGAGCTACACACTAAGCTACTACTGCTGCATTTATAGTGTATATTGTTTACACCTCCACAATAATCAAACTTTTTGTTGCTTTGTGGCTATGGTGAAATAAATGTTTTAGAGCTGGTTGATACAACTGTTCTTATTATAAGAAGGCTGTTACTTAATGGTATGATGACCTAACAATACAGGCTGAACATGAACATGGCTGTTGAAACTAAAAGCAATCATATCCCTCCTTACATATTGTACTTAATTTGCAGTTGGGGGTGTTTCCTTTCCTTGACATTTTCCTCAAGTAAGCAAAGTTGTAGATGACACAGTGCCAACACACAAACACAAACACACTGCTCGCTCTCAGTTCTCTCCTTCAGGATCTCATGGTGACTTTTCCTTTCTTCCTCTCCTCACTTCAAATGACTCATTAAAAGCTATCATACAACGTAAACCGTCATTTTTTAATTGGTAGGAGAAGAAACAATCACACCAGCTTAATGTCTCGATTGGTTTGGCTAATTTTTTTTTTTATCTATTGCTTAGATGTAAGACAACTGGCCTGTTTTGAAATCTTAAAGTAACAACTCGTACCAGCGTACTTTGTCAAAATGCATACAGGTTGGCAGGTCTTAAAGTCTTTCGCATGTATTTGGGTTTCCTCAAAAAAGGCCTTAGAAGGCATTTAAAAGTCCTAAATTTTGTTCACAAATGTCTTAAATAATTGTCTAGCCTGCCATAGGCAGTAATGTTATAAAATGTTTTTAATGCCCTTTTAGCAAAATTAGTTACATTAGTCATTAGTTATATTATTGGGAATTATTGTTATATACTGCCAGGAAGTAATGACAAAAATGTAGTAAATAATTCTAGGCCTATGTGGTATTAAAATGTCTTAAAGGTCTTAAATTTAAGTCTGCAGAAACCCTCGTTCAGTGTTATTAGTCTTAAACCTTTTTTAACTCGATCATGTCTGTTGCTTCACTGATCCATTATTTCTGAGTTGGCGTATTTAAAACAATCCGGTTATTGATGATTGACTTGTTTGTAACAAGGTAAAGATCTTTTTGTTCTTTGAAGATACTCAGCTGAAGTAATGCAGATCTCCAATATACATGATTATGGTGACAGTTGACTCTTATCGGTGTGGATCATTTTATTTTGTTATGACAAAGATCTTTTAATTTTATTACAGTCTCACACAACATGGAGCAGAGTTCCTTCAGCAGCGCATTTTATACATTTACTGTCATCCTGTAAAAAAGTTGAAGCTACAAGACTGTACATAAAAACGTCAGGGTAGAAGTTAACTACGACTCCCAAGGTGCATTTCAGCAAGAAACAGCCAGTCACCGATCTTAAAATTAGATCAGATGCTTTTAATTTCCGGGTCACTTTTGAGTGAATTCAGCAACCAAGTGTTTTGAATTCATTACGCACTGATTTGCACCAACAGCTTCTTCTCCATAGCAACAGCCGCTGAGGCTCATGGGTATTGTAGTATTCTTAGCTGAATGCCAAAATCACACACACGTGAAGTCTGTTCCCCCCCTTGAACAGTTCTTCCCTCCTACTCTGTCCCAAATGGGGCCAACTGGCCTTAAAGGATGGAAAGTGTCTCAAAACAACAGTCAAGTGCCCAAATAAACACTGACATGTTTTTTTCTCACTGTAATCATTCATTCTGATCAGACTGGCGATTAAGATCCCTTCATAATGCACTCATAGTCTAATTGATGGGGGACAAAATTGTGTTTTCCTGTTCAGTAGCAGTGGCAGTAGACGTTGAAAGACGAGGACTGCAGATTTTGTCCCCCATCACTATATTGTGAGCTCATTTGGAGGCGATCTTCTAACGGTCAGTATGAACAGGAGGAATTATTACACCGAGCAAAACCTGCAAGACCTGAAATATTGTGAAGCGGTCTTGACTGCAGCCCCAGTGATAATCATACCCAGCAGTAGCTCTCTTTCATTTAAAGGTCAATTGTGAGGTTAAATCAAATAAATGTTGAATTTCTGCCCTTTAACAGAGGGTGCGGTCAGACACTCAACATACGTTAAAATTAGAAAAACACAACAGAGGCAGCAGCAGGTTTCTGTCCTGTGAGATCTATTGAAAATATAGTTCAAGGCTGTCCACAGTTGCCATGGTTACAGCACCAGAAAGGTACAAATTCATTCCTGCTGTTGAAATTTAGTGGCTTGCTTCATTTGGGGGAGGATGTCTTTATTTGTTGAACACACACAAAAACATGAACATTGTTGCACAGAACGTATTAATACTTGTTGCGTAACAGCTGAACAAACAAATCATCTGTCTTCTAGCTGCTGTTCTCCCACTAAATAACCAGCCAGATACTTTAAATTACTGGCATTTATTTTAGATTTTTTTTAGATCTGAGGCAGGCAGCAGATGTAAAAAATAAAAATTAAAAAATGAAACAGGCGGAGCTTTTTCACAGCGGACATGTTTGACTTGTCAAACGCAGGTGTGACTAATATAATCATCAGTTGCTACAATGGTGCAACTGAGTCCGGTGTGAAAAAACTATGTGACTGAAATCAAAAAACAAACTAGAGCTGCAGTGTTTAGTCGATTTGACGATTAGTCGATCAAAAGAAAAGGTGTTATTTTAATAATCAATTAATTGTTTTATTTTTTTGAGCAGAAATACCAAATATGGTTGCAGTTATTTATCATGTACGATAGTAAAGTATATTTTATTTGGTTTTTGACTGTTGGTTGGATAAAACTAGCAATTTAAGGACATCACTGTGGGCTGCAGGGAAGTTGTGATGCAGGCTTTTCACTTCTTTTTGATGTTTCATAGACTCTTACTGTGGATTAATCAGTAAAGAAAATAATTGTTTGTTGCAGCCTTAAAATAAACCTCTGACTCTAATATGGAAATCAATATTCAGGTTAGCAAGATTTATTCAGAGAATGAGAAGTAGTACAAGCACACAATTGATAAAATTGGTGTTTCTCATCAAGCAGAACAGAAATCCAAATATTGAAGGTTTTTCTTGCTCTTGAGTTCATTATCAGTGTAGCAGGAGAGCTTTGTGCCTTTTGTGTATAAACATAAACAGGTTGGTAGAAAAGTTTGGTTTAAAACATACCGGGAAACAAACCAATGACCTCCTGTTGGACGCTCTGGAAGATGATAAGCAGCTCTGTTAGGTACAGTATGTTTAATTGGTAACGTTTTACTTTATATACACCTTAAATACTATATAAATGTCCTGTAATTTTTGTTGAGTAAATTGTAGATATCTAACAGTTAATTTTTAGGGTATTTTACAGAGAGAATGAAACAATTTGGTGCAAATTATAAGAAAAAAAAAAGTGTGAAGTTTGTTTAGTGCTGATTTATTATATTTGGGTCAAGTTGTTAATTTGCAAAAATTAGACTCTTAATTCTTTCACTGACAGAAAATACTTAGTTTGCATATTAGGTTGTTACTAAAAATAAAAAAAAAACTATAATGAGCACATTTCCTGTATATCACTACATAACTCTGTCAAAGAAATGTCCTAAGAATGAACATTTACACAGCAGCTACTTTTAGGAAATTATTGAAACAACCTAATATGCTGAAATATCGTTTGACACACAAAACTACACACTGAAAACTATGTTAATTTAAGTGTCGCCAAGAACTATTACGTATGAACCCAAATCTAATGAATTGGTACTTACTGACTAAATCAATTTAACAGCTTTTCTGTTTTTTTCTTATAATAATAATAATAATTTGTACCAAATTACAACTCCTCTCTGTAAAATGACAAAATTCACCGTTAAATACCTGACAATGACTCAGGAAATTAAAATGAAGCGTTACCATTTGATTTATTGCACTTTATCTTTTGAACCCTCAGCGGAAATGAATCATGAATGTGTAGTAATTAGACTTATTCATATTCCTGTTTCCAGTAAAAATTAAATCATGCACACACACAAAAAAAAAATTGTCAGTAATTCACCAACATAAGTCGAACTCTACCATCATACAGATATAAGCTTCATACTGGAAAATAGATTCACCTTTCAGCTCTCAACTGCTGCTTGGTGTTGATCTTACATGTCTTCTTGTTATCATAACTTAAGGAGAGTATCAATTCACAACAAATCACTGATAATATCTCAACAAATCACACAGCATTTTAGATTTTTAAGTTTTTTTTTCCTCCACATGCCTGTGTTTCCACTGGTTGTTCATATTTTCATCCATCACTGTGAACAACATGTCTGTTAATTTATGTCAAAGTAACATTAACTGTCCCCTGCTTGACAAAACAAACAGATGTTTTTTAATTAGTCTGCACTTTACACTGCGTTACCACCCAATAATAATGTCAACCAAAAACAGCAGGAACTCAAACACATCACATACTGCATGCATGTGTGTAAACCATATCGGGCATTTCTCCTTTTTGACATCAAGCCTATATTCAGGAAGTCACAGAAAAAAAAGCTGAATTCCTTATTTACCACCTGAAAGCTCAAGTGAACATTTTATCTCTGCTCTGTTCCTCCAGTGCAGAGGGTTGGAGGAACTCGCTGGAACTAGGCAGTCTGCATCTCCTCCTCTTCCTCAGCAGACTGGTAGTGTCGGTACTCTGGTCTCAATTCCCAGGTGCTTTTGTGAGCTCCTTTGCTGTTGTACGTGCCAATTTCCTTCATTATTTCCTTCAGGTAGGTCTGGACCAGACAGAGGAGAACAGGTTCAGATTTACGGATGGTGACCAACAGCTTACTGTATATCTGTCGTATCTGAAATATGCAACACTGGAGGAAGTATTCAGAGTACCAGCAAACCAGTGTAAAAATGTACTTAAGTACAATGTTGAGGTACTTTACTCAAGTATTTCCATTTGATGCTAATTTATACTTCCACTCTACAACATTTCAGAGGGAAATATTGTACTTTCTACTCCATTATGTTTATTTGACAGCTTTAGTTACTTTTCAGATGAAGATTTGACACAATGGATGATATAACAAGCTTTTAAAATACAACACATTGTTAAAGATGAGTGATTTTTTCCCTCTAAACTGCTCACATGCTTCAATTTCAATAAATGTTCAAATTATCCAATATTTCACCAAAAATCAAAGATTAGAGAAAAAGTCCTAAAACTGAAAACAGATTTGTGTATCAGAACTTTGTTTTTTCTTCTTTCCTCTCCCATTAATCATCTCACGACCCCTCAGATTTATCTAGTGACCCTTTGGAGGGCCCGACCCCTAGGTTGGGAACCACTGGACTAAACTAGCTAACTGTAGATAAAGTGTTTGAAACTAGCTCCACCTCCAGCAGCTACAACAGTAACATGCTGCTTACACACTGACGCCTCAGTATTAATAATCTAATGATGTCATATATGATAATATATCAGTCAGAGGGACCAAACCAATACTTTTACTGCAATACTTTAACTACATCAAGCTGCTAATACTTATGTTCTTTTACTTAAGTGGGATTTTTCATGCACAACTTTTAATGGAGTATTTTTACATTGCTGTATTGGTACTTTTACTTAAATAAAGGATCTGAGTACTTATTCCACCACTGCTGCTTTCTGAATGGAAGAAAAGATTGAATAAGATCTAACTGGCCAATTTATTACTCATTAAAATAGTGGGTTCCCTGTGACTCTACTCATATACGTACACACAGCTTTGTTTCACATTTTTATCTAAACAGGTAAAACTGAAGAGGCACAAATCCTGGACAGCAGCCTAGAATTTAGAAACCTTTCAGTGTGAAAGAGCCTACTCTCTGATAACCACTGGGTGTCTCTGTTGCACTTGTAGACATGTGCTCGCTTGATGAGTAGCACCAATGTGGTTTCAAGACTTTTCATAATGGGCATTTCGGTTACTTCAGTTCATTTAATTTGAGTGTTAGCCAAGTGCTTTAGGAGAGAAATGATGGAGTGTATTGCGGCGTTTGACTCCTACTCAGCCGATGGTTATGCAATCAGATGCAATCAGAGGGAGAGAAGGACCTCCAGGTCTCATCAGCACCTACACATTGCTGTTCTCTGCTAGCTGGAACGAATCCACTGCGCTGTATCGATTCATCTCTTCTCTCTGTGTGTGTGTGTGTGTGTGTGTGTGTGTGTGTGTGTGTGTGCATGTTGGCCCAAATTTCAGCCACAACAGAAGTGTGAGCAGGCATGAACGTCATGCTGTGGGCGATTTGTTCAAATTTAACAAATCAAGGTGGATAGTGGGCAGGTGTATTTTTTTTGGTCTTTCCAGTTATATTGTTACGTGTGTGTGTGTGTGTGTGTGTGTGTGTGTGTGTGTGGCTCACCACAGGTTGTTTGGTGATGTCCACCAGGTCCTTAATGTTGTAATACTGGTGTTTCTCAAAGGCAGAGAAGAGCATGTCCAACACCACCTGCCGCTCAGCTCGCACCATCTTCCCTTCCGACTTCTTCTTCTTCTCATACTCCACCTTAGAATGACACTGAATATTACTACTAATACTACTGATAATACTGCTACTACTACTACTACTACTACTACTACTACAACTACTGCCACTATTAGTGCTGCTTCTTATACAGCTACTACTTGTGATACTATTACTGCTACTGCTAGTACTACATTTTTTAAATCATAATGAAAGTATATACTGTAGATAATATTTTCATTTGTAGTTATTTAAAGTTGCATGTTACATTAAAATATACTTGGTTATTACCTAGTTAATATACAGTATTTTCTTTCCTTTTCTATTTGGCACCGGCTATGGAACCGGACACAGAACAGGACTCTGAGTCAATAGTCCACAGGCTGTTGGTCCAGACTGGTTTTCTGTGCCGATAGTAGTTTGTTCTATTGGTACATAATGGATTTCTGGAATTTATCGCCAGACCTCTTGTAGACCACTAACCGGACATTTTTTAACCATCATGTCGGGCATTTTAGTGCAGTATCACCTGCAAGCAAATACATTCCTCCATTTTGAAAGCATTTGAATACAATCAATACCAATGCACATGCGTAATAATTATAATATATGTAATAAATAATGCGTTTAATTCCGTGAAGGAATCCGTACCAAAAAGCCACTTCCTTTCTATTTATACTTGTTCTTAATTGTCCAGAGCATATTTGTACATTAAAGGGTCACTCCTGCAGTTTAGTATTATGGTTCCATAAAGTTAATAGAGAGATATTCTGACTTATAGTCTCAATTGTGGGTCAAATCCTCAAAACACTGGACACTTTGCTTGTGTAGGATCAGGCTACATATCCTGTAAAAGACTCAGTTGTATCTTTTGTTAGACCTGCCCTCATGTAAATGCTAAAGTCTAGTTCAACTACATGCCCCCAGTTTGTACCGCATAATAAAACTACTACTGAAAAATATGACAAGTAAACTGAATAGCGCGCTACATCTGCACTCCGCCATTTTATTTCAGTGTCAAAATTCTGGGTGTGAAATGTATGCATTATACAGGCCTTCACAAAGAATGAAAAAAGTAGTGTCCACAACATGGAGAATACAACTATGCAATGTTTATAGATGTGAAAATTACTACAGCTGTCAATGATGATGCAAAATGACGATATCCAAAATCTCAATTTGCTGCTCACTATAGACTAAACTATTGAGTGTTTGTTATAAAGAGGGGAGAGAATTAGGGAACAAGGAGGTGATATCGGACACAGACGATGTGGAAAATTAATTGAAACCTGCAGAAGCTTAAACCTGAATTAACTGATTCTTTATCCACTTGGGGGCAGCGGAAACAAGTTGTGAACTAAACACCAACATAATCTCATTTAAACTGATATGTTGCACTTGTTAGCAAACAGCTGCTTATGTACATGGAGCAACATTATAATTCATTTGGAGTTGTGTTTTTGTCCACCTGGGCCAATACTCCATCTCCTTTAGCTCTGTTAATCTGTGTAATCTCTAACAACTCCTGAGGGAAATATCTGGCTCTTTAGCTGCTAAATGCTCCACTATATTCTCCAGCAGGTCACTAACTGTGTCTGTTTGTTGTTTGGTGCCAAGCAGGTAGTGTACGGTGGGTTTTTAGAGCTTTTTCTCTGAAAACAGCTGCCTCCTGCAGCCCGAAAACGACACTGTGAGAGCAGTGAAAGTGAACCAAAACAGTGAAGTTGTAGCCAGATGGCAAAACAATGAGCTGAAACTCACTGTAAAGCTCCTCTTCTCTGTAGGTTCATGACGAGGAGTGACGCTGTTCACGTTACACATTTAATACATTATAATAAAAATCATATATTGATTATAGATGCTTTATCTGCTGTAGCTTTAGCTGCTATAGCTGCTTTAAATACCTTTTATGCCACTAGCGTAATAATATATAGTATAATACATAATATCAACCACACAGTATGACCACGTTATGTTTTATATACATTTAGTGATTCAGACTGCTGAGTGACCTATCGATCACTTTTTATAGACACAATGTACATGTCAGACCTGCAGTGACCTCCATTACCTCAGTGCAACAACTTTTTACTTTATCAAATGGGTGATATCATGTTTTTGAATTAAAACTGGTTACACACATAAATACAGCCTTACTGTGACGAGCTCTCACATTGAAATCATGATTGGCCACAGGCTTGAAGACTGTAGTGATGGCTCTCTCCAGCTGCTGTGACAAACGCTGAGGCTTGGTGGACTCTTTCATCTGCAGCCTGACACACACACACACACACACACACACACACACACACACACACACACACACACACACACACACACACACACACACACACACACACACACACACACACACACACACACACACACACACACACACACACACACACACACACACACACACACAGTTTAAACCCAGGCTCTCTCTGCTCCAAACTTGCTTTGTGTTTTCTATGATCTAACTTGATCTCCGCTGACAGATGTGCCTGTTGGCATGAAGGCGGCTGTCAGCAGCTTAAGGTTAAACTAACCAAATAAGTAATGGCAGCTGCTCTGTTCAAAGATATTCTGCTTTCTATTTATTTTTTTTTTGACTTTCATTCATCATGACTTGGCAGGTCAGTGAACACATTTTATTTATACTGAGGGCCGAATAATACATCAAAGATTGTAGGCCTGAAAGAAACATTAAACACAAGGCACTGCAGCTGCCTGATGTCCTGCTATTACATATTCATAATGATATATTAACCATAAACAATTTAGTAAAGCTCGCTGATGCAAATAAATATTTCTGTCTACATACTTCTTTTTTCATCTCTTGTCTCATTTATGTGTAGACGAGACATATTTCATCCTCCATGTGTTACTAAACAGAAAATCAAGACAGACATCATAGGCATCATAAATAAATACCATAAAATACCATGATGAATCAATAAAGAAATACCACATAAATAGGATTCTAATTATGTATCTTAAAGGGGACATATCATGCACATTTCCAGGTCTTTATTTATATTCTGGAGCTCTACTGGAATATCTTTTACAGCTAAAAAAAACTCCTCATTTATCTTATACTGGCCCTTTATGCAGCCCCTCAGTTCAGCCTCTGTCTGAAACAGGCAGTTTTAGCTTTTGTCTCTTTAAGGCCCCCCTCCCCCTCCCGATGACCCCACTCTGTTCTGATTGGTTAGGTTTGGGAAGCTGCCCATCAGCCATAGATGTATTATAAGAGCTGGATAGGGTGCCGCCACTCAGCCTTGTAGCCAACTTTTCTCAGTGGTCACTTGCGGTATTGATAGACCCCCACGATAGAGACGTCTGTAAAACTGACACCTCCAACTGACTCTCTCCGTTACGAATTTTTGATCCATGGAGATTTTATATTTGTAAAACTTTCCTCTAGCCGAGAAAAGTGATTTAAAAATCTGTGATGTCATCACAATGTAAAGTCTATGGGCCGAGGGGGAACTTGTGGGCGGAGCCAGTGGGGGAAATACTACTGCGCATATTCAGTTGGCTGCACAACACAGAAGGAAACCAGAAAGCTAGATACTTTTTTTGACGTATGTGCCAGCCGAGCAATTCTTATTGGACTGAATGGGCGCCATTTTCAGTCCAGTATCCAGATCTTATAATACATCCAGGCCTTCAACAGACATCTGCCAGCTACGTCAATAAATCATGCAACAAACTATAAATATAGGATTTCACTACCTTTTCTCGTTCTTTACTCAAAATGTCAACTTCTCATATACATCCCTACATATTCGCCTGGACTTTTGACTGGCAGGGAGCATTTTTACATACAACAATCTGAGGTTTTGTAACTTTGACCATGTTAAGCACAGATATCCAACATCATAACAGTATATAAATAACAGAAAACCATAAAAAGTATATGTCCCCTTTAAAGCGATTATTTTTTAATCAGTTTTTACTCTTTAAATGAAAAAAATGTGGAAAAGTGCTACATATAATCACTTTATGAGCATCTGTGATGAAGTTTCTACCAAAACTGTTCTTGAATCATGTTCTTAAGGACACACACACACACACACACACACACACACACACACACGCCTCCATGAAATAATGTCCTGCCATGATGAAGGGACATTTGTCAGCTGCCATCTGAATGGGAGATATTACAAAACTGGAGTGAAAAGAGAAGACTTTGCTTGTCAAGTCTGAAATGAAATACAATCGGACAAATGCAAGTTCAGTGTGTAATCTACTCACATATTACCATCTGTGACTTCTAAGGAGAATCATGACAGTATGACAGAAACCTAAAAAGATAGTTTGATGACCAAGACGGTCACAGAAATGAACCCTTTTTTTTTTTTTTTACATGACCCATCCCCTTTAAAGGCTTTGACTTGTGATTTTCTGTATTTTTATGGTTGTCAACAAATCTCATGTGCAGACCAAGAATCAATAAGATATTAACCCACCACTGTGTGTGTGCAGAAGCGCAGTTCTGTTTACAAACCTATTGATTTTGTACTACATTATAAATTTCTCAAAAGAACTTCAACACAAAATCAAGAGGTTGTGATATGAAGCACAACAAGATGACGAAGCAAATCCGCACATGTAGACAGCGGCAGTTTACTATCATACTGGCATACATGGCTCACTAACGTGTTTTTAATACTTTTTGGACAGCAATAAAGCTCTGCGTTACAAAGGAATATAATATATCAGGCTTTGGACACACACACACAATACTTGTAAGTAGGATGAGCTCATTGTTGGTTCGCCTCTGCAGATGAGATTTGTTGACAGTAAGAAAAATATAGACAATCACCAGGCAAATCCTTTACAGTGTGTTCCTGTGATGTGTCTTGCTGGTTTGAATGTCTGACACAGAAATGGTCTCGCACACTAAAGTGTACTGTGTTTGTGTGTTTTTGCTTTGGGTTGTATTGTAGCAGTGCATCTGCCAGTGATGCAGTTGCTATAGCAATACCATCCACTAACTCTGGCTGGAATAACGGATTCCAATGAAGAGGAGACGATGTCAGAAAGCAGTAAAAAAAAAAAATAAATAAATAAATAAATAAAAAATGGCAGAGTGCACTGAAGTGTTTACAGTGTGTACACAAACTGACAGTGACAGTGCAACATCATTACTTCTCTACTCCTGTTGGAATTCACAACGCTGAAATTTCAACAGCACATTTTTGAAAAGAAAAAACAAATGCTGCTGTAACCATTTTATGCAATTAATGTGCATTTGTGTGCATATGATACCTAAAATTGTATGAATAATTCATCAGTAGTAAGTCTGCTCCCTCACTGTAGTGGAGATGCAGTGACATATTTTGCCACACTGAAATATTACACATGGCAGATCATTGTCGCCAGGTGTAAATCTAAAATGTCAGTTTTTGAAGACAAATTGATGACAGTGTATTTTGACTTTATGGAGGTGTTTATAAGTTGAAGGGAAAACTGCTCAAAACAAACATATGGTTGTTATTCGGTGATAATATATTCTGCTGTGCTTTCTTTTTTTTAACCTACATTTTCATTCATATATTTCTACTAAATGTAGAGTCTTGTTTTGTTGGGTTTTTTTTGCTCCATCTCATCTTTCTAACCCAGTGAACTGTGAGACAGTGTGACATTTACAATATTCTGACACAATTCTGAAGCACGTTTATAGAGCGCTCAGTCTCTCCAAACTGCAGCAATGTTCAAAGTTCACTCACTTCTTCAGCTTCATGTAGTTGTCATTGACGACTGGTCTGCATTCAGCTCTGTGCACCACCGTCCCCTCCAGACTGATTTCATCTACAACAAAGACAGTGACTCAGCAGCTCAACCGTGATTCAGATACGCTGGGTTTGTTGGAGAAAAAGTAACACTCTTTACATCAGCCACATTTACTGATGTAAACTTCATTAACTCTTTTGAGTAGTTTTTCAAGTATGTACACTAGTATTTGCACTTTTATTATGCAATAGGAAGAATTTGGTTTTATTGTACTTATTTGAATTTATAACAATGTTTTCTTTGTTCTCATAAATTATATTTATTTATTTACGGTTTTGAGATTATTGGGTGGGGGGGTAGAGTAGAGTCAGCGTTAGAGTAAAAGAAATACAAATTTGAGTAGAAGAAGACAATAAAAAAGTAGATACATCCAATCTATGTAATTATTTAGACTGTTTTGCTATTTCACTACAAGTTGATATAAAATGTTCCAGCTGATATCCCAAAACCCTGCCTGGAGTCCACCAGATTTAAATAAGTGGGTGTGATTTATGCCAAATTCATGTCATAAGGTAGTTACTGTGAGTTTTCGACTATAATAAATACAGTAATAATAACATAATAAACTAAACTAAATATTTAACTAAATCATCATTCATGTTGACATCCAAGTTATAATTACAACTGGGAAACAGATTTTTCTGAAAGCTCCAATATATTCGACTTGGCGCTTAGTAATTCAGAAGTTCCTGAAAAGGCAAACAAACGTTAGTAAAAGTCCAATGTCAAAGGTAGGTAAATATGAAAGGGTGCAATTTACGCACATAATGTAGGTAAAAGGCTATTAAAAAAACAGCACCAATGAACCATACTTACAAACATCCAAAATGTTTTGATTTGATCCGAAGATCCAACTTGGATTGAAACGTCCATTTGAATTAAAATTGTAGCTCTGGAGTAAGTGTACAGGCTTGTTCTAAGGTTGTTAAAAACACATTTAAAGGACCAGTGTGTAAGATTTAAGGAGATCTATTGACAAAAATGTAATATAATATTCATAAGTATGTTTTAATTAGTGTATAATCATCTGAAAATAAGAATCATCGTGTTTTTGTTACCTTAGAATGAGCCCTTTATATCTACAGAGGGAGCGGGTCTTCCACAGAGGCAACCATGTTGCACCACCATGTTTCTACAGTAGCCCAGAACAGACAAACCAAACACTGGCTCTAGAGAGGACCTTTCACGTTTTTCATGAGTTTAGCAGCCACAGTAGGTTCTCCTACACACTGAATTTAGTGCTGTGTTGTCAATGCTTGTTATTTCTAATCCTAACCCCATAAGATCTAAGGACATTTTCCACAGATCTCAACACAGAGTTGTGCTGATAAAAAAATCCAGAAAAGGGTAAAAAAAAAAAAAAAAAAAAAAAAAAAAAAAAAAAGTTCGGTATGACTCTTGGTGACGCTGGATGTTGAGCCAAAAGTAGTCACGGAGGAGACCCCAGCTGTCACTAACAGAGCTCGGCAGAGACGGGAAGAAGTGCCAGAAAGACGGTCACAGCTCCACGGCCGTTTAACAAAAACTGTAATGACCCGAGTGTCACTCCACATGAAGTCACACTCTCAGCAGTGGAGGCTCTCTGTACTAACTGGGAGGGTATAAATAACCAGGTAAACTGTGGGATTACGCTCTTACGCCACACAGGTGTTGTATCATATTGTGCAAATGAAAACATTCTCTAAATCAGAAGCTTTCACTGTAGAATATTTGTGCTCTTCTGAGCATTACACTGTGCTGCTAGCTTAAATCTAACAAACCAATACAGCAGTCCAGCAATATATCTATGAAACTTATCAGTTTTTGATGAGAAGTTTACATGTTTTCTGTTTTTTGTTTTAATATATAATATAATACGATTAGGCTGGTTTAGGCTGATATCAATAAAACCGCAGCACAGAAATGCCAAATATACTGTATGTTTGAGGTAATTTGGGAACTGTATCTCCATCACTTCACTGACAAGCTTATTTTTCAACTGCTAAAATGTCTTTTTCAGTACAGATTGTGGTCACAATTCCTAAACAAATTTAAGGGATGCTGACTGAATGTTTATGTAAAAAAAACCCAAAAAACATATAAAATATTTTTATGGGATTTTTTTTGTTTTTACTTCTAAATAACAACCTCAAAAATGCAGCACTGGTCAGGCTATAAAGGTGATTTCATCATCAAATATGTTCAATATTTCCACTCTTTCCTATCATATATTCTCAGTTTATAGTTGCACACTTGGCTCTTGTACAGTCGTCTGCTTCCTCTACTCACTACCTGATTTGGGAAAGCCCTAAATATGGCAAACATACACAAAAACTGACCTCAGACTTAGATACAGACACACCTTTCATCAAAACAGTAAATCATGTGGCCATGATGATGCTAGATAGACTTTGTGACAAGAAGCCAAAAACCGAACCAAACTGAAAAATCTGTGGAGAAACCCCTCCAGTCTGCCTAAATCTGGGAGTGTGTGCTGGCAGCAGCAGCCTCAAAAATACTTTCAATGGCTGTCAGTCGTACCTCAAATGTACCTCAAACCTACAAATGTGTAAAAATGTAAAATAATTGGTGTTTAATTATAAAACACATTTAGTATTTAGGGTCATTTGAATGTGAAGAGCAGGACGAAATGCTGCCATTTTCTCCCCTTCAGAACATGTTTTCAGCTCTAAATATGATTTGGAAAGCATACAGTCACCACTGAGCCAGTTATGGTCATACACAACATGCAGCTTGACATTTTCAGCTATTTCTGATTCACCTTGAATTTGTTTTTTTGTTTTCTTTTGTTAGATTTCTCTTTCAGAAGGTGCTTTAGCCAATTATTCAACTGTCCAACCCACATGAACCATTTAATGTCTCTTCACATCCTCTGTTATGATCATGAATCAGCTGTCCAGGAAACTGGTGGAGTCCAGTTGGTGAGCGTTGGCGTAATATTGGCACCAGCTTGGTCTATTGTGCATTGTTGTATGATTTGGCATCGATTTTGTATTTGGACATATAAAAAGGTCTGAGAATCTGCTACATTTTCACGCCTATCAGTTAACAAAACCAGCAGAGAGAGACGCTCAAAGAGCAAACAGAGAGAGCACGTCCACAGAGAGCTGTAGAGGTCAACAATTAGGTGATGAGGGACTGATAATGAGCAGACTGACAGGTCCAGATGACCTGCAGAGGAGGGAGAGAGGCTGTTTCTCTTCCAAATTCCAGAAACAGTTGGGCATCCTCGGATGTAACATGCTGTAAAAATCAAGAATTAGTAATTCCTCCAGGGATCCATGCCAATTCCCTCCCTTGTCTCCATGCTTCCCTCACTGGCATCTTTTCTTTTTCTCTTGGAACGCGTGGGAGAGAGGCAAAGAAAAATAAAACTGTGAAATACATTGTGCCTTCCCTCTCAAGCGTCATCTGAAGCGACGTCAGTTGCCAGTGACGGCGGCACAGCAGGATCTCCAGTCAGTCGGCTGCTACTGCTCTGCGGTAGCTATTGCTCTCTTTGTGTTTTCACCGATAATGTGATGTACTGTCCAGATAATAAGGGTGCGTGTCACCACTGCTCCTGCTGTTCCTGTTTCATTGATGTCCTTCCAAATGACAAAACTGCATGTAAAAAAAAAAAAAAAAGTGGCTCTGCATGTCGTCCCATAAAAGCATCCGCACATGCACAAAAAACCTCTTTTCACACCACGTACAGCTCTACCCACAGTTATATTTTTAAATGTGCTGGATGCACGTGGGCCATTTCTACTGGCAGCAAAGCATTTTTGTATTCAATCACTATTTGTGTCACCTGTGTAATAACTAATACACAAAATGCTGGAAATGTGTCCAAATAATTGATTACCTAAATGTTTTAGGGAAAAAGTGAAAATGTCATTTTCTCATAAATAAATAACACAGGTAGACAATGTCACATATTATGGAATATATTAAGGCTACTGTACTATTAATGATTATTTTCATTATTGATTAATCTGTCGATTATTTTCTCCATTAATCGATTAGCTGTTTGGTCCATAAAATGTCAGAAAATGGTAAATAATATACAATATTCTTCTTCTTTTTTCTAATTTTTTATTTTTTTTTTTTACTGTGAACAAATCATATAACAAGACCAGAACCAAAAAAGCGTGGATGTGTTTCTTAACACTCTCTGATTCTCAGCCACAAATTCATTGGTTCCCACTGGAGACATAAATCTGTGAAAGCAATAATATATTTTCAGCCACTGATTATTACACATTTGGTTCTCTAGTGAGTATTTACAGCAGCAATGGGGGTTTGTGGGACTGAGTCAAAATGACCATGACTCATGTTCATGATAAGGAAGGAACATGTCACCCAGTGCAACACTGTGGCTCATTTATGTGTGTTTTTAGTTGGAATTTAAACAACAATGGAGCTTTATAGCCTTGGATACACAGACGACACTTGTTGGTTTCAGTCTTTGAATGGAATTTGTTGACAAAAGGAAAATTAGTTTGTTGTCAGCCTTGTTATTCAATTAAAAACAGCCTTGATTCGTTCAGTGCTACTTAAAGCTGAACTAATGCAGGTGCAACAGCTGTGGTCACCATAGTAACCAACACATGCCACCTGACATCACATGTCATGCAACGTTCCATCAGCCGACCACAAGAGTCCGTTTTTAATCTTGAGGCGACAAACACTTACATGTCAGCACATGTCACATCGTTCACTAATGTTCATCTGTGCCTTTTCCACAAATGGATGCAATTATGCACAATTATCAGCTGGTGAGTGCCAGAGCACGTGCCAGCGACACGTCTAAAAACACACCCACACACATGAGAAACGTGTGCACACATGCGCACGACCACTGAACATGCTACACCAACATCCCTGTTGTGCATTCGCTAAGGTCAAACAGGGTCAAGGCCATGAAGAGATGAGGACTTCTTCCTTTTCTGCTTCCTCTCTTCAGGATCCAGAGGGACTGTATGTAGGAGAGAAATGTCTTTCTAAACATGGCAAGACATAAATACTGTAGACAAAGAGGACCAGCTTGGGAAGTGGACTGACCACAGCAAGTGTAGCTCAAGGCTTTTATGTGGAGGAGGAACACTTGAGATAAATAGAAGACTCCTGCACGCTGGCTTCACTAAGTGCTAGATCAATGTTTTGGTCCAAACCATCAGCAGACATTCAATATCCTAATTTTCCTACGCATCTCTTATTCAGGGCTGCACAAGAATTCAATGCTCTCCACCTGATGACGAAGAGTAGAGGCCGAGATTTACGGTTTTGATGTAGCCACGTGGTGGATTGTAATGCAGTTATCCAGCTGCTTTCATTTATAATAGTAATATCTAAGTGGTATCATGAATACGATGGGACTCATAATCTCTTGTACGAATAGATTTCAAGTGGCTCGTACAAGGGATTTATGAGAACATATCTCATTCACCAGTTTTCTCATATCCAGAATTTTCTCTTAAGTACAAATGAAATTTACGAGTTGTCCAGACCTGATGTATAAGTCATGCAGAGGAGAGAAAGAAAAACACTATTTAGCCCAATTAGGATGGGCTTAACATTACAGGGGGAGATGGGGAATTAAATATTCACTGTGCTCAGACATGAAACACAATGATATCATTTGGTGTGATTACACTTTCAAAAGGATTTCAATGCCTCTGATGTTCATCACCAATAAACGTCCGTAAATCCACAGATTCTGCTTTCGTCTGAGAATCATCATGTTTTTAAGTTTTCCTCAGTAACAAAGTAGATCCAGTCATTGTTGTCTGTACATCCGTGCGTACATTGCAAACAGGAACTGCTAATAGCGAATTTAGCATATTTCTAATGGCACCAATTTGCCAAAATGTAAACAAATATGGTTTACCGATATGGTTATAACACTTGGGTTTTTATATGGATTAAATAAATATAACATAACATGTTAATTAGTGAGCTTTAGAGGCAGGTCTGTGCCTGTTTGACTGAGGGTGGAGCTGAGCGACACACACACAGAGCAGAGAGGCCACAGCGGACAGGATGAAGCTCTGAATTCACACAAGATCCGGCAATGCTGCACCCTCTCCTGGAGTTGTGCTGAGGTGTGGATGTGTTTATTTGTGCTTCACAACGCAACCACTGTGAAACAATCAGAAAATAATTTTTTACCTTTCCACTGCTTTGCCTTGATCTCTCTACCACCACTCCCTCTCTTCATTCACACTCTAGCTCGCTCGGCCACTGCTCTCTCTCTCTCTCGTCATTGAGCCGGGGAGGAGGGGCCAACTTTGAATGGTTTGTTGACAGCAACCGCAACAAATCCTGCGTAGTCTCCCTTTAAGTTATAATCACTCTTCTCTCACATTGCTGTGTAACATACACAGACACACACACACACACTTGCTCTCTGCCTGCCCATCATGTCATACTCTAAATTACAGAGGCCTGAATTGAACACAAATAATGTCAAAACAATATCAGGAAAGTGCAGACACAGTCTTGAGTGTAGATGCTACTGAGTAATGATCCACAATATTAGAAACACTCATGCTCTAAAACACATTCTGAATGTTTGTATTTCTGACAGTCCATGATATATATAAGTGGCAAAATTCTTCCATTCAGAAGCTGAGTGCCTTTAAGCAGCCTGGCTTTCAGCAGCCTCTGTTTCAATAATGTGTTTACTGAATTTAAGATGCTTTGTTTCCAGTGTTTGAAGCTGTTTTGCCTAGGGCTTGGTATTTTTTATCTCCATTTGTTTTTTTCTCCCTCTCTCTTTTGCATTTCAATTGGAGATTTATATCAACATTATCTGAATCAGCCTTTAATGTTTAACATGCTCACCATCTTAGTTTAGCATGTTAGCATGCTAACGTTTTCTAATTAGCGCTAAACACAAAGTACAGCTGAGACTGATGGGAATGTCATCACAAATTTGACAAATTTTGACATGACAGCGGCACTAGATGAAAAGTTAAGGGATGATCAAAGTCATTAAAATTGATCCTAAGGGGGGCATCAATGTCCATCAGATTTCATGGCAATCCATCCAATAGTTGGATAGGATGGTGTTCATCAGCCTTGTCATTGATTCAACAAGTCTCCGAACTTTTCTGGAGGGATGAACACCGTTCTTCAAAAAGATATTCCCTCGTTTGGTGTCTCGATGATGGTGATGGAGAGCGCTGTCAAACACATCTGTCTGACACATCCTCTCAAAGGCATTCAGTTGGGTTGAGATCTGGTGACTGTGAAGCTACAGCATATGATTCACAGCATTTTCATACTCAAACCATTCAGTGACCCCTCGTGCCCTGTGAATTGGGTCATTGTATCCTGGAAAAGACCACTTCTATCAGGATAGAAATGTTTCATCATAGGATAAAGGTGATCACTCAGAACAACTTTGTATTGATTTGCAGTGACCCTTCCCTCTAAGGGGATAAGTGGACTCAAACCATGCCAGCAAAATGCCCCCCAAAGCATAACAGAGCCACCGGATCCCCTAACTGTAGGGGTCGAGCATTCAGACCTGTACTGGTTTTTCAGTTAATTTGTCACCTGTCTGTATGTATGAACAATAGTTTAATTGAAGCAGATAGGTTTTGTCTTATTAGCTAACACAAACAATGAAGATTGTGTTGTTGTTTTTTTTAAATTAATGATTCCTTGATCAACAAACATGTTGTGTCAGTTCAAATTTGGTGTAACAAATTAGGTCGGCTTGACAGCAAATTCTCGGGCTGCTTTTTGTTGCCAGTCGGCCTCTGGCTATACTACAAATACAGATCCATCTCCAAAAGACATCCTCCGTATTTCAGTGTGTCTCCAAGATAAAAATCTGCCATGAAGACAAAAAGAGCTAAAGATGCTCCTGGGAAATTAAATCAGAGTCTGACTGAAGATTATAAAGAATTTGTTCAAGCCAAATATTTGTCATGACCAGAATCATTTTTTTACAGAGCAGCGTGGCTAACAATTAAAACAAGACACTGCAATAGTCGCTCCTTTATTAAATAATGCAGTGATGTGATTTCACAGCAATTTTGGCATATTATCTCTGTAAAACGACACTAATTTAAAGCACTTTTGTTCCTTTACAATGAAAAACCACTTGATATAAAATAAACCCTCAGTGAGATCAGCGAATGACTGAATGAAACCAAAAAAAATGGCATTACCAGTTTAAATCTGCTTGATTGTAGTCTATAAAATAAATGAAAAGGCAGTATAAGAGTATAAGTTCAGCAGAAAAACATATTGAAAGGTATTTGGAAAGTATAAGACCTGTATTAAATGTATATACGCTATTTAAACACATCTATTTGCATTACATTTAGATGTTTCATTAAGAGTAGAGAAGTGCAAAAGGGCCGAGTGAAGACAACAGAGGAAGAGAGAGACCGATGCGAAGGTGAGAAGGTCACTCGTCCACCCCCTCACGCTCATCTCTTACCTCCATTTGCTCCGAGGCCCTTTCCTCAAAGCTCTGACCTTCCTAATGTTAAACACAACAAACAGCTCGCCGCCCACCAAGCCTCCATCCACCATCGCTGTCTCTGTAACTCTCTAACCATCCCTCCTCATCTGTGTTTCAACATATACAAGCCACAGAGTCTACATACACTACAGTTAGACCAATAAATACAAATAGGTCAGTCAAAGACCTTCATCAGCCTGATACATGGACGCTGCTCTTCAGTATTGTAAAACCACAGCTGCCTTACAGTTCTTCCTTCTCTCGTTTTAAGGGTCACTAACCTAAAGTTCCATTTAGAGTCTACAAAAATAACTTTTTTTTTTTCCAAACACAAGGTATGACCCATTGCATAAGCTGCCTGTTACTGTGCCTCAGGCTCTACATGTGACCCTGTTTTTTTTTTTTTTGCACTGAGATCACTCTCCAATAAAACTTTTGGATTATTTCATTGCCTCTAAAACGACACTATTTAACTGCCTCTGATCTCGATTGAGATGTGATTGAAGCTTGGTGACCTCCTGGAAATCACACTAACACTAACAACTAACTAGGATTTACATTTTCTTGTAAATCCTTTAGAGGGACCTACAGTCACACAACATCTGTACAATGCCGAGGCACAAAGGCACACAAACGACTTAAAACTAACTTTGCGTGATCAGTTTTTATCATGTATTTACATCGGAGACATCCTCTTATTCCTTGTGTTTACGACCTTCTCATATTATCTTTTCTTCTGAAGCCATTCGAAAATCTGTAAAGGCTGTAAGCGATGTAAACTAAACCTTCTGATATCACCGCTGATGACGGTTTGCAGGTACATGTGATGAGTTAATGATACGGGTGCTATAATAAGCCACAGCCATACATAATGACAGCTTCTCTGGCCTTGTTGGAGAACCTCGCCAATGCAAATCGGTGAAATTGTGTCAATTCTTTGCTGTTCTATTCATCGGCAGGTCTAAAGCCTGGTGGAGCAGACAAGTACTGATATGCAAACAAAAACATGTTTACATCTACCTGCAGCTAACCGTGTGGGCAAGAATCAGGCAAACAGGTAGCGACGGGACGAGAAAGTGACGTCTTGTACGACGGTATGACAGAGAAATACTGTGTATTGCTACATCACGCACTCAAGTATGTGGAGTAAGACAAGCACAACACACTGATTGAATCACGGGCAAATGTGTTGCCACGGTTACCTAATAATTTACATAAATACATTGCTAATACAGATTGAGTATTGTAGGATAGGTTAGTTTTTTTTTTATTTATGCTAAAATCACATATATACTATCAAAAAAATCCTGTGGTCAATCCATTTGCTTTCACATCACAAATAAAATGTCTGAAAGGTGTTCACTTCGCACCAGAGTCTGGCTGACAGCTTTCACACCAGCCCAACGAACTGCATTGAACACAAAAACACACTAGAGTTCATTTTAATCAAACCAAACAGGTTTGGAGTGAAAACCGAGTCATGAACCTGCACAAAGAATTATGCATCTGTCCTGCGATGGTTCACATTACTAGTTCCTAATTTGTCAGGTCAAATTTTATGCACCTCACTCCATCAGGTATAAAACACAACAGAAAAAGTAAAATTGAGTCTCTTTACTCTTTAATTTTCTCTTTTTCCACACACACACACACACACACCTGTGACGGAGCCTTGTGTATTAATGATGACAACAAGGAAGCAATAAGGGTCTCCAAATATAATTTTCCATTAGAGCTCATCTCTACAAAGCCTAGAGGCTGCTTCATTAAGCAAATTTAATGATTCCGCTCATTAACTTTGAAGTGATTTTCTGTCTGAAACAGTATTCCACCCACTCATTGTGATTTTAACGTGGATAAGCAGCATCTAGTATATGCAACAAACAAGCTTCAAAGTGCTACTACGGTAATGAACTGGTGGAAAATTTGATTATCAGCCGACTGGGCAATTTCCTCTCTTAAACTTAAAAACTCATCGGCTGTTTGCAAGTTATTCAAAATGTTGCCTCATGGGTTTTAAAAAAGGTCAAGTAGAGCATGTTTGCATGTTTGATGTGGGTGGACTATAACTCAGTATGGTACATAATATTTATGAACTTGGTATATCAAAGACCACCTTTGTAGGGTTGGAGGAACTCATGCCCATCAGACCACCAGAACTAAAGCAGCAGTGCAATGGATAAAAGGCTAATATATGTAGCTATTATTGCATAAATACAGGGAACTGGTGTATATATCAACTGCTCTTTTATTCCAAAAGTCGTACAAGAAAGGGATGTACATATAATAAAGCCCTGGAGGGCAGGAGTGGATGAGCCTGGTTCAAAAGGGAGAGAAACTGCCTTTAAGGGATTGTAATGGCAATTTTTATCATTTCAGTTTGAGCCATTTGGTTGCCTCTTTAGGTTGTCTATTCCTTAAAGGGAAACGTTGGCATTTTTCAACCTGGACCCTATTTTCCCATCATTTTGTGTCTAAGACTAATGGGGACAACCAGTTCCGACAGGGCAATTGTGCCTCATCAATGTACATCTACTAAAAGTGCTTGTTTTTGCCATTGACAGGCTCAGATTGTTATTATAAGTGGAACATTATGGAAAGGATCCATACAGAGAAATAAAATGTTTTTCTTTGCCTTTTGCTCCGGTCTGTTTGTTATTGTGTCTAACGTAGAAGACTAACAAGAAGAAGTCTCACTCTGAAATATTGCGATACCTAAGTTGTTGTTGAAATCAGCTAAATATTCAGCCATGACTTTTGAAAATCTTTTAGATAACACTAAGCTACGCTCTCTGTACTCCAACACAACAGACTCCTCCCGGCGCTCCTCTCTCCAACTCTGTCATGGCTGATTATTTAGCCGATTTCAACAACTCAATTCAAGATTTCAGAACTTTGAGCGAGACTTGGTTTGACACTATAACAGAAAAACATCTTATTTCTCTGTATGGTCCTTTCAGTAATGTCAGATAAACAATCTGAGCCTGTCAATGGCAAAAACAACATCGACGGGGCACAATTGCCCCAAAAGATTACATTGCAGCCTGTTTCACAGCTGCCGGCTGCAGCACTCTCACTTAATACTGGACCAATTTCAAAACTTTTTGTCCCTGTTAATCACTTAGACACAAAATGATGGGAAAATAGGGTCTAATCTGGGAAAATACCAAAGTTTCCCTTTAACATTCAGTCATGCATCCATCTCGACTTGAAGGGTTACTCAGAAATCCACAGAAGAATAGTTTGACGCTTTACTTTTCTCTCCAAGTAGACATGAATAATTCTCCTGTACGGAGAGATTGCATCTTACAATGTAAAATCCATCTGTAGAACAAGATTTTAATCAGAAAAATAATCAGAATCAGAGTTTGTTTTATTAGCCAAGTATGCAATCATGCAAAGAATGTGTTTTAGCGTTTGCTCCCACAGACGCAACATAGAAGAATAAAAACAGAGCAAACATTAAACATTAAAGATTAATATCAAAATGCAACTTTTAAAAAGAAGTCCATAAAACAGTGAATGGAACATGTGACAATGATACGCTCCACTAAAACCCAGGCCGTGTGTCGACTCGTTTAAAAATAAAAATGCATTAATCTGATCAGTCTGATGTATCGGATTAACGTTAACACCAGCAGACTCTCCATAATGAATAAAAAGATTGACAGCTGTGAGCTCATACAAGACCCTATTTTAAGTGGTTGCCATGCCACCTTCACAGCAGTCAGTAACTCCATGTTTCACCACAAGCTCTTAGAGCAGCTCCATGAATAATTCACCACCTTTAACACGGAAGAAGAGTCTTTGCTAACAGTATTTTGGGAAATTTAATTCAACCGTCATCGCTGACAGTTTGGTAAAGAAACACAACAGCCGTAGCAAACAGATTCTCACCGACGTTGAAGATAATGATCGTCCTCGATGAGCCAGTTGTAATCAACAGGAGAAGAGGCAGAAAGCAGGTCAAACCTCCCACAATCCTCTCTGCTGTATTTTGGCCTCGTTTGCAATTCTAGTTTGGCGTTGTTGAATGATACCACTAATCACTTATGATTAGAAAAGAGAGAGAGAGCCGTCACTCCAGGATCTGCTACTAAATAAACAAACATACGAACGTACACACACACACACACACAGAAATAAATGCAGGCATTTCAGAAACCCACATCAATTACCCCTGAGGTCACAGCGTTTGAGTGTTTGAGTGAAAATTAAGCTTGAATAATTCCCTGTGCAATGAACTTCCATTCACAGCAGCAGCTCTGAGGTGTAACTAGTTGATAACATATTGCACAAAAGAAAAAGACACCTGTGGCTCGCTGTATCTTGAAAGAAGAATGAATCTTTTCTTTATTTCTGTTTAGATTGTAACTGAGGGGAAAAGAGCCAGGATGACTTCCATGATTGTGTTATCTGTCAAATTAAATTTGTTATACATTACATGCACATTCAGTGATCAGGACCAAAAACTTATCAACCTCTCAAGTGAAAGATAAAAGTAAAAATCATTCACTTTCAGTCTTGCTTGCAAAGTTAAGAATAAAAGCTGTGAATTTCTTTTGCTCTATACACTATTAAGTCTTTAGCTTCTGTACTGTGACATATTTCCTAGTGAAACAGTACAAATCTGAAGCATTAAATCAAATCCTGATACACTGCGATGCGAGTACAGCAGGATACGAAGCTGTAGAGAGAAACCGAGCTGTCGAGGACTGCTGGCTTCCACACACCCCTCCCTCACCCGTGTTGTTAGATCAGGAGGAGGAGGAGGAATGAATAATTTGGACTTCAGCCACATTCTTTTGGAAACGAAAACATTTTTGTCCACTAATATCCAAAACAAACACCTCCTATGATATTGCTCTGCTAACTACTCTGACCCAGAGGTGGTTAAGTGCAGTTTTATTTGATGAATGCTGTTATGTAGTTGCCATAAATCACTTTTAATTGGATATATTTTTGTATAGAAGTTCAAGATGAGTCATGAAACATATGGAAATGTTTTACAGGAAGAGAAAACACTCAAAAATGATTGTTTTTTCAATGTATATTTGACACATAAGAAGAAATAACTGAATATTTAACACAGGGAGACAGGATTAAAACTGGGAAAATGTATTTTTATTTCACTATAAATCACTCAGGGGGTCTTTTGTACTTCTAAGTTGGCTCTTTGGAGCATTCTTAAGTGTAATTCTTAAAAGTTTCATAAATACAAACCCAGAGAAACATGAATCTTCCCTCCTTTTTAATTTGCTTTGCTAAATAAACAGGTGCATGCAACAACACCTTTATTTCCACACCTATTTTGCATATGAACGGACTGCTGAGAAGGAGCCACGAGTGTGAGGGCGGGTCTGAGCATCACCAAGACTGTACAGTTGCTTTTCTCAATTTGTAGACCAGAAAAACACAATACATCCAACAGTTTGCTACTGTGAGAGGAAGCTGACCCCTGATAGATAAACGTGGGTGTTGCTGGGCGGCTTGAGGCGTACAGTAACAAGAAATCGACTGCGGTAGAGCAGTTTTTGAGCTGTGAATGAACTAGTATGCATCACTGGTAAGAAAGTGGCACTGGTACCGTCAGTGTTTGGCAGCTGGGCAAAGCTCTGCTGTCTGCAGGATCAGCATTAAACAGCAGGGTATGTTGAGTCACTGTCATGACATTTGGCAACCGTTTTCAGGGCCAGAGGTGGTTCATCGAGGTACTCAACGAGGGGCTCTATTTTTCTGTACACAGGCAATTTTTCCTTTTCTCAGCTGTCAAGCTTTTCATGATGAACAAAAGGTTACTTTCTACATATTGGTATGTGGAAGAGGCCAAACTTTTGTTTTCCATAAATTCTACTTTATATGTTTGAATTTTGGGCTATATGTATACAACCTCATTTTCATGTAGTGGGGGAGGGGCAAAAACCATTTAAAATTTTATAAATAGGCACAAATTTGAGAAAATTCTCAAAGCTCAGTAAATTATATTTCTCCAGTATCCTACAGTGATGGAAATGCATTGATGAGTTTGTTTGTATAAGGACTCAAAAAGGTCTTCTGGCTGTTTCTCCAGCCTGTCCCCAACATGTAATGCAATAAGACATATGGGAAAGAATCATTGCATGCATAAATATCTTGGCTGCTTCCAGTTATGCTGTATATCATTTCTCCATAGAGATGTGACAGCCTAATTTCCCCACTGACATTATTCAATTCTCATCTGATCCAATCTAATCCATCATCCCAGGATCTTACTTCTCTCATCTGCGGTGTTCAGTACAGCCGACGTCATTCTCCCACCACAGTAAATGCATGAACAATATTTTGCTACCGAGTAGCAAGGAATATAAACATCCCTGCAAAGCAAACTTGTGTCTCTGCTGTCCTGCAGTGAAAAA